>NC_091811.1:48919375-49226562 GCF_041296235.1 Equus asinus
CAACAAGAAATTGTTCTGACCTGCTTTTCTTTTTTATATCCCCAGTCACCTAACTTGCTGAAAGCTAAATTTAGAAAGCCTCCATATTGCGGGACGGCTCTTCCTACTGTTCTAACTATATGCTTCCAATTTCATGGTAATAACACACACTAAGCATTAAGGAGAAGTTACAAAGTAACAAAATGCCAAATGAACTAATGAAGCTGGCAGAGAGTTAGCCATTGATGATTAAGTAGCTGGGAACTAAAGGTTTTTTCTTTTCTGCAATTACTGATTTAGCTTTTAGGTGTTTAACAACCCATTCTTAACTGTGCTGTTCAGGCAATATGCTACCTGACTCCCACTAGACTCCTGTAGATAACATCTCCCTTGGGCCTGGGTCACCATGGGAATGGATGTGTGAGCTGTTTTTTAGGAATGAGAACCCCTTTGTCTACTCCAGGCTGGTTGAGACCAACAGCTCATCAGCTGGGCCAGTGTAGATGTCCGACAAGTGACCTTTTGATGTCAAGAGGCTAAAAACTCCATCCTCAGATCATGCTAAGACTGCCATTTTGTGAACATGAGTCCTGTGAATGGGCACAGTGTCTGACTACGCTTGAGCCGATCATCAATTACCTCACCTCTCCTCACCTACAATCACCTCCCTCCACAATTCAGACCACCTTGCCCTCTATCCCATGAATATCCCTGGGTCCCTATTTTTGGGGAAGAGAATTTGAGGCCCATACTCTCACTTCTTTACATGGCTGTCTTGTAATTAAACCCTTTCTCTACTGCAATCTCGTCGTCTCGGTATTTGGCTTTCTGGGCGGTGGACAAAAACGAACCTGGTTTGGTAACACTAACTCATGTATAAAAATTAGGAAATACTAATGTTATCTTTTGATGTAAGATTATGAAAACAAAAACAGAACACTTAGATTTTTAAGCTGTAACTTTATTTGGAGCAGGAGAATTTTCCTTACAGGAAGTTAATAGTTTTAAATACTTCAGCACAAACTATCCAAAAGCAACATTTTATTTCAGAAGGATCTTGGGTAAGTGGTTTTATGTCCTTCTATCTTATTATTATGAATATTTGCTTCATAAATATATTCTCCCTTGTAATCAAGTCAGGTGACAAAATTACTATCTGTACTGAGATATCTGAGATCAGAAGACATTGTGCAGGTCATTTTAAATTCACATCAGCAGAGTATCTATAAGAAACTGAAAATATAGATTAATGGGAAAAAAAAGAAACATTCTAACAGAAAAAATAGGTAAAGAATATAAACAAGCAACTTTCCAGTGATGAAACCGTGGTTATAAACATATTGTTAAATATATAGTTAGATTTATGCTAATTAAGACAATGACTTACTGTATTTCCCCATCATAAAACCAACCATTAAATAATGACAATATCAAGGACTTATCAAATTATAAAGAAACGAGTACTTTTATATACTACTGGTGAGAGAATAAATCAATGCTGTTACCTTGGAGAATAATTTGACAGTTTCTATTAAAGTTGTGTGTGCTGTATGACCCAGGAGAGAAACAGTTGTACATGTATATGGGGAGTTGTGAATTATGATCTGCGTAATTCACTGCAACATTTTTGTGATGATGACAAAAGTATGAACAAAAAAATGACTGTTACTTTAGGAGTAAATAAAATGTGATATACAATAGTTACTGTACTTAAAGCAATAAACTAAATCTGCATGAATCAACAAAAACAGGTCCCAAAAAATTATACTGAATAAAAAAAAGGAAGTTATAGAATAAATATAGTATATAACCTTATGTTTAGAAACGACACGAAATAATTTTATAATTTTATCTATGATATAAAAATATAGAAAAAGGTCTGGAAGGATACACAGCAAGCTCTTAGTAGTGACTGCCCCAGAGAAAGTGAAAGTGGAAGCTTCCAGGCCTCTGAAAGACCCAGAACTTGCATAGCGTCATTTCAACTACATACTCTTGGTCAAAGCAAGTCTCAAGAGCATCCGAGATTCAAGGGGACATCACCTCTTGATGGGAGGAGTGGCAAGCGTATGTGCAGCGCTGGTGGTGGTGGAATTGATGGCGACCATCTTTGGAAACTGTCTACCATATTTCCTTTCTCCTCTTTCAGGCAACGAGCCCCTCCAGCTCTTGGCTCATTTGCTCTCTCTTATGTACCATCAAAGATTGCTTTGAAGAAGAGATTTTATAGGATTCTTTTACTTTGTGAATTTAAAACAAGATACGCCATTCTAACGGGACATTTACATTTTGTCTCTCTCTCTGATTATGGCAAGAAATGATTTCTGTCCTCTTTAGGCAAGTTCAGGCATTAACAGGTGGGGGAAGTGCTTTTCAGAACTTTGCTTTCGAGGCACATTTTATGGCTTTCTAAGGGCTTCACCTCCTCCACCTTCTTAAAAGTTGACTGGGGAGAAAAAGATAATGTCACCTTGGAGGGACTGAGCTCTCCAGTCACAGATGCTGCACAGAGCCTGGCTCTGAGCTTCCAAAGAGGTGTTCAGTGTTGTCTGGAACAGAGGTGTCTAACAACGTTCTCATGGCTTTCTGGGCCACAGCTAGTTAGTTATTGGCCATGTCAGATATCAGATAGGAGGAGAAGGACAACAAGAATTCATCCATTCAAAAATATTCCTGGAGGCCCGTGTAGCTGGGTACCATGTGAGGTATTGGGTGAACAAGGGAAATAGTGATTAGTCAGTGTCTGCCCTCACAGAGCTTATAGTCTAGTGGAGTACGTAGATAAGGAAACAGCAAGTGTAATATGTGTTAAGTATAAAGGGAAATTATAAGGTGCTATGGGAAGACCGTGGAGGGATTTAAACAGTGGTATGTTGGTAAGTGTTTAACAATTGGCTCTACAAAAAAGACAAAACAACACCCCCACCACCCCACCCATTTGTAGTGTTTGCTACTTTCCTTGGTGTCAAGACTCCAACGTGATGTCACTGAATGGAGTTATGAAGAGGGACGCAGCCTCTTGAAAGTGAGTACAAGCCAACTCATTTCTCCACTGGACCTACACCAGTTGAGGCAGGAGGACAGGGATGTCAGATGGCAGGCAGGCTTTCCGCAGGAAGAGCCATCTAAGGCGAGGACTGAAAGATGAGGAAAAATGAGCCCAACGAGGAGGGTCACAGAGAAATGTTCCATGTAGAGGGGACAGCATGGGTCAAGGCCTGAAAGGTGAGAGAGGGCATGGCACACCTGGAGAATTACAGAGCAGTGTGGATCAAGGGCACGGTGCTGAGTGGTATGTATGTATGCATGGGTCATGAGGACAGGGAGCATGTGTACATGTGTTGTGTGTGGAGTGGTGTGCATATATGCATGTTATGGCGTGTGCGTGTATGTGTCCGTATGCATATGTATGTGTGCATGTGTATATGCGTGTGTCGTGTGGCATGTCTGTCCGTATGTGATACAGTGAAGTAGGGGAGTGCGTGTGTCTTATTCTGCTCGGGCTGCCGTAACAGAATACCATAGGCTAGGGAGCTTACATGGCAGGCATGTATTTCTCACAGTTCTAGAAGCTGGGAAGCCCAAGATCAAGGTGGCTGCAGATTTGGAATCTGTTCGGGGCCCTCTTTCTGGCTTGCAGAAGGCTGCTTTCTTGCTGTGTCCTCACATGTAAGAAAGAGAGAAAGCTCTGGTCTCTTCCTCTTCTTCTATGGACATTAATCCCATTATGGGGGCCCCATCCTCATGATCTCATTCATCTAAACCTAATTACCTCCAAATACTATCAAATCGGGAGAGAGTATTTCAACATATGAATCTGGCACAGATACAAATATTCAGTCCTCAGCAGTGTGTGTTACTGACGAGAGAAACGTGGGGCTGGGATGTGAAGAGCTGTATAAACCAGGATGCTACGTCCTGACTCTCTACTTTAACACAAGATTCTGCCCACACTGTGGGGCAATCTGTCTTTCAGGGAGATTTTGAAAATTTCACAGGAATCCAGCAGTTTTACAACTTTGACTTGGTAAATTTTCCTCTAGCTAAAGGCTCCTGCAGAGACTCAGAGGGTCCTTGGAGAGGAGCCAGTTCAGTTCATCTGTGTTTTCTGTGGGTAAGACTTTGCTGCAGGAAGGGGCTTTTCAAGGGTCGTCTGGCAGGCGGTCATGACTAGACCTGAGGCCTTCAAAGCCTCAGTTCTTGATTTTTAAATATCCCATCACTAGAATTGGGTTAGAAATAAAATAATTTAATTCAGTTAACTCTTATTCTAAACAAGTAGACAAACTGCTTACATAAAGCTCTACTAGACAGTGCTTCATTTCAGAACTTAACTCGATAAAAAACGACCCATGCGATGAACATCCTTCATAGGTAAATAACTATTTGACGAAATAGTCTATCTTCTTTTCATTTTCCTGTACAGCAAGATGAGGACTGCTACCATCTTAGCAGCTATATGCTTCCAGCAGCCCGTCAGCGGCTGGCCGAGATTTGTACCTTTAGGAAAAGCGATACAAGCAAAATGACAACTATTTTTGGCCCTCTTTAAATTGCAGAGTTAGCACAGGCTGTAGGAAATGCTGATTATACATTTGGGAAGAGGTTTGGGCTGCAGACCAGGTTTAGACAACCTCTTCCTCCCCAAGTAAAACCTGGTGGTTTTCCAAAATTTTAAGTTAAAAAGCTGGCAGTAATAGAGGAAATATGCCCATTACTTTATGGAGAACAGTCAAGTTTTCCTTTGAGATGACAATACCAGGAACCTGACTGTAAAGTATCAGTCTCAAGGAGCATATTCCCAAAGGACCCCGAGAAAATGCTCCGTGACGCTGTGCCAAGGAGGCTGAGTCACGCTGAACAGGGGAGAATTGGGTTTCTGTCTTTATCCCTGCACCCCCCAGAACCGGTGGAAAAACTCCAGCTTAGTGACACTCACACTTAATGTCAAACTCAGATTAAAGATTGCTGTCTGGGAGCCCTATTGCTAGAGTTACTCACTGCCTGAGCCAGGCTTGGAACGTACAGAGACCAGGAGGCTGATTGCAGGGTGCTGATTATTCTGCTATTACTCCTTCATTCCTGGGGCCTAAATTTCCCTCCGGGAAATTGGATATAACGTTTTCTTTCTATGAGTCTACTAAGCTAATCAATTAGACCCAAATCAGACTGATCTGGGAAAAAATCCAGATGGCAGTGGGTTCGTGTTTTATTTGGTTACTTTTTGTAACCTTTCTTTGGTCTGGCCCAGCCCGCTCCGTCCCACCTCAAAACACACACACACACACACACACACACACACACACACACACTCCCTACCATCCTGGAATTAGACTGGCACATGGTGATGGTACCCATACCATTTTGTACTACCGTGTACAGAAACTCTAGAAAAAATGGGTCTATATCCTTTTGACCACAGATGGCTAATAAGCTTGCCTTTTTTTTTTTTTTTTTTTTACAAAAGTGTACTTTATTAAATGTAGATGTTTTTATTTTAAGATGCACAGTATTTTAAGTGCCGTTAGAGGAGGAAAAATGCTGCCTATTAAACTGAGACACAATGCATCTTTTCCTCTTTTTATTTTTGTCAATCTTGCTAGAAGTTTATCGATTTTATTGAGTTTTCCAAAGAACCAGCTATTCTTTCATTGATTTTCTCTATTTTCCTATTTTTGGTTTCAGTGATATATGCTCTTATCTTTATCCTTTCATCCTTCTCCTTGCTTTGGGTTTATTTTGATCTTCTTTTTCTGGTTTCTTAGTGTAGGAACTTAAATTATTGGCTTGAGACCTTTTCTCATTCCTAATGTAAGCATTTAGTGCTATAAATTTCCCTCTCAGCACTGCATTAGATGCATCCTACATATTTTGACATATTGTTTTTTCATTTTTATTCAGTTCTATGTGTTTAAAATTTCCTTTGATACCTTTTCTTTTATCCATGGATTGTATGGAAGTGTGTTGTTTAATTTCCATGCCTTTCTGTTATTGATTTCTAGTTGATAGCATTATGGTCAGAAAACACACTCTGTATGACAACAACTCTCTTAAACTTTTTGAGGTTTGTTTCATGGCCCAAGATTTGGTCTATAGCTTGGTGGATGTTCCATCGGTGCTTGAAAAAACTGTATTCTGCTGGTGGTGGTGGAGTGTTCTGTATATATCAGTTAGAACCTCTTGGTTGATTGGGTTGTTCAGATCGTCTCCATCATTGCTGATTTTCTGTCTAGTAGTTCTATCAGTTTCTGAGAGATGAGTGGAGAAGCCTGCAGCTATAATCATGGGTTCATCTATTTCTCCTTCCACTCTGTCCCTTTTTGCTTCATGTATTTTGAGGCTCTGCTATTTGATGTGTGCACACTTAGGATTGGTATGTCTTCCTGCTGGATTGATCCTTTTATCATTATGTACATGATAGAGACAGCTCTTTGTCTTCAATAATTTCCTTTCCTTTGAAGTCTACTTTATCAGATATTAACATAGCCACTCTTGCTTTTCTATTATTATTAATTTTTTGCATGTATATCTTTTCCCACTCTTTTACTTTCAACCTACCTATGCCATTGAATTTGAAGTTATAAGTGAGCAAGAGTGAGGCCATCTTGTTACACTAAATGGCCCCAGCCTCTCTTTTATGTGGCTACTTGCTGCGCTGCACATACTCTAAAAAATTCACATGCTCTCCTGGTTTATGGCCTCCAATTTGTGTACTCTCTGATAGTTGATAAATTAGAACTTTGCTCTATGAGTTTCTCTCCAGGAGCAGATTGATCACAGGCAGGAAACATACCTACAAGGTATCCGTCACAACTAACAGAAGAATGGAACAATAAAAGACCCTGAAGTACATCATGCCTGAAGGAAAACCCCTCCTTATTGCCCATTTTCCCTAAATAACTACCTCAAGATTCTGTAATTTTTGGAAGATGGTTTTTTTGAGACATTGGTCTGCCATCTTCCTGATTATACTGACTAATTGAATTAAAACTTCCTTTCTCCATCCCTAACTCATTGTGATTAATTGGCTCAGATCATGGGGAGCAGAGCCAGCCCATTGCTTGACATCAAAGTGAGTTTCTTGTAATCAGCATAGAGTTAGGTCATGATTTTTCTTCATTCTTCCAATCTCTGTTTTTTGATTGATGTGCTTAGACCATTTACATTTAAAGTAATTGCTGATACGTCATCGTTTAAGTCTGCCATTTTACTATTAATCATTTTTGTAGTGTTTGCTCTGGGAATGGCAGTATACATATGTGACTTATCACAGTGTATTGTTATCAACATTTTACCATCTTGGGCAAATTGTGAAAACCACACTTCAATTTAAATCTCTTTTACCTTCCCTGCTTTAAAAAAATCATTGCCTTGAATATCAGATGGTATTATAATTTTTGTTTCAATCAGGAAATGTATTTATAAAACTGATGAAGAAAAGGATAATCTAGTGTATATGTCCGTATTTCTGGTCTTTCCTGTGTTTCTTCCTTCCTGATGCTCTAACATTTGTTTATCATTTATTTTCTGTTTGAAGAATGTCCTTTAGTCAATCTTTAAGGATAGATCTGAACTAAATTTTTTTAGTTTTTCTTTTTCTAGAATGTTGCTACTTATTTCTCTTTCATTTGTGAAGGATAATTTTGCTGAATATAAAATTTGCAGTTGACAGTTCTTTTCTCTTAGTGCTTGAAAAATCTGCCACTTCTTTCTGATCTCCACATATTTTGATGAGAAATCCTCTGACATTTGAATTAACGTTCCCCTATAGGTAATGTGTTGTTGCTGTCAGGATATTTTCAAGATTTTTTATTTCTCCTTAGTTTTCCTAAGTTTGTCTACTACTCAGTATGGATTTCTTTGGATTCATCCTTTTGGGAATTCTCTCAGCTTTTTAAATATACAGCTTTGTGTCTTTCACCAAATTTGGGAAGTTTTCAGCCATTATTTCTTCAAATTGTCTTTTAGCCCAATCTCTCTCTCCTCTCCTTCTGGGACTCTGGTAATATAAATGCTCACTTTATTTTTGTTTTTGTCCCACAGTGTCCACAGCCCTGTTCTTTCCTTTCTTTATTTTCCCCATTCTCTTCCCTTTCTGTTGTTCGTATTGGGTGAATTACTACTGATATTTATTCAAGTTCAGTGATTCTTTCCTCTGTTATCTCCATTCTACTCCTGAGCACATCCAATGAATTTTTCTTTAAATTTCTATTATTATTCTTTTCAGTTTACAATTTCCAGTTGACTCTTTTTTTATAACTTCACTTCCTTTGCTGAAATGTTCTATTTTTCCATTTGTTTTAAGAGAATTCATAATTGATCATTGAAGCATTTTCATGATGACTGCTTTAAAATCCTTTTCAGATATTTCAACATCTGATTTGTCTCAGTGTTAGCATCAGTTGATTATCTTTTCTCATTCAAGTTGTAATTTTCCTCGTTCTTGGCATGATGGGTGATTTTCAGTTGTGTATTAGACATTTTGTCTATTTAGATCTTTTATTGTAGCAAGCAGTTACTCTCTTTCGATTTGGCACACAGTTCCTGGCCTACTTTACATCTGTAGTACTAATCACAATCTAATTTTAAGAATCTTTGTTGTTTTACTTGGTCTGCTTGGTTTTATATGATTCTGCTGGGGCTTCTATTGATCCCCACTATTGTTGCCTATAAGATAATAAAATGTGCTCTTTTGAGTCACTAAGTGTGTAGTAATCTGTTATAGCAGCAAAAAGAATCTAATACAGTAGATGTGGAAGGTGTATGCATATATGTATTTGTGAGTATGTGTAGGGTGGGGGCTCCCTGAAGGAATCATTTTTGTGCACGCTGCTCACTTTGCTTCTCCATCTCTTTGCCTGATAACTCCAATGTGTCCTTTAGGATTCATCTTAGGGGGCATTTGCTGCTCAAAATCTGACTACTTCTCTCTCCCCAAGGCTGACTTGGGCACTCCCTTTGGAGGCTCCAAGGAATCCTGAGTATATCATATAGCATTTTCCATTTTATGTTGTAACTATCTGTATACCTGTGCCCCCTCCTCTAGACTGTAAGCTACGTAAAGACCTAGATTACTCTATACTACCGTGCCTACGGCCGCATCTGGTGTGTGGTCTTCGCTGAATAAATGTTTGTCCATTAATTACTCAGCTTGAGTGGTAAGGCATAGTATTCCTCAGAAGCATTTGACTTATCTATTCACCTACAGGACCAAGCTGCAGAAATCATTGCTGCAAGGTGTGCTTTGAAGCTCTCTGGTGATCCCTCATCTATGACTATTGCCAAACATTTGTACTAGAGATGTGACTATGTTATAAGGGCCTTTGATATTTCCAATGATTCCAAGCTAAATGATCTTGGCAATTGCATTACACAGAAATCATTCCAACAAAAATGAAGAAACTAAAGCTCAACAAATCAAGTGACTTGCTCAAAACGTGGGTTTGGCTCAAATCCTGGTCTACTAGCTATGCTACACCATTTTTTTCAACAAGTCATTCCCGTCTCTTCCCAGCCCCACCTCTGGCCAGGGTCTGCCTCATCCTTTCAGCTTCTGCTTCAGTCATCAACGATGGTTCCCCAGTTGTGAACTGCACTTTCATCCAATTCTGCCTTTAGACTCAGTTGAATATATAAAAATGTATAGAAATTGGCAGCATGCTTTAGTTCTTTTTCCAGAAAATACAAATTGGCAGAAAAACTTTTCTCTTTCTTAAAAGTTTTTCCTAACTACAAAAGGAATAGTCTTTGTAGGAAATTTAGAAAATAACAGAAACATATGAAGATCAAAACTAACGTCACTCGTTATTTTGCTACCTACAAATATCTACTTTTAACATTTTAGTCCTATTTCTTTTTTTCTCTTCCTATTTTTATACTACATGCATTTTTAATATGTAAAATTGAGATAATAAAGCATTTATTCTTGTTTTTTTTCCACTTAATATTATACCATAGTTTTTTATTTGAAATTCGTGATTATTTGAAAACATTTTTTTTAAGATTTTATTTTTCCTTTTTTTCCCCAAAGTCCCCTGGTACATGGTTGCGTATTTTTAGTTGTGGGTTCTTCTAGTCGTGGCATGTGGCATGCCGCCTCAGCATGGCTTGATGAGTGGTGCCATGTCAGCGCCCAGGATTCGAACCGGCGAAACACTGGGCCGCCGAAGTGGAGTGCACGAACTTAACCACTCAGCCACAGGGCAAGATCCTGAAAACATTTTTAATGACTGCATCATATTTCAGCCTATGAAGGTACTAGAATCTGTTAATTTATTCTCTGATTTTTGAGGCTCATGTGATTATTCAAGATAATCTCCTTATTTTAAGATCTGTACTTCAATTACATCTATGAAGATTTATTTGCCATGTAAACTAACATATTCTCAGGCTCCAGGGATTAGAAAGTGATCATCTTTGGGGGGCCATTCTGGCTACTACAAACATTTTGTGGGATCTTTATAAGTATTGCCAGAATTCTTTCCAGACAACTGAGCCAAGATTTCTGCTACCAGCATTGAATGAGACAAACTCAACTCCCCACACTCACCAGCACAGAAGGTTCTCTTTTTTTATTTTAGTAATACGGTAGACAAAGCAATTGTATTTGATTGTGTTTTTACTTGATGTCTTTGATTCATAGTGAGGTCAAACCATTACAAATACTTCACCATTCGTTTTTCTTCTGTGATTTCATGTCCATTGCCCATTCTTCTATTAGATTCTTAGTATTTCCCTCGTTGATTTGTATTATCTCTTCACACATAGAGGGTATATTGGTCTGTATTTTATACTAGCTACTGTTTTTTCAATTGTTTATTCTTTAATGTACAGAATTATTTTTTACTATTGTTTAGTTGTATGTATTCATCATTGCCTTTGTGATTTCTTCCATTGTGTTTTACTTTCACACGCAGCTATCAAATAGTTCTTCCTGAAATATCTACTGGTTTTGGCTTTCACATTGAACTTTTTCATTTTGGTGTGAGGTGTGAAGAAAAGCTCTAAATTGATTTTTTCAATCAGTTTCTTCAACGCTGTCTATTGAACAATTAGCACAAAACTTTTTATTGGGAAAAGACACCCACGAGGGTGCATGCTGCAGGAGCAAGGCTATGCAAACTGCTTCTGCACATGAAGGAAAATGCAGAGTCAAGAGAAAATGGCAGAACTTCCAAGCTGATAGGTAAGAAACAAATGAAGTCATTTCTCCCATTTCATCAATATGTGCCTGTAACAATGGCAGAGAAAACTAATATAAAGTTGATTACAAATAGCCAGAGATGGTTTTTGATGTCTTGGGCCTATCTAGGTAGTACTGGGTTTCCTAATCAAGATTCAAAGTAACTTAGAAAAAGTTATTCTTAACCAGATATCTCTATAAAACAAGAACTAGGTTAGCATACATTAAATAAAGCTAATTACAAGGCAAATATATATACCAACAAAAAGAAAAAGAAAAAAAGAAGACTCATACCCTCCAAATTTGAAAATCTAAACATTAATTATGACAAGACCATTCTAATTAATCTTATCTCAGTAAGACAGAAATTGCAGAACTTCAAGCTACAAAGACCTGGCCCCAGAAGGATGTAATTAAGACATCTTTAGGAAAATGAATAGGCATATCACAAACTAGGAAAATATATTTGTAATCTGACAAAGGACATGTATCCAGAATATATAAAGACCTCTGACAAATCTACAACAAAAAGACAACCTAATTTTAAAAATGGGCAAAAGCTTTGAAGAGACACTTCATAAAAGGAGACATGAATGGCCACTAAATGCATGCAAAGTTTACAACACTAGTGATCAAGGAAATGGAAATGAAAATTCCAATGAGGTAGCATTTCACACCCACTCAAAAGGCTGTAAAGTACAAAAGAGAATGCCAAATGTTGGCAAGGCTGTGGAGCAACTGGGACTCCTATATATTACTAATGAAAATGAAAATGGGGGAGCCACTTTGGAGAGCCATTTGGAAGTTTCTTAGAAAGTTAAGCATACACTCACCATATGACCTGTCAATGCCACTAGTAGTCTGTTTCTACCCAATTCTCAGTGCTCCCATGTTGCTTTCCACTCTCTCAAATCTCCCATGTCTTTGTTTTACTATTCTCATGTTTCTTCTATTTTCTCTTTTTTCCATTCTAAATGAATTCTCCCTAATTAACCACAAAGAGACTCATTTCTTCCACATTCATTCTAGGAGGTAAATATGTGATGACATAAAATAAAAATGATTTAGGGTGAGCTGTGTATTTTGCCAAAATAAGATGGCAACTATTTTTTTGACACCTATACATGTTAGTTATATGTCAAAAGTAACGATAAAAATGGAACATATACCAATATAAGATATTATTTAGATTTAAATTTTTTTATGCAAATAATTCACAGCCTTCAACAATAGAAAGAAAATCACATCATAGTCATTTGACAAGTTCATTTATTATATACCAATATACACTTTCTGTAATAAAAAAAAAAGCCTCCCAATACATTGAACCATCTTATAAATGAAATAAGAAAATAAAATTTTCATCTGTTTATAAATGGGGTTAAATTCACCAGTCCAAGATACCATATGTGTGTCTGCCCTGCAGTCCATATGAACTCTAATCCAGAAGATGGCTCTGAGAACAAGATGGCGCTTTATCATTTGGCACACAGTATTGCTCTTGAATATTTATAAATTACACATGTTGATATTTTCAAGTTAGTCATTTCAAACGTAAAGCATTCAAAATATATACAGATTTTACAGTATTCCAATTTTTTTGGATTAATCATTGATATTTACATTTAAATACATTCAGATTAAACATTTTTTTTAACACTCAGAAGGTACCTATTTCCACTTTCTATTTTGATACACTCTTTAGATGAATGAAAATGAAAATATGTCTTAAAGGTGCTCTTTGGCAAATTTTTTCCAATAGTAGTAACTCACAAGTTATGATAGTTTCTAGTAATGCTCAATTTCCATAGCTTTGCACCATGTTACAGTATTATGCCTCTAAAAAGTAATGCACAAAACAAATATATATTTTCTTAAGGCACATTCTAGAAAAACTATTGAAATATGACAACATTATCAGACGTATATGATACTTTTATTTCATTCTTGGCTTTACTAAAAATATAAAATATACAACAAATGCTGCTACTGATTTGAAAAAAAATAGTAGCAAGCTCCAGAAATTCTAGGCAGTAAGTACTAATTTTTAAGTCCATTTCATGTAAGTATGTTGCAGAAGTGAGCAATAATAATAGTTTGCATCTCTTTGTGATGTTAGCACTTTTATTTTTGTGGAGAACCAGTCAACATTGTATTAAATGGCAAACGAATGTCAGCGAACACCTGTGCAAGCTAAAATAAACCAAGGCCTATACTAGACAAGCTAAATTAAAAGAATGACCTTAGGATTGATAATTATCTGCAAAGAAAGAACTTATTCTCTTGTATATGATTATGATATTATCGTAAATGTTGAAGAGCATTACTGAACTATATATAACTTAGGTCTTAAATTTAAAATATCCCCAATAGACAGATACATACAAATGGATTTTTGAGCCGATCAACTTAATTCCCTCCCACCCCCAATAATATAAATGTTTGGACTGTGAAGAGAGACTACTACACATGTAAAAAATAAAAATCAACTGTACCATACATTAAAATTCTGATGACTACAGAATAAGATTATATACATAAACGTATAGCAATCACAGTTTCCTGCACTGAATGTTTATCAAATAAAAATGTATCAAACAATACTGGGTAGCATATCTCCACATGAATCGTGGCCTTCTAAAAATTCTGAATGAGAATGGAAGACGAGAGGGAGAGCATTGTTCAATGACAAAGCATGACAAGAGGACGAGGAATAACATTAAAAAGCAAATGCTTCCAGAACAGGCAGGTGAGCTGTAAGCAATAATGCTTACTTTTTTTGTCGTTGCTCTATATTTTAAATAAAGCCCCTCTCTACGTTTAGTCAGATGTTTTAACATTTACAAAAAATCTATTTAATAAAGAAGTCACTAATTCAATGTCACAAACAGGATGGGCAAAATATTCCTTTACTGTTGACAATAAGATGTTCTAGCCTGGTGTCTGATCGTTCATGTGTCTGACAGGGACAGTTCAGAAGACATGCCTTTTGCCTCTGTTACTACATATATCGACCCAGAGTATTTGGTGCAAGACTGGCGGAAGGCATTAAGTGGTGATGGCTTTGCCACCAGGGCACTTTGGTTTGCTGTTCTGAGAATACAAGTATTTGGTACTTTTTTGAGGAGGAGGAAGGGCAGGGGTCGGGGAAAGGGTGGAATCTGATGGCCATTACATGCAGTTACACTTATTCTGCTTGTACAGCAGCAAAAATACATCTTCTCACACTGCTCCAGTAAAACCTGGGTAGAAATGTGCACCACAGATTTTAAACATACAAACAGCCATTCTTGACCAACATGATGATTTTCTCTTCCGCAGGTCCCCGGTGATGTTACTAGTAAACGTCTTTGGAATCTTCCTGTTATTTCCTATGGATAACATTCCAATCAAGATAACACAAAGGTCTTTTGGAGCATAATTTGCAACCATTTCCAATAGGAAAAGAAAGTATTTTTCCTCGGGTTAGTGATGCTTAGAATTTGGGGGATTGTAAATCCAGTCAATTATAATGAGTGCCATGCTTCCAATCATGAAGATGATTCCCACCACAAGGAAAATTAACGCCTGTAAGTCAGAGCGAACTTGTTAGGGAACACAGGAACCATACTGACTTAGCACAGTTTGCTTGTATAAGTTGGTTACCTAAGGCCATGATCTGATTTTCATATTGAATTATATTATTCTTGTAGCTCAGATGTTCATGCCTAGCAGTTCAGTCAATTTAGAACCCTAGTTGGCGAAAGAGGGTGAATGCAATAGAAAGATTTATGTTCTTTCCAAATCTTCAAAACAGAATAATGGTTAATTGATTTGGTACATCAAAATGATGGAACAGCCCGTGATCATTAAAAATCAAGTGATGGAAAAAAGATTAATGACCTAGGGAGTGCTCACAATCTTTTAGGTGAAAGAGGGTGAGTCATAAAAGAGCAGTATTAGATTTTATAAAGCAAACAAATAAAAACAAAAGTCTAATAATATGTTGTACATTCCTTGAAAAAAACCCAGAGTGTATATATGTGTATGCGTATGTAATACACAATATTTCAGAATTTCAACACTGGAAGAGGCCTTATATATTACCACACAGATCACCCTCCTAATTCTATATATGAGGAAGCAGCAGCTAAAATTTTTTTCACTAGAAAGAATCTAGGAGATAATTTTACTCATTTTTACATCTTGCAAAACTGAGAATGGGTCACGAACAGGACAAGTAATTTGCTAAGGTCACACTGCTGTCAACGTCCAAGAAGATGGACTGCATAGAGTGGAAATCTGGGGATGAGATGATAGGAGGAGCTTTTGATACCAGACTGGCCTGAATCCCTGACCCATCCCAAGAGATGAATGGCTCCCAGGCAAAATTCAGGGTAATGCTGTAAGAGCCATTCATTTCAAGTCTTGATATAAGACTTTATTAAGCAGTCATTGATAACATTTAATTATTGGAAAAAAATTATTTCTAGTATATGTTTCTGTAGTACAATTATGGAAAAGAAATATATACTCTCTAGTTTAATAAAACTATATTTTATGTCTAAAGAGGTTAATTGGAAAACAAATGGTTCTGTTCTGGATCTCAGTCCATACCAGGGGACAACAAGGTACTATGGAGGGGGAAAAAAAGCAGCATCTTTTTTTCTTTTCAGCCTTGCAAACCTAACAAATAAGATCGAAATGCTTAAATTATTTCACACTCTGCTAGGGAGCCTAATTCCTTCCTGCGTAATTTCCTGTAGATGTTGCAGCAATGGCTTGGTGGGGGTGGAAACTGACACACATGTCCACCTGTGGGAACACTCCATTAGCATTTGACAAGTAGGAAGGACTCAACACAAGACATTTGATACTTGAAGAGAAGAAGTCCTGGAATCATCTGGGTGCCAGAAATCTACCCCCCTTTCTCTCCACGGGAGAGTTTCGGCCCATCTTTGATTTGGGGTTCTTGTCCATCAATTCATTGTTCTGAGCCAAGTGTATTTTCTGGTTTACTCTAAGTGGTCAAAGAGCAATTTACAAGGGGAGAATTGCAAGCCTTACTTACTCCGATTTTTTGGGGTGACCTAAGAGGTTCTTTCTTGACAAGTTTAAGATAAAAACCTGCCGGAAGAATGAAAATCAGCATAGTGGCAGAAGAAGCCCCTGAGGAGAGAGACATAGGACAAGTCAATGTCATACACAGCAGGTCCGACTCGCCGAGGCAGAGCCCGGGGACAAGCTTCTTAAAGAAACCAAATCTACAGCTACCCCAGTCCTAGCAGTCAAAGCACTATAAGCTTGTCTTGGTTGCTTATTCAAAGAAAATATGTTTAGAAAGAAAATTAAAATGTGCCCAAATTTAGCTGCAGACTAAGTATACACGACATATAATAAACAACAAAAAGGCTGAATGTTACAAATTTACGGGAAATTAGTAATAGAAACACGTACCAAGGAGGCTGAACTCATCACACACCCTTCCTATCCACTTCTAACTTTTCTAGCTGCTTACACCTAATTTTTGAAAGTTTTATATTGTATTTTAAGTTTGAGTCATCCTTCAAATCAGCAGAATGAAAAATTAAATGTATTATCGGGTCACATAGTTTAGGGAAATAACATGCTTTACAAAGTCAACCTCCTCCTTCTCCTTAAAAGGTACCCTTTAATGCTCAGCTGATCCTCACAGACCTGAGAGAGCATCCTGTCGGTTAAATCTATCTTCCTTACTTTTTGATGCAGCATTAAGACCTACGTCCAAATCCTGGGTCCACTCCAGGGTATATGACTTGATTTCTATGGGGCTCAGTTTCCTCATATGTCAGAAAAAGCAGCTGGACTAGATGAACTATAAGATAGCTTTTAGCGCTGACATTTTCTGATCCTGTGAATAACCTCCAGTGTCACCTGGGAGGGAGGGAAAGTGACGAGCTGGAGCCTGGCTGGGCTGGTAGGAATCCTGTGAGGCTGAGATAGACCGGGGATCCTCGATCTCCCAGCACTGGCTCCCTGTCTGCTCTTTGAGGAGCTATCAGCTTGAGTTGACTAAATAAATGCCTTTCTGAAACTTACCTATGAATCCAAAGATGTCTTTTATCGCTGGTACAAGGATGACCAAAACATTATTAAGCGCAATCACTATGGCTGCAATCAGGAAATGTCTTATCCAGCTGAAGGGTCTTTTGGGAAATAATAGTGTGGTCACCGATGCACGAATCTGCAACAAAGTTCAAAGCCAAGGTCACTGCTTTGCTTTTGACTTTATCTACTATTTCAAACATTCTCATCCCTCTAAAGCATTTTCTTTGTTTTGCATTTTTTTCCAAGAAAAGATCTGGATGCTGATTTCTTTCCTAATTTTTTTTATTGTGGCAAAACACACAACATAAAATTTACCATCTTAATCGTTTCGAAGCGTTCACTTCAGTGGTTTTCAGCACATTCATATTGTTGTGCAAACTTGATGCTGATTTTTGATGTTTGAGATAGTGTCATTTTTCCGTGGTGATATGTCTTGTGCTTACATTCTCAGCTTTCAGAATTTTTTCTTAAAAATCATCTCAGAAGGAGATAAAACAACAGACCAGATATATAACTCAGAGGCACAGCCAAACCCTTGCTGGTTTCTAGTTATGTCTCATCCAACTGGATTAAGCATGAAGGGCAAGCACTGAAATGATCTGCATGTGATTGTGAACAGAATTTTTGCAAATTTGGGTTTTTCTTAATTTTGCATTTTATTTAACAATTTTGCTACCTCACATTTAAAAACATATGATACTCTTGGTATTTATGCCCTTCTCTTTTTCCCTTTTATTTGCCCCTCATCCACAGATTATAAACACACAGGTCAAGGAACAGGGTCTGATAATATTAACATTCCTCAAAATTTCTAGCTTAGTGTCTTGCACACAGCAGGCACTCAATAAATGTTGAATTAAATTAAGAGAATGAATCTTTTCCCCCTCCAGGATCCTTGACAGATTTCAGCCTTATTTCAGCAGTTGAAATAAGTAGGTGAAGGGTGAAGAGAGGCTCATTTGCGGCAGTGGCTCAAGTTACTCTCGTGTAACTGGATAAAAAGATCCTTGTGAGTAAAGGGAGGGAGTGGTGTTTGTATTTCAACAGCTGAACCAAGTTGAAATCACTCTTATCTTTGGAATCTTTTAGAGGACACTTTTGACTTAGTGGAATTAGTCTATTGGCTTTTCAATAAGTGAGCACTTCAGTTAAGCTAGGACTTAACATTTTTAGAAATACTGGGATTGATTGTCACTTTCAAATTTTACTTCTGAAGTGTCTTAATGGTGTGGAGACGAGAACCCATTTCAAGGAGAGAAAATGTAAACTACATTTTGAAACACACGTATGAATGACAAAAACTTCGCGCTGAATTGCTTGCAGTGACTAATGTGACATTCCTTTCATACCACTCGACCAAAAATTAAAGCCATCTGTTTAGGTTTAAAAGGCAATCTCATTTCCAGAATGGCAAACCAGAGAGTCTCTGGAAACGCTTTACGAGTGACTTTGTAAGGATTTTAAACATTGAATTGGCAAAAATTATGAAACTCACTCTGAAACGTAGACTGAGGAAAGCAAATTGTTTGATTTCGTTTTCCCAGCAGCCTAGAGATTCTACACTTAGTGCCTATTCAATGTTGTCCAAACTGGTCTAATTAGCAGGCTTACCATAAGCTTTCTGTGGTACGTACATAGTGCTTAAGGATTTTTTGTCTAAAAGTGCTAACATTATAGAATAAACAAGCAGATAAAAGGTTGTTTTTAGGCAGAGGGCACTTCTATGCACTTTTTAGTCTTTTGCTAAAATAATGCATTTAATTTAATGAGCTGAGTTAGAGGCAACCCCATATGTACAGGGCCTCTGGATGTAAATGCAGCTTCCGAAGGTCTCATGGCTCCCAGAAAGACTAAGGTTTGGCCTACTGCTGTAAGAACACAGACAGTTCACAGGAATAATGGTTGGAGTAAATTGCGAAAGCCTGCTCCTCATAGTGAGTAAGGAATAACAAAATCCCAAACGGAACTCAAGGCATATAGAGTTGCCAAAGCATTCCAGGAGAGAGGAACAGGGAGAGAGTAGGCTGCTACTGGCAGTAGATGGTGGTGGAAAAGAACAGAAGGAAACTCACTGGTCATTCCATGTTAAAATGCTGCCTTGAGGGGTGAGCCTGGGATCAAAAGGTCCTCAGCAGTTCTATTTACCTATGTCAGGATCGAGACAACTCTGGCTTATTGCCCACAAAGCATTGCCTGCTGTTCCACTCATTTAAGTGCCCTTTTCTCTACTGGGGCATACTGATAAGAACCTGGAAATGTGGGTCAGAAGCTATGAGTAGAGGCAGTCCCCAGCAACAGTCATGGCCTCTGACTCAGAAGGATTCCAGAAAAGTTCTATGCAGCTTGTAGAGAAAACATCTGTTATTTCCAGAGTGTTCAGAACAGGAATCTATTAGGAGGGTGCTATGTTCTAATGTGGGGACCCAATGTGAGACTCAGAAATGTGGAAGCAGAGTGAAAAGTGGGAGCCTGAACTCTAAAAAAAAAACACTTTTATTGCTTAGAAGTGAACCGGTTTCACCTCGCAGGATTGCTTAGGACAAGACTGTTGGAAATACCTGTGGATCACTACTCTATTCCAGTTCACAGCATCACCTGCCATATTTTGATGCCTACATCTACGTCTGCTTCAAAACAGGAGATCTGAAGGCAACATAAGTGAAAAGAATGATTTTACTAGGATAAAATGAAATAGAAGAAGCTAATCTGCGACATGACCTCTTTTTTTTTAAAGGTGTGGCGGGTGGAATTTGAATCTGTGTGTTCTTGACAAACCTGTTCAGATTATTTGGTTTTCTGTTTTTCATGGTGATGTGTGAATTTTACTACATAAAAGGAAGCACAAGCTGATAATGGCATTATGAGTCCCTGGGAAGGACGTGCAGTCCCATAATAGACACCTCTGCCCCATATCACCCCCCTCCCACTAGGAAGAAAGAGAAGAGAAAATGTTAGGCTGCTGGTAAAAAAGCTAGTCTCAATTCACTTCATTTATTCATTTGTTCAACAAGCAATTCAAGCAGTTACTTTGTGCCTTCCACTAAGAAGGAAAAACTAATCTAACTGGAGAAAAGAAAGATAATAAATGGAGTAATAAAAGAAAAAACCACCCAACCAACCACACACCACCAACAAAACCTTTGTCATCTTTGCCTGGGCTCCTAAGAAAGAGAGCCCACTTATCATTTGTTGAAAGAAGGAGAACACAAAATAATACCTAAAACTGACAGATTTTAATCCAGATTATGTTTTGTTTGTTTTACTACTTGTATGCGGGGATATCAAGGCAAAGTAAATAAACTTATTGGTCAAATAAACTTACTTCAAAGAAACCTGTCAGGAGAACGGTGCTGTGACTTTTCATTTGACACATTGAAAATTGTGGCTCTAAATTGAAAGAAACAAACAAAAACACCACTAACAACTTCTATCACTTTGGGGGAAAAGATTCTAAATGTAGCCTTGTGCGACTTGACTGAGACAAGGAGGCAGGACCTGCTTTGATGTCGTCCATCACATCCACGGATGGTTCATTGAGCCAGGATCCTCATTCCAACTGAAGTCCATGGCAAACGGTGGCAAGGGGAACAGCCTATGCTTTTGCTAGAAAAGGCAGTTTATACATCTGAGGAAAAGGCAAGACTCCTTTGCTGAACTCATCCTGTGCCAGTCAGTCACTGTGTGCATCCCTATCCTCCAGTGACTTATAACCCAGAGGAAAAGGTGGATCGTCTCAATGATATACAGATCGTCTCAATTAACACTCTAAGGGCCAGGGCAGAATTACGTGCAAAATGTTTCATAGATGCTACTGTTGAGTGAAAATACATAAAAAAGGCCAGCAGTAGTTATTTTTCTGAAATCTGGTTCTAATGGTCAATTTTGGTTCTAATGGACATCTAGTGGGAGATGTTTACAAACTATTGCCCTTCCTGATGGTCAGATTTACACAAGAGCCTTATCGTCACAGAGGGGAAGAATTTCTATGGGGAGGTCTGGCTTTTTAATGTTGAAGTGACATGGTCATTAGTGAATGAAAGGCTGACTTTCCCTTCCCATTATTGTGATGCCAGCTATCAGCGTCATGCTCTGAGCACTGCGTTAGTTCAACAGTTACCAACCCGCTGCGTGACCTCGGCCAAGTCCATTAATCTCCTGAGACCACAACTTGAAAGCACCATATTTAGCGCTTATAAATAAAGCAATACAGAAGCCCATCACAGATTTCTTTTATAAAAGGCTTTGATTCAGTAACGATGTGAGAGCCTACCGTGTGCCAAAATTTAGTTAGTGATATCTTTACACACAAAAACAAAGGTTCCAGATACTCTTTTCTCAGAGATGCGGTTTGCTTGGAATTTTACCCCACGGTACACTTTCCGCCTACAGCTGTCTCTGCGTTGCACCCACCATGGAGCTGATTTTAGGCTAAAGCTGTGTGCATGTCACTTGAAAAATACCTTCAGATATATGAAAGGCAAGATGTTATTTAAGAGTCAAATATTAGCCACCATAGTTATAAGGATCTGATTTCATGCGCTCATGCAAAAGGAATGTGCCAAAAAATATTTCAGCACATGAGCTGCATTTAAAGCGACCACAGTGTCATTATGTGACTTGTCCTCATATGCTAGGTCCTATGAAATATTCTGGACAGAACAGTGCTGGTTACTGTGTCTCTTACTTTTCCCCCTAAAATGAATGAGCAAATTCAGTGTTTATGAAAAGAGAAGAGTGGGCAGGGGACTGGAGAATTGTGTTTATCCATAGGTGGTGGTTTTCACTCACGGAGCCCAAATTTCCACAACCTGCCCTGCTCTGTGATGCCAGAACGACTGCCACCAACGGCAAATGCCAAGAAGGGGCGAGCCCAGTGTAAGTCTGGCAGAGGGCATGCATCAGTTCTGGGGGCAACAGAAGAGACATATGATGAATAATATAACTATTTTTCAAGAAACTTGGTTCGAGTACGTCATTTACTTAACATGAGTCCCCTTCTTGTTAGCCTTCAAGGAATGAGATTAAATAGGTGAATTTTGAATATTGCTGCAACACAAAAAACTAGGGGGAGAAAATGAAATATCTTCAAAACTGTGGTGAAAATGCGATATGATTCAAAAGTTTATATGGCTTTGGCTTTCAAGTTTCAGAAGTTATATGAATTCCTATTGATTTCTACTGATCCACAAGACAGAAATTGAAGAACTGCCTTTTGAATTTGTTTAAAAATAAATTTTGACCTCTGTAAAACTGGAAAATAGGAATAAATTTTGTAACTTTTTTCCTTCACTTCAAAAATATTTAACATCTAAAAATATTTGTTATATCTACATATTAAATGGTCTTATTTTAAATGGCTCCAAAATGCTACATAAAAATAATCATGTCCTTGGGCACTGCAATTGCAAACTCACAATAAAATTAAATCCACATCAAGTGAGAACATATGTACTAATCTCGGGGGTCAAGATTTCATCAAACCTGCATGTACTTACTGGGAACAGGACAATGGGCACAGTTAGCATTACTGCCACAAGGACCGCCAGGCGCACCATGAGGAGAGGGGTGTCAAATGTGTACACTTTGCTGTAAGCATAAAGTAGTTCATCTTCAACTTCTCCTGCAAAGAGCAAGAAGAGAATGAGTCCACTGCGTGTTGTCAAGTCGGCACTGGTTACCTGTGGTAACATTTTACAGAGGGAACACAGTACAGTAGAAAGAACCCAGATCTGGGAATCCACACACCTCCATTTTTATCCTGTCTCTGAGCTTATTAAGCTGTGTGACCTTTGTTCAAATGATCAAAGGGGCCCTGAAGTTTATAAAGTTGCAGGAGCTAATATAAAATTACTAAGGCGCTCCTCCAGCTCATCTGCATTGTGGTAAATCTATCTTTGCTATTCAGAAACATCACAAAACAGATGACAAGTTGAGGGGCTCTGATTGGAGGGTGTGAAAGACCCAAGCCTCACCAGCCTGTCCCTCACATCCTACCACCTTCCTCTGTCCCCACCTGCCCAGCTATCCCTGATGCAGCTTCTCTGAACCCAGTAGGGAAATTCTAGAACAAATGATCTCTAATATTTTTTCAAGTCAACAATTATGACTCCAACACGATACTGAAACACATATTTTTGGGCTTTTTCAAGCTTTTGCTTGTCTTTTGAAACTCATTGGAGTCAGTATAAGTAAAATGCAAGAATGAGTTACTATGACTTTTACAGGGTCTCCCAATGAATGTTGCTCTAAGAATGAGATGCTGCCTTCCTGGAAGACACATTCATTCAGAATTCCAGACACAAATGACATGGAGGTGCTTTTAGAATCAGATGAAGTTTGATTTTCCCACTACTCCCCTCAAAATCAGACAAAGTGGGGGGTAAAAAATACCTTCAATGGTATTGGCCTGACTTTCATTAACTCACAACCAGCAAGGAGTTGCTGTCCAATCTAAAGCGAGTGCTTGGTTAACAGCCAAATATTAGTCAAATAGAATAAAACCCAAGCAGATGTGCTCTCCTCATACCTTTCTTCCCTAATTTGTCTTGCAATCAATTTAATTTACCAAATCAGAAAAAAAATCCAAAAAGTTAGAGAGGTTTATACAAAAAATATAGTTATGTTGAGAACATAGATTAGCGTGAACATCTGCTACCAGGTCAATGTTTGATCCCCTGAAATTAGTCTATAGGGCCATGCTTCATGGAAGGGAATCCTACTCCTTTTGCATCCTGTTAAGATGCCATAGAGGAGGGGCCAGCCCACTGGCGTAGTGGTTAAGTTTGTGCACTCTGCTTTGGTGGCCCAGGGTTTGCCTGTTGGGATTCTGGGCACGGACCTACACACCTCTCATCAAGCCATGCTGAGGTGGTATCCCACATAGACGAACTAGAAAGACCTACAACCAGGATATACAACTGTATACTCAGACTTCGGGGAGAAAAACAAAAAGAGGAAATGTTTCAGGCAAAATCTAATGTGGCCATAGGCAGTTTTTTCCTTTTGGTAGTACATTCTTAGATTGAAGGCAATGCTGTCATATCCTTCTCTTTTCTAAGGGAACTATTCACTACAACAGAATAGAATGGGATAAGCCAGAAAATTTGCCTAATGCTCTAAGCCCCCAGATTCCACTTGACCAGTAAATAAAAAGCAAGTTCCAATTCAAGGACTTTGTACTTTTTCTGCCATTTGCTTAGTAGTTACTCCACCAAAAGAGCTTTACAACATGCAATTGGATTCCCTCTCATTGCTCCTAGCTTGAGATGGCCTAGAGAGTCAAGCCAAATAAATATAACTTATACCTTAAGGAAAATAATTAAATTTGAAGGGTGGTTTTTATGAAACATGTGTTATTCACAAATTGTTGTAGCCTGTTAGCCAGACTGGTTCGGGTCCCATTTTCTTAGGTCAAGTGACAAAGTATATGAATTGAATACATGTATCTACAGATCATGCTGCTTATAGAGGGTAATTAAAAGAATTATACCTACCCGGGTTAATGATCAGTCCAACTAGGATTTGCACAAAGAGAATGACTGTGACAGAGTGACCTACCATAAAAGGTTAGGTAACCAAAGAGGGCAGCCAGCAGGTACATGACAAGCACCCCTGTGATGGAAACATTTGAAACTGTTTGCATTTTCCTCCGGGACCGACTGAAAAGACAAAGAACACTGAGTTTTGTTTTTCTAAACTTATGAAAAGATCACTTTTTACAATTAAAATTAAAAAATAATGGAAGAATGTATGTCTGTTTTGTTCATTATAAAACCACATTTCTAGTGCAGAAATATAGCTTCTTTAAATTTATCTTAGAGAGCTGCGGGGGATTCGTTTCCATTTTTCTTAAACACTGGATCTTCAGTCTTAGAAGCAACCATTTTTCTGGAAGAGCACCTGTTTATTTCATGTTGCTAAGTTAGCTTGTCTACTGAAGATTTAAGGATGTAATTAATGTGAGGATTAAATTGGCTCCTGGTGTAGAAGCCTCCATATTTCACAATGCGACGGGTTTAATGAGGAGAAGAACCTACTAGAATCAGCTAAGTGTTACCTCCAGGAGTTCAGACTACCAGGAAGCCTGATATTGTTTCCTGTAGTTTCTGGAAACCATTTCTAGAGGGCACCCAGCTTTTTAACGTCAATTCTCAGGCCTCTAGAGTAACTGCTACATACGATTTTTCAAGTAAATCAAAGACACCAAAACACTTGAAAGTGTTCCAAAAATTTTTTATGAGGTAGATCAGAATTTATGGGGAAAGTTATTGGTATTTAGTGAGAACAAAGACTGAGGTTATTGATGTCTGAGTTAAAGAAGTTGAATTATTACATGACACTGTCCCCTAAGGGTAAAGAGAGAAGCTGTGGTAGTGGGCTCAGATCCACTTCATCCCCAAGTAGATGTCAACAACCTCAAAGGGAAAGGAATATGAACAAGTCATAGAATATGAGCTGGAAGAAACAAGATTGTCTAACCAGAGTCTCCATGTACAGATAAGATAATGAAGGCCAGATATTGGCACATCTCTGTGATGACTGTCTTGCAGGCAAGGGTTAGGAAGTGACCACAAGTGACATCAGTGGCTTAGCAAGGCCACTCTAACTAAAATTTTTCATCTTCATGGGTGCCATCATATCCAGTTTAGGTGACATCACTTCTTTCTACCAAAATTCAAATTCCCATTCCCCATGCCTGCCCAAATCCTTACAGCCTCGGCTCCCCCTTCCCCTGCCCTGAACCTCTCCCCTGGACCATTAGGGTGGAAGAATAGGTAATGAGGTGAGGGGGCTGATTCGTACCTTTTTGGTTAAAGTACATTACTGATAAGTGGTTGTAGCACAAACTTTCTGTGAAGAGAAAGCTATAAACTACGCTTCTATATAAAACAACTTTGAACATATGAGCTCATTTTCAAAGCAAATTAGAAGGCTAAAATGATGACTGCCTTACTCTTTAAGTTCACTGTAGATGGGAAGGACCTCAGGGTGGCATACAAAAGCAAATGCTAGGATAGGAATTGCATAGGCGGTCTGCAAAACAAAGACAACACAGCATGTTTAGCATTCCAACACAGATGGCAATGCCAGGCCATCTCAGCTTACGACATAAAAACTCAGAGGGCACATCCCCAGGCCTGTGACTTACCCGGGAGTTGAATATGAAGTATTTGGGTTGACACTTGTCATCACTGTGTGCTTCATACTCTACTCCACTGCTGTGAAGAGAGCCCTTGGCCTCGTTCTCATCGAGCCCTGTAGGATTCTGGTGGGTGTAATCCATCATGAAGTTCACACCACTACTCTCAGAGTTGTTGGGTAGCATTACCACGTGCATTGGAACTGTATTGTTGAATGTCAGATTTCCAACATTGTGGTCCAGAAGAGGCAGAGGGCAGGGTATTTGGAATTTCTTGTAAATCACCTAGACATGGTCATTAAAAAAAAGAAAGAAAGAAAAAATCAGCCTTTTGAGAAAAACAATAAAACAAAAATCCATATGGCTTATGGGGTAGAGGTGAGGGGCCTCTCCTCAGGATTCCTTTCAGATTATTGGGCAATGGAGACTCTCTAGCCTTTGTCCTAAGGAAAGAATTGAAACTATGATTGGCTGCCCTGCCCCTTAGAGTCAACACGGGACAGTATTTTGCATGAATCTATCCCAAGCTTCATTCAGACTCAACAATGAGAAAGATGAGAATTTCCTTGCTACATTTCAAATCTTTTATTTCTTTAAACTAACGATAATATGGTTCACTAAAAAGTCACCCCTCCTCTTTTGCCTCTTTGGGCATCCATATTATAAGAAATTCCCCCTTTTGGGTCCACTGTGGTTGTCCTTTCTTCATGGGTAGAATGTGTGAGAGAAAATGGCGGATTCATGCAGATATGGCTAATTCTATGGCCTACTCATTTCTCTTCTGAGACTCTTCACGTCTTCTTCCTCTTCCTTTCTAAATATTGGGTTATTGTCACATTCCTGCCTGAAGTGTTCCTTTTGTCCAAATATACATTCAGTGTGTCTAGAACATACAATTAGTAATGGCCTTGACATTCTAACAACTATTTTTAAACACATGACTGTTCTTTTCTCATTCCAAATTAGAATATAAGAAAATTGCTTGTGATGCAAGAACTATTTCATGTTAGTGAAGTGCTTGAATAAAAATGAGAACATTAATTCAGTCACTAAAAGCATCTCATGCTCACCAAGCTATAAAGAGCATGTCAATAAATCACTTACCACACTGACAAAAAACATCATGCAGGTAAGAGAAAATCCACTGGTATAACCAAGGTAACCTAGGAGTTAGCAGAGAAATTCTGGAAGGTGAATATGGCATCTACAATCAGCTTAGCTATTAGAAAATGAAATGAAAAGAAAAATTAAAATTGACTTTACCTAAAGTTTTAAGAAGAGAAAGTGGAAGAATGATTCCAACAGACACAAATATGACAAGGTAGTTGCCGTTGAGGTACCATTCTCTAGAAGACAAAGAGAGACAAGAATGTTAGGATCAGAAAAGACCAAGTAGAGTGAAACACTTGACGTTACAGAGAGAACATAAGACATACCCAGTATTTTCTTCAAGTCCCATGAATGCTCTGATTACTTCAGGTAGTTCATATTTAATGATAAAGAGGTAGCTTGACATTGCTAAAATGGAAAATGTGACAACTTAGTGGTGTGCACAGCACTAAAGTCACAGGCAAGTTGTGAGAAGTCCCGGCATTTGGGACATCCATTCTTCTCAGTAAGATGAGCATCTAATCCCCCAAACAGAAAAAAAAAGCCACTCAGTGTATATTCCGTACTCTTCCAAGTTCTTTTCAAAACTAGACATTCAGCCCTCTGGCTCTTGCATATGGACCTTTGCTAATAGTATCAATGCTGATTCTGGGTTCAATTCAGCTCTGATGTTTTCAGTGAAACTGCAGTTTCCAAGTTTTACCCTCGTTAGTTATGAGTCATTATGGCCTGTACTGAGTGTGCCTGTTTTAGTGTCTATAACTTGGGTAGGGGTCTGGCAACCAAAGACATGGGCCAGAAGAGAAAGGACAAAATTGCAGGGTGGAGCTGGGTAGACTACGTGTCCCTCTGGCTCTCCCTGGGTGGGCACCAGTCTAGTCCTCTGTAATCTCCCTGAGGGGCACACGGAGTCTCAGATCACTGATCGTCTAAGCCGGAGTCATACTAGACTGATACAAGAATACAAGAGATGATAGCTTCTCCTCCCTTTGTCAATGGAGTTTTTCTTTTTTTTCTTTTCTATATCCTAGTCTCCCTTTGGCCAAATAACAAATTCTGCAAAGTGGCAAAATTTCTTGAGCATCTAGATAAGTGATATATGTGTGATCATGTATTCTTCTGAAAATCTGATGAAATCTATAAACTCTCTCTCTGGAAAAATGCGTATATATACATATGCATAACATACAAGTTTGCTACAATTGTAGGGATTTATGCAACATCCCTTCCCAAGTCCATTCACTCAGTGAAGTATAATACTAATTTGTTATTGACATATGGTCAAAAGACTCAATTAAAAATTAAATTGATAAGTGTTACATTGCAAGATTTAAGTGTGTGCTACAACCTTCTGGTGAATTTTTGCTAACAGACATTTAAAGCAGATATCTAAGTTGCAAACTGAACTATTAATAGTTTAAAAATATTTCCTTAAAAAAAATATTTCCTCAAACAAAAGTGATAATGATGAAAATAATTCCCCACATTGTTTAGTTCTGCAAATCACTCCATTTGATCAGCTGAAAAGCCATGTGAAACAGCAAGATGTATATTATTATCTTCACTCCACAGCTGAGGATATAAAGATTTTGAGAGCTTCAATGACATGTCCAAGATCACACACTGCTGGAAAATGACAGACCATATCCAAAATACAAGATCCCTGATTTGGGGCTAGGCTTTCTTCTCTATCGTGAGGTGAAATGATTTTTTACAATACCCGATGTGTCTTTTGTCAACATTATTTGGTTAATCTTTACAAAGACCTTGGCTAAAGCTAAATCTTACAGAGCGTAAACACAGGAGATATTTCTGATTAACTGGCTCAGTGGGGTACCATTCAATTTTAGAGCTATTAATTGCTGACTTTCAGTGATGTCATTGCTGTTAATGTGTTTGGTCTTTGAAAAATCAGAATGATCCAGACTTGTCTGAGTAATGTCAACACTATTCTGCTAATGTTGAAACATCTGTGGTAAAGGTTAATTTTTCAGGGGAATGAGAAAGTTAAACATTCTAAATGTGGAATTGCTAAATACAGAAATACAAATGATTTGCCTTAGGCAAAATAACCACTAATCATATAGAGTAACCAAAATGAGAGCATTTTCAGAGAAGGTATATGAAATTTCGTCTTACTCCCTTAAAGCCATGCTTCTTTGGTGTGTGTGTATGTGGCTTGATCCACTTTATAGTTTATTTCATTATTTAGAAGCACAATAATAGCTACACTTTGGGCAGCAGACGGTCCTGTTGCCACTCAGCCTTTTGGGTTCAGAGCTAAATATGTGTATGTCCAGTTATTTCAGTTGTCCAAACAAGTAAATTAAAGCAGTCTATTTGGTGGGGGAGGAGGGCTTATATGCTTGTGGCCCAAAACCAGTAAAATGAATGGAACAATCCTGGTGTGACTGTCAAATTCCACCCAGGACTGTAGTCTCAATACATAAAAATGTGAAAAGAAATAAAAACAAATCATTAAGATATGGCTGGAATTTATTTATCTGCTTACCAAGTATCCATTATCAGGAACAGGTATGGTTGGATAAAGGTTATTAAAAGAATTGCTGCATTCCAGAAACCCTAGGTGACCCCAGTGATTTTATTTACCAAAAGGGTCGCCTCCGTGCAAGTTTATTTATTGCAGCATCATTTATAACAGAGAAAAACTGGACAGAATGCAACTGTTCATCAATAAAGTCTTCAGTAAACCAATTATGGCACATTTGTACAGCGGAAAACTCAAAAGCCATTAAAAAGAATAGTATGCAAAAGCATTCAAGACATACTGTTAAATAAAAAAGGAAGCTGCAAATCAGTATTGCAAGATGACCCAATTTTATCAGTTACAATATACTTGCTAAATTTGGCATAGAGGCAAACATGGAGTAGTTATTTCTAAAGGTGCCATACATAAACATTTCTTTGTAATTTATGTATTTATGTAATGTTTTAGCTTTTCACAATTAGCATATATTTGTCTTATAATTGTAAAAATATCCATTTAACAAGTTATCAGGTGGGCTCCAGAGACGTGGAAATTGAATCCGAGAACCAGGAAGGAAGGAAGCCTGTACTGAACCCTTATTATGCACCATATGTTATCTTATTTCATCCTCACAATGACCTCGTGGGGATGGGATATTACTCTCATTTTGATAGATGGAAAAATTAGAGGAGTAAAGTGATTTTCCCAAGGTCACAGACAGTGACAGAAACAGAGTAAAATTCAGGTACATCACACTCCAAAAGTCTATTCTCTATTCAAGAGTTTTAAGATATCTTTTTAAAAACAGTAACATACCAGATACATACAAACAGGGCCAAGGGAGCCCAGAGGAACTGATACCTAATAGCCCAGAGAAGTGTTGGATTGTGTGAGCAAACAGAGAGAGAATGCGTGCGTGTGTGTGTGTGTGTGTGTGTGTGTGTGTTAGGGATGCAGGACAAGAGGAGGGAACTGAATACAGTTTGTTACGGCATGACACAGGACACATAGGGGATAGATAGACAGGTGGATAGATATAGATGATAGATAGAGATAGGTGATACATACAGATAGAGATAGATAGATGATAAATAGAGAGAGAGATGGATAGATAGATGACAGCTGTGGGTTTGGTAGGGAAGGTATCAGAAAAGTAGGGAGAAGAAAGATGATGAAGAACCTTATGTGTCAGGACAAAGAGTTTAAATTTTACCTGAAAATAATGAGGGTACACTGAAGAATTTTACACACAAGAGAAACAAGAATTAATTTGAGTTTGAGAAAGTGAATCTGGAAGATGAATTAGAGATGGGAGCAGGGGACGTTCAAGACAAGGAGACCAGTTAGAAAGCTACTGCAACAGTCTGAGCTAGAAATAATGATCACCTGAACTGGGGAGAAGAGAACAGGAGAGGAGAGATTCAAGAGCTAAGTATGAGACAGAATGGACAGGAGTTGGCATTTGACTGGATGTCCAAGGTTAGGGAGAAAGGGAAAAGCTTAGGCTGAGACCCAGATTTCTGGCTTAAGAAACTGGATGCTGCTGGTATTGTTCATTGAGAGAAGGAAGAACGGAGGAATAGAATAGCAGGTTTGGGCAAGAAGCAAGTAGAAGTTGAGGAATAAGTGCCAGTATGTGGGGATAGCTCTGCAAGAGGATGTAGACAGTTGGACATCTGAAACATGGGTCTAGATGCTTCTGACGCCTAGCTAGATTTTTGCCTTAGCACAATTTCTAGGGACAGTCTCCAGTGGGTTGGCTCTGTGCAGGCTTGTGTCTCAAGGACCCCAAAATTTGGCTATGTCCCTCAGATACTTAATTTTAAATTTTATGAAATAAATTCAATCATACGTATGAAACATCACCCGTTCTGGCAAGGATAGGAAGAAACACTAATGCTTTAGTTTTCACAAGTAATAATTAAAGCCATAATAACATTTGAAATCAAGAGAAATTTTATTCTATGTTTTAATTCTAGAATTCAATTGATGGGGTTTTATACAGTATTTCACTGTTAGATATTGCTATTTTTAATTAAGGGGAAACAATAAATGAGAAAATTTATTTTTTACATTTAAGAACTATAAAGCAGATATTTTCTTGTATTTAAAGTGCTTGTTCATTGCCATAAGAGTTTTCTTATTTATTGAACATTCTTTAGGAAAGCTTAAGTGGTCTATTGAAAGCTATATCCCCTTACCTCCAATGTTCTGCATTGTAATGGAAATAAAAGCTCCGATTTTCCCAGGCCATCCAAATGCTCTTTCCCCTAATTCTTCATAAATTAAAGACCCTACAATCAAAGATAAAATATCCTTGTTAAAAAGGTTATTTTAACGACTAACATATTTCTATAATGTAATTCGACACTGGAGTCTCAAAAATGTAAAGAAAGACCATCCGGAAATTATAAACCCAAAAGATGCAATCTCAAAAACCGGTATGAAAGACATTAGAATATTCTCCTAACAAGAAGCAATGGCTTCATTCGTGTTAGCTCCATGCAGCAAGTCAAAACTGTTATTTGCATCATCCACCAAAAATCTCTTTCTATTTGATTTCAACCTGAGCTAATTGACTTTCACTTCTCTCAGTTGCCCGAATAACTAAAAGCATTGAGAAACCATGTCATTGGGGTCAGAAGAAAATGAGATATGAAATTGACCAAAATCATCCCACCGTTACGGCGCTACAGGCTGAAATACCCTTTAACGAGAATCAAAATGGAACATCTGCGACTTAGGGGGTAGCGTACCTCCTTCCTTGGCAGTCTTTAATAAGAGGTGAACTGAATAGAGCGATAATATTGCCACAGCAAGCAGCATGATTCTGTGGAGAGAATCGAGAGTCAAAAATAAAGTGTTTATAACAAATAAGACATAATGTTAGATGTTATAATAGATTATCACATTGGTCATTATCTTTCCAAAGGATGTGTATTTTGGGGAAGCTGAGAAATGTTTTTCAGAACTCCACACATACTCTTAAACGTCACAGAACTGGGATTTGCCAAATTTTATGTGCCAAAACCTACTACCTGAATTTCCTAATGTAGTTTTTTTAGTGTGACCCAGTGGTAGAATCTGGTTCATAATTTAGATGCTAAATGTATAGCAAGTTAGCAAATACTGTATCTATTTACTCAACATATGGGTATATGTACATCATATTTGCATGACATATGCATCAACATTTATAATGCAATGGCTATTCAATCGTCCGACTAAACCCTAATTGAAAATCTAGAAATATAGAAACCAAGGCATGCAGAGTCAGAGCTTCATTACCACTGATCGTGTGCATTAGATGGCAAGACACCTTGCGAAACAGAGGGTCAGACAATCGCCTGTGTAATAGAGAAACAGAGAAAGGGAAATGCAGGCTGCAGGAAAATTCCTTTGCTGTATTCAGAAAGAAGCATTTCTGATTCGGGACCCTCCACATGTCCACAGGCAGATATGGTTTCATGTACACAGTGATCAGTGTTTCTCCAAAACTAGGAATTGGAGAGCAAAAATAAGAATATAGATAAAAGTACCTTGTAATACATTAAGGAACAACACTAAACTTCACCTGAAATTTTAAAAAAAATCTTATTCTTTGTCTATTTTACATAATGAGAGCACACTAAACAACTTCCCCACAGCTGATCTGATTCTCTGGTAATTCCCGATGAAGCCAATGTTGCAAATGCATATTTGGACCATGAGTTATAAATTTTATAACTACCATAGCTATATTATACTCATTTTCCATAAAATATGTTGCCAGAGCTGTCTAATCAATGACATATATTTTTCCACAGGCCTTATGAATTTACCTGTTCTTAAAGAATTATGTAATTTAGACTATATAATTTTGTTCCCTGGGAAATTAACAGCATTCCCTGTATTCTAAACATAGACTTGTTTTGGCAGAAAATACTAAAAGTGAAACCAATCAAATCCTGTGTCACTTGCTGTGAATTAAAGGAGATTGCTGAACCCAGTCTGTCTATTGGGGTACGCAAAACAGACCCACGATGTCTAGCAATTTAATTGCTTGGGCCAAATTATTCGGCTACATGTTTATAGGCCTGAAATGAGGCCCTTGGTTTTAAATCCTATGAGAATGATCTGTGACTCCAGGATTGGGGGGAGTGTTTCTTTTTTCTGTTCATCAGTGGTCTATGATAACTCCCTAATTATTTGAATGGTATGTATAATTAATAAGGAGAAGGCAGTCTTTTTGTCTTAGAGATACCATACATTACAAAAGTATACAAATACACATATGAATACATCTCTAGCCGTTAAGATTCAGAAAATTAAAAAAAACTAGTTTATTTAAAACATGGCTTCTAAAAGTAAAGTTGATATAAAAACCCATTTGGCTAAAAAATATTATACCTAAAACTCTTCCATCAAAGCACTAACACAATATAAATATTTATAGTCCTGCCTATTCCTTAGCCCTCAAATAGCTGTGTGATTATCTAATCAGAAGTGATGCTCAAAACATAAATAGCATATATTTATAATATAAATGTTGCATTCTTAGACAGTTATTTAACTCTCCAGCATTGCCTTAGGGATTGTGATCTGCATTCACACAGATGCCTAACATTAGACTTTATTCCTGTGAAGAATTCCACTGCTGCCAACTGTGTCCTGGAAAATACCAGGTCATACATAATGCACACAAATGTCTGTGCCCGTCTGTCACAGACGATGCGGTGTCCACCCTCCAGGTCAGCTATGTGACACTGCTACCCTTAGGTAGCATTTGACCAAGTTTGGTTAAAGTGTGTAGGTTTAGGAATAAGCTTCGGCCACTCTGCTGACATTCCCTGTGCCAGGCACTGTGCTAGGACTTGGGGATACAGACATGTGGTGAGTAAAAACAGACATGGGCTCAACTCTCTGGAGACTGCAGTCTGGCAAGGGATACAGACATTACCCAAATGAATCAGACAACTGCACTAAAACATTAAAACTAGTGAGTGTATAATAAGGTGGTTTGTCTGAGTTATGGAGGTCAGGGAAGGCAGCACTGAGGTGAGGCTGAGCTGAGATATGAGCAGTTAACCAGAAGAAAAGGAAAAGGGAAGAGGATTCTAAGATCATGTGCAAAGGCCCTATGGTGAGAGAGAACACGGCACCTTCATGGGATGGAGAGAAGGCCAGTGTGCCCAGTGTACCTGGTGCTTAGAGGCAGAGGAGATGGGGCATGAGATGGAACCAGGGCATGCACGGCTCTGTAGGCCTGGTGTGGGAAGCGGTCTTTTTCCTAAGAGTGCGATAAAGTCAGATTTGCTTCTGGGAAACAACAGCAAATTATTTTAAGCATCCCCTGAACAATGAATTACTTTGTAAAATGGTTCCTATGGACTGGTGGGGCTGCTCCAGCACTTGGGGTGGTTGAGCACATAAACTCTCTGCCACTGGGTTAGTTGAACAAGTACTATGATTAGACTGCTTTGATTATTCCTCGGGTTGCTGTTTTATCTAAAAGAAAGAGCAATATGCTAATACTTTCTCAGATTATTCCTGTTCACAAAGATCAAACTTCAGATTGCTAACTGACAGAACACCAGGTATGTACAAGCTTTGAACCATGCAGATATGTCCATTCACTTACACAAAAAGTATGATCCCTGTGTTGGCCATGGCATAGGACAGGCCCAAGATCCCACTGCCCATGATGGCATTACTCAGGTTGAATGAAGACATTCCAAAGGAGGTGGTTCCAGGATGCTTGAAGAAAAAGGGACACATTATAAACACATATTTGCCAAAGGATGAAGCTTTTGGGGGTTATTCTTACTCTCACATCATCTTTACTGCAGGAGATTATGGTCCAAAATAGAAGACTAAGATAAAATCAGAGTGACTACAGCCATTACTCAATTTCAATAAAAGCGTGTAATTTTCAATGGAATGTTGCGCTTGGTTTCAGCAGGGATCTCAGTAAAAATAAAAAATACAGGTCAAGTAACACAAAGAAGGGAAAGCATGTATGATGGCAGATTCCATTTGGGTTAGAATGATTTCTCCAAAAAACAAATAAATTTCATAAATGATTTATACAGCCATATGGCGAACAGGAAAAACAAGCCCTTATTCCAGTAAGGGCCTGAATAAACAGAGAATGTGCTGATGAAGGCTTGGAAAATTTCAGTCACATTGTTTTCCCGCAGAGACCTAGGTAGATCAGACACCCTTAAGTCCTGTTTACTGCCTGAGAGCAGAGATTCACTCACATGTTCATCATCATAATCTGCCAGCTTCTTTTCCCCCAAAAATCCACTTGTCAGGAACTTCTGACTTTCATCATCTCCATTAGCAAATTGACTGAATGCACACACAAAAAAAGGAAAATAGGAATGTAAAAACATCTAAGCAAATGCTCTACGTTACACGAATGTTTCAGGTGATGTAAGTAACTGAATAAGGGGAGGAAAAACAAGACACCTAAAACCGCTTTCTTCTCCTCCTTCCTGCTAATGTTCCTTCCAGACCAACACCTGAGATCCAGTTAGGACTGTACCTTGGGAGGGAGGGAGGAAGTTATGGAGGAAGAAAATATTCTTTTAATGGAGACCATTTTTAAGCCACATTTCTTCTTCCCACATTAACTGTGCAAGAAAGAGAAGAATTAGAGCTAATTCTGCTCCCATTTAGAGCCCTTCCCAAGAAAGCGTACAGAGTAGTGGCTGAGTTTTCTCAACTAACACACCGTAATCAGATGATTTTATTAATTCAATAAATATTTATTAAGTGCCTAGGTACTGTGATCTTCATGTTATTTCATGCTCAAGTATCCATAAGAGAGGAAATCTAAAGATGAGGCGACTGTGGCCGAGAAAGGTGAAGTAGCAGGCCCCTACCCACCGGACTGCAAGTCTAGGATCTTCCAGAGCACCCTGCAGTCCCAGGCAGGGCCCTGTAGCTGGTATTTTCCTCTCTTTTGGCTCCATCTGTTTATCCACATACCCCTTGCTGGAAAGTAGTTCAACGGTAGCTCTGTGTTCTGTTTGGTTGTTTTCATATGTGAGTGTGTGTATTTTAATTACTCTGAAAATGTACTCGGGTTATTAGACAATAGACGAAACTAACAAAAATATTTTTTAAATACTCAGTGAATTAGTAGAGGGGTTGGGAGGGAAGCAGGACCTTAAAATCTCACTACCCACGGAACACTGAGATCACGGTCTGCTTGGGCATAGGCTGGAGCTGTGCACTGCCTGTCTGTGCTGGTCGGCTCCTGCAGTTACATGCCAGGGGCTTTGACGACATGGGTCTAGTGGCAGCCATATTTCTAGAAGGCTCGACTAATGAGTCCAGCTGCCACCATTGCATTCTGACACTGAAAAACATCACACAGGCTTTCTTTTTGTTGCATGAAATGTTTGACTATATATGTGTCTTAAAAGTGCTTTATAATTAGATACATTCCAATTTTTAGGGCATTTTTTTAGGGCATCTCTTGCATGAGAGAGTAAGATAAAATAGTTGGAGAGTGTTTTATCAAAATAAGCCGTGGAAATAAAAAAGTGGAAAATAATTATTACAGAAGATCTGTACAAATTCCCTTTTATAATAGGAGCTAATCCTGAAACTATCTTGTGAGAAAGAGGGATAACAGGCTTACTTTTTGAGAATAGAGAACAATATCAGTTGTAGATGGAAACAGCAGACGAAATCACAAAGTTTTATGTGCTTTCCTAGAACCCAAGGAGTGGGTTTTCTAGAACTTCACGGTGTACAAGTTAGGAACATTTCCTGGTGTTCTCCTCCTATTTCCCGTAGGAAGCGTTATGCCCTCACATGCTGCCTTCTCCCATCTCTGCCCTCCACTCCCCCCTCCTTTTTGTGCTTTATTTTATTAGTCTGTACTTAATCTACTTGCTATGTGGAGACTGGTACATAACGTTCATAGTTGACAATAAGATGAAATGGAGCCTAAAATAGGTCTAAGGATTATAAAAACAAAAGTGTCATCTGAATTTAAATTCTGGAATGTTCAACATTCTATTTTTTACCTTAATCAATAATCTAGAATCCTTTAGTTCGTGAGTAGTGTTTAAAATTTAGAATGTGAAAGCAAATAGATTTTCTTTTTTGAGGCATTTGCATATTCTTATTTTGGCAAGAGATGAGTTGTAGTCATAAAACACGCCAAGATTGTATAAAATACATGAGAAATGTCCCCAGTGTCTGAAATGTTTTGATACTGAACCCAGCATGTATTGAAAAAGTAAGTATAATGATTCCAAATAAATGCATTATGTAGAATTTCCCAAAAATTTACATTTAAGGGATCGGTTTAAAGCAAATATAAACAAAACCCATCTTTTTAAAGTGATTACAAAATTGCAGAATACTGCCTCGTGTTTGAGTCAGGAGTTAAAAGCTAAGTCACTGGAAGTCATCCAGGAAACACTATACGAAGCTTAACAAAAACATTCTTGCTCTTTCCACTAAGACTTTTAGAAGACCAAATCAAATGACTCTGTAGGACTGTTTTGGGGACAGTGTCCCCTTCAGCTTGGGCAGCTCTGCAGAACTCATATCTGTGTGCATCCTTCTCAGAAACAAAGGAGCCCTCAGACTTGATCGATTTACTAAGGGCAATGAAGTGGAAGAGAAAGGACAAAAGTTTACTGAGCTTCATCTGCCTTCCAGGTACTCATTTCATCCCCAGGAAAGTAGGTGCTGGTTTGCCATTCTGCATTTTCCACTGAAGCTCAAAGAAGTGAAATATCTTCTCCAAAGTCAGGCAACTACTTTGAAGATTCAAAAGCCCTGTGTTCTACCACGCTGTGCCTCCTCAAGTCGTGCAACCCGGAAGACGCCACGATTTCCATCTCCATGGCCTCTCTAGCCCAACACCGGAGTTGTCTGCACTGACTCCTTGGAGGAAGGACAGTGCTCCTCCTGATGGGCCTTTCCTGGATGTGATGAATGAAATGAGACGTCCTTGTTTGAGGATAATATTCTCTATTTCAGGTCTAGATTTGGTCCAAAATTCACTTCTGCATGTCCTAAGTCCTATTTGCGTTACACGCCCTATTTGTGTTACATAACATTTTGTGAGAAATTAATTGACTTCTCAAATAACTATCATGCACTATTACGTACCAGGCAGTGTGATATGTGCTAGGACCAGAGGCTATTAACCTGTTGTAGTGACATGATGACCATCTGGATAGGGAAGGGGTGCACAAAAGTCGGAGTGGTCACTTCTACCTGGTGGAAGGCTTCACAGGAGACCTGACACTGGGCTGAGTCTTGAAGGATGAGAGGCATCAACAGAGAGAAAGGGGAAGGTGGGTGGATGATACTTAAAGTGGGCACTCCAGGCAGATGGAGCGGAATGAGTGAAGTCACAGGGAGCTGTGGTGGCTCAACAAGGCTAGAGAAGAGAGTACAATCTAGGAACAGAGCAAGAGAGAGGAGAGGAGAGCTCGGGGAGGCACAGCTCATGAAAGGCCTTACATGCCAAGCAATGGATAGTCTAGTCTTTACCTGATAGTTAATGGGGAGCCACTGAAGGGCTTTACCCAGGGATGGACCACGAGTCAGTCTGCAGTTACAAAAGATTATTTTTGTAGGGACATGGAGGGCTAGTTGGAAGAGAGCAAAATGTAAGACAGGGAGACAAATCAGAGCTGGTGTAATAGACAGGTGACAGATGATGAGGGCCCAAAGTAAGATGGCAATAGAATACAGAGAAGAGGGTGGATTTGAAACATTAACAAGGTAGAACCAACTGGATATAATCAAACAATAGATGTGCAGTTTGGGGGAAGAAATGAGTCAAAGTTGAACCCTAGGATCTTTTGATTGAGCTGCTGAATGGTAGTGGTGACTTTCACCAAGATTGGGATTACTGGAGGAGGAGCAGATATTGAAGGGAATTATAGGCACTCAACATTAGACATTACAATTGGACTTTATAAATGAGGCAATTCAGACACATGAGTAGAGATGTGTAATAAACAGTTGGATATAATGATGTGAAATCTGGTTGAGAAGTCTAGCAGGCTGAAGATATGGCATATGTTCAGTGGGTGAGGCCGGGAGAGTTGTGAATGAGCTTGCTCATAGGATATTTTTAGTGAGAAAAGAATCCTTACAGAACAATGGAGATGCAGCAACATTAAAAGGGCAGTCAAAGGAGGAGGAAGCTGAGAGAGAATAGTCCAAAAGGCAAGATGAGTGATAGGCTAATATAATTTAAGTTATTCCAGATTACTAACAGGGACAAGAATCCTGTAACCTCACTTCTAAAAGAGTCACACAAAGGATTGACACATAATAATGATATAATAATGTGTACTTCAGGATCAGGGAGTTGATATATTAACATCGATGTCATTGTCATCTCTCAAATGGACAATAAATCCAATTCTTTAACAAAAATCTGTTTTTTCACATCCATAAATGTTTCTTATTTTTCCATGGAACTTGGTCATTTTTAACCCCATACCTGCTCATTGCTGACTTTTCTAAATTTCCCATCCCGTTGTAGCTATCTGGAACACTTTCTCCACTGATGCTCTCATCATCAGGTTCGATGTTGACATTTCTCAGTTCCATGGGGTCCATTTGAGCTGTCAGCGCTTTCTCGTCCACACACCAGCTCCTTCAGTGTAAACAAGATACTGTACCTTCAGCTTAAGGCTCTTCTACTTTGTGTTGATGTTCAGAACACTCTGTTCTGCAAACAGAACACAAAATAAATCATTACATCTTTCTTTAAATTAGATAAATGAATATGAATCACCTACTTCGTGTATCCTTTCTGTAAAAACATGGAAAGGAAGTAAACTCTTGAAAATGTCACATAAATATATCTGGAAAGTTTCCTTTATCCAATACAAGAATGGAAAATGGGAGAGAAGAAGGAAAATTATTAATAAACTGCCAAATCAGCAGATATTTATAGAGTGCCTATATACGAACATGGCAGGTACTTTGCTAGTCACTGTGGGAAGAAAAAAATAAATCTTAAGATATGGCAGCAGTCTTCAAGAAGCTTTAGGTATTTGTAAGCAGATTGCATGAATTAAGAGAAATGGCATCAAAAGTAAATTGTTGACTAAGGAAGAGTTGCCAAGGCAGAATCTATCAGTGTCTCTATTAGCAGTAACACAGGAAAATTACCACTTTAATTTGTTAATTGGGCATGAAAGTACTAACACCACCAAAATGCTTGGTACATGCAACACAGGGTAGGATCACATTTAGGGGACCACTTGCAGGCACTTGGTTCATGAAGCCGAAGTCAAGAATAGTAACAAGAGGGAGCACAGGTTTATCTTTGAATCAGCATCAGTCACCATCTTTACAAAATTAAAATGCATTTTAACAACCATGAGATCCAGATTTTAGGCTCTGCTTTGTCTTTAATTCATTGAATCTCAGCACAAGTTATTTAACTTTTTTAGACTTCATTTTCCTCAATCATAAAGTGAAAAGGGGTGGACTGGCATTGTGTAAAAAGAAAAAAAAAAGGTACGAATGCATTATATTTTGTTGATACAATTTCTTCTGAAATTTTTACTACTAAAATCATTCAATTCTTGTTGAATCGCTGTACAGTAGGCCCCTCTTATCCATGGGGGATATGTTCCAAGACGCCCAGTAAATGTCTGAAACTGTGGATAGAACCGAATCCTATATATACTATGTTTTTTCCCATACGTACATACCTTTGGTAAAGTTTAATTTACAAATTAGGCACAGTAAGAGATTAACAAGAATAACTAATAATAAAACAGAACAATTATAGCAATATACTGTAATAAAAATTGCCACTGATCTTAGCAACCTCAGCATACAATTTTTTTTCTTATGAAGTTGAGAACTTTTACCTGTTCACTTAAGGAAGCATTTTACGGCTTCTCTTTGGCATATCTGAATTGCCAGCACCACCACTCTTGCACTTTGGGCCATTATTAAGTAAAATAAGGATTACTTTAACACAAGTACTGAGATACTGCAACAGTCAATCTGATAACTGAGATGGCTACTAAGTGACTAAAAGATGGTAGCAGTAGCACATACAGGGTGGACATGCTGGACAAAGGGATGATTCATATCCTGGGCAGGATGGCAGGAGATTTCATCACACTACTCAGAACGACAAGCAATTTAAAATTCATAAATTGTTTATTTCTGAAATTTTCCATGTAATCCTTTTGGACCATGGTTGACCACAGGTAACTGAATTCACAGAAAGCAAAATTGTGGAAAGGAGGGAATACCGTATTGATAAAAACATCATAATTCTTGGAAGGTATGGTTCTGGAAGGCACACTATCCATTTGATAAGGAAATCCTGAGCAGAGAAATTAACATAAAAATTGCTCTGGAACTCATGAAATCCTTAAATCCTGTGACAAAATGAAACAACCACAAGGGAATGCCTCCACAATCCAGTGCTGCAGCAGCACATCTGTGGAAGGTCATTCACGCATGGGATGAGTTCACACTCCAAATTACAAAAGTTACAAAACACACATGGAAACTCATTAGGATGAGTGTCAGGAGGCACAAGAAATGATAAGATTCATGCTTGAGTAACTACAGATTGCAAAGCAAATTAAAAGGGACTAAAATTAATATAATAAAGAGTAATAAAAAGATTCATAATAAGAAATATCCACAGAATAAGAATGTTGTAAAAGAAGATCAGGCTAGCTTGAACAAAAGCTGAAAAAGGAATTCTAAAAAACAAAATATAGTCATTGAAATAGAGAAAGTTCAGCTGAAGGGAGAGTAATGAAATTGGAAGACAGATCTGTGGAAATCACTCAAATTATATCACAAAGAGGTAAACAAAAAAAAATATGAAGAAGTTAAGAAACATGGTGGGGAAAAATAAGAAGTTCAAATATACTCTAATAGTCTTTCTAATATGAGAGAATTGTGAGACTAGGGAGAGACAAAATGGGAAGACATAATGGCGGAGAGTTGTCAAGAAATGGAGAAGTCAGTAATTCTCAGGATTTAAAAAAAAGCACAAATTGCTTCAAGTGGGAGGAATAAAAATGAACATATTTATTAATACAAGGTAGTGTACATGTGTAACATCAAAGATAAAGAGAAAACTCTTAAAAGTCACCAGAGGAAGTAGAAGTAAGACATACATATGGTTAAAAGAAAAAATAGAAACATAATAAACGAGTACAAAGGTTTCTCTCACCCATCACCTAGTAGCAGTTTCATTTCCCAGTAGCCACCACTCACTAATGACAGTTTCTGTTTTTAGTTCTTCAAAGTTAGTCATTCTAACTTTAAATTATTCACTAAAACCTTTGACTTGGTGTATCAACTCTATGGCACCTATGACAGATAAGAAAATTAGTGTACTTCTTTCTATCTTGCCTTTCCTCCTGCTCCTAATTTCAGTTTTAGTTAATGAAATATTTTTTACAATGTTGAGATTCATAATATTTTCATCCTATTCTGTAAAACAATTAAATGTCTCATAATTTGTCTATAGGTTATTTCTAAATACTAAAAACCAATAATTAGCATTTACAGCATTATGATTGTGTAAATAGTATGTTCCAAAGAACCAAGCGGCATATTTGACTACATAATAAATAAAATAGAATCCTATATTACTAAAACTTTGGAAGTGAATTTTCCATGCTTTTTTACTTTCAGAGTGGCTTCCTCCTCCATCCTCCGGACCTCACCCAGCTGCCAATGATTCTTAAATGCCATTCGCCTTGAATAACTTTTTTTCACACAACGTGTCTATGTTTGTAAACAGAATTTGAGTTGTTTCATGTTGGAAAATGTCTTTACTTTGTGCTCAAACTTTGCTGATTGTTTGAATTCTAGATTCAAAATCATTTTCCTTCATAATCTTGAAGACATTTGTCTCAACTTCTAGTTTCTACTGATGAGTCTGATTCTCATTTATTTGATTTTTTTCTTCTGAAGGATGTTAGAACTTTTCTCCTTATCATCAACTGAAATTTCTCCAGGATGCAAATAAATGTGAGTGGTTTCTAAAATTCATCTTGCTCAGCAGGTGGAGAGCCCATTCAAATCAAAAGACTTGTATCTTTCTTGTGATCAGAAAAATGCTGTGTTATTTTTAAAATGGTTTCCTCCCTATATTTACTCCTTTTAAAACTTTTATTAGTCAAGTTATTAGGCCTCTTGATCTATATTGCTAAAATTTTCTCTTTATGTTCCATCTCTTTGTCTTATTACTCAAAGTTCAGAGATCTTTCCCTGATGCTATGTTCAAAATAACAAATTTGATTTTCAGCTGTGTGATATTGTGATATAATAAGAAATAAATATTTGGTTTTCATTCCTGGTTCCTGGCACAGAGCTCCTAATGTAATGCAATAAATTAATATTTGGTTTTGGTCCCCAGTTCCTGAAATAGCTCTGGAATGATAAAGTCAAAGGAGCATCTTTTGTTATTCATAACAAGCCCCTTTCGACCACACCTAAATTTATGTTAATGTGGTGATTTCTGAAAAGCCCCTAAGGTTGGGGGCTGGTTGCCAGGGGAACCAAACAGATGATTAGAAAGTTGAAACTTTCATCCCCACCCCTTACCTCCAGGGAGAGAAGAGAGGCTGGAGGTTAAGTTAATTAGTCGGGCTTATGTAATGAAGCTTCCAAGAAAAATCCTAACCCAAGGGGTTTGGAGAGCTTCCAGAATGGTGAACACAAGGAGTGGCTGCGAAGGTGGCACACCAGGAAAGAGCACGGAAGCTCCACACCCCTTCCCCATACTTTGCCCTGTGCATCTCTTCCACCTGCCTGTTCCTGAGTGGTATCCTTTTGTAATAAACCAGTAATCCAGTACGTACACTGTTTCCTGAGTTCTGTAAACTGTTCTAGCAAATTATCAAACCCGAGAGGGGAGTTGTGGGAACTCCTGATTTATATAGCCAGCCAGTCAGGCAGAAGCACAGGAGATCTGGACTTACTTCTGGCATTGGAAGTGGGGACAGTCTTGTGGGACAGGTTACTGTGGAATCTGATGCTAACTCCAGGCAGACAGTGTCAGAATTGAATTAAATTATAGTACACCCAGCTGGTGTGGGAGAATTGGTCCATGTGGGGAAAAATCCCACACACCTAGAATCAGAAGGAAGTATTGAGAGTAGAGCAGGAAAACATAGTTTACTTTTGAACTGTATATCTGTTTTATTTTTCATCCCAATGAATTATTTTTCACAATCATCTTCTTAATTTCTAATTATTTGTTCTTCTTCCTCCTTTTCATATCAACTTTTTTTGTTTTACAGATGCAATCTTTTCTCAAATCTTTCTAAGGATACTGAGTAGAAGTTTCAAAAGCTCCTTTTGTTCCCCAAATCATGTATTTTTTCTAGAGTTATTGTTTGTTTATCTTGGCCCTTCTCTTTCATATGGCTTTTTCCTTAAATTCTTAGCAATCCTCGTTCATATTTATGAATGAAGAGTATATTGGTTAGCTGAGACAACTAGTACTCGGGGTTCCTGTGAAATCGTGCAGGCCTGTTTCTCTGATGGTTTGCTCCCTTGTAGGTCCTGTGGAAGTGGCTTCTCTGCAGCTTGTCTGTGTGCGGAGCATCCTGGAGAAGCCCACTTCCAGACTCAGCGGTCTCTAGGACAGGTGCCTCTGGGAGCAAAGCGCTGTGATGTACTTTCCTCTTGGTGGAGCTTCCATTCCTGCTTGTTCCTCATTGTGTCCTGTAGAGGCCCTAATACCCATTCTGGAGTCCGTTCACAGGCTTTCTTTATAGACTAGATCACAGCCTTATCCTATGGGCAAAAATGGCAGCCTAAACAGACCAAGATGTCCGACCTGCGGTTCCCTGAGGAGTACCTGGTCATTGGTTCCCTGTGACCCACGCCTCCTCTTTATTTCTGTTGACTTACTTGGAGCTGCTCTGGGGCGCCCTCTGGAAAAAGCCCACTGATCCTGGTTTACCTTGGCTTTATTATCTTTCACAGATTTTTCCAGCCCTATCTGCTTTCTGGCTTCTAGGAATTCTAAACTTCTGTTTGTCAATGACACTGCTAATATTTTTCAGAACTTTTGTGGTTTTGTTCTTTGAAGAAGTATTATTTTGTTTGAAGTTCCATTGCTTGAATTCCTCAAGGCTAGGTCCTAAGCCCCCTTCTTCCAGTCTACTCTCAAGACTTCAAATACCAAGGACTCCTCAAGCTTCATCTTTGGCCCAGGCTTCCCCTAACAGATATACAGCCTTGCATATCTCAAAGGCAGTTTAAATTCCATGTGCCAGAAATCTAACCCATGACAGTTTCCGCTTCTTCCAATAGTTCCTATCCAAAGATTGTTGTCACCATTTATCCAGCTACTCAAACCAAAAACATACGCATCTTCTGTTATAAATTTTTCTTTCTTACCCCCACATCCAGTCTTGTACAAAATCTGGTTGATTTTACAACTAACTAAAGTAGTTCTCAAATTAGTCTACTTCTTTCCCTTTCTTCCACCATCACTCTTGTCCAAGCAACCATCATTTCTTACATCGTCAACTGCAACAATCCTAATAGCTGTCCTTGAATCCTCTCTTTCTGACCTTCCCCATGGATTCATCTTTCACACAACAGCCAGAATGATCTTTTAAAAACAAAACTTAGATCATATCATTTATCTCTTTAATGTCTTCTGTTTACTCTTAGGATAAAATCTAAGATTCTCAACGTGCCCACAATGTTCTACATGGTCCGCTCACTTCTCTGGTCTCATCTCCTTCCACACCTTCCGCATCTTGCTGTTCTAGCTTCACTAGCTTTCTTTCTGTTTCAGGAACTGTGTTCTCTATCACCTCAGGTCATTTGCACATTCAGGTCACAGAATCTGGAATGTTCTCTCCCTCCTGCATTCCGCGCTTTACTTAGTCAACCCCTCGAAGGGGTTGCAAGAGCATACATGGCAGTAGCCCTGAGGGCTTCAGCTAAGGTCTGCTTCACTTTGAACTTATTCATAGGCACCTCACTGATTTTATTCACATTAAGCCATGCTAATCCCAGGATTAAAAAAATACGTATCAAACACTCATATGGCACTTTCTACATGCCAGACACTGTTCAAAGGGCTTCACATCTATCAACTCATTTAATGCTCCCAGCAGCCCTCTGAGGCAGGTACTAATTTTGCCCTTACTCTCATTTTACACATGAGATAATGGAGGCACAGAGGGGTTAAGAAACCTCCTTGCCATCCACCTCTGTCCTGTTGTCTCCACTAGAGAGGACTAAAGCCTGGACAGGGGACAGAAACTCAGGCTTAGGATAAATAAAACTAGTGTAAATCCTGGCCAGATTAACTAACTTTTGTTTTTTTCTGTCCATTTGCAAAATCAGGGTAATAGCATTTACCGCCAGGCAACATTGTGGGGGTTTAAGTGAGATTATGCTGTCAAAGCTTGGTGTGTAGTAGGCCCTGAATAAACTTAAATCCCTTTTCTCTCTTCCAATAATCACAATCCATTTGTCCTCTTCATCAGCATGCAAATATATACAGTATTTTATATGTATATCTATATATACACATAGTTTACCTTAGACAGTTATAAAAGAGGACTTTACAAATCTCAAAACTCTCACAAACATTGTAAGCTAGGTAGGCGCCCTTTCAAAGATAAGGAAATTGAATCTAATCTTATGTTATTTTTACTGTATGTAAAACACTTATTCCACTCTCTTTTGAAGGTGATATGATTTATCCCATTAAGTATGAAATAGTGGTTTCTTTAAAACAAACCACTCGACCCTAATCCTAATTTTGGCCCTGGCCAAAAGAGATTGTCTCATGAAAGTTGGAACACTTTTCATAGCTCCCATCTTTAGCTTTGAAGATTCTAGTACTGATTGATTTTAAAGGAGCAACAGCTCAAAGCACAATTTAAAAAGAATTAGAACATTATGAGAAACTAGATATTCTGAATCATTTGCCAGCAGCACAAAGTAGGTACTTTGAAGCATTTGGACTACACCATAATTCCTAAAATTTAATCACATGATTAAATTTCAGTATAGAGGAATTTTACAGATGGCATTTATTTATTCATTCCACAGATATCGAGAATAAAATATGAGCCAGAAACTGTGAAAAATAAAGCGTGAGTAAAACAGACTCCCTTCATCTGATGAACTCTACTTAGCAGAAAAAATAGATTTTCTTGTTTTTAAAGATTGGCACCTGAGCTAACATCTGTTGCCAATCTCTTTTTTCTCTTCTACTCCCCAAAGCCTCCCCAGTACATAGTTGTATATTCTAGTTGTAGGTCCTTCTGGTTGTGCTGTGTGGGATGCTGCCTCGGCATGGCCTGATGAGCAGTGCTAGGTCCGCGCCCAGGATCCGAACCGGTGAAACCCTGGGCCCCCAAAGCAAATTGCGCAAACTTAAACCACTCGGCCACAGGGCTGGCCCCACAAAATAGATTTTTGAACAAACTGTTATAGTATAACAAAACTAACATTTTTACTTTTTTCTCTGAGCCAATATTTACTGAACTAATCAATGAATCATGGATGGAAAAGAATGATGCTGGCAAACACTGTGATTGAAAAGTATAATTTTCAGGCATCACTGGTGGCGTAGTGGTTAAGTTCCTGTGCTCCACTTTGGTGGCCCGAGGTTCACAGGTTTGGATCCCATGCATGGACCTACACATCACTCATCAAGCCATGCTGTGGTGGCATCCCACATACAAAAAATAGAGGAAAGATTGGCATAGATGTTAGCTCAGGGACAATCTTCCTGACCAAAAAAAAGTATAATTTTCATAGGCATAGATGCTTCTGCTGCTCCCCGTCTCAGTACATGGCACCTCCATTCGCCCCCTGCTCTTGAGAGGAATCTGGCTGTCAGTCTGGACATCTCTCATTCTCTGTCCTGACTCCTGAGCCATGTCCAATCTATCACCAAGTCCTATCAATCCTTTTTTCAACATTTATTTAGAATTCACATGCATCCCTCTCCATGACCATACATTATTCGAAATGACTACTTGCTAAAGGCCCCCAAAATAATTTTCTCATCACTTTTTTAGAATAAAGTCAAATTTCCTAATAGGCTGCAAGGGTCTACATGTTCTAAGCACACACAGCTTGTTAGTGCCATAATAAATCGCATCTGCCCTCACTCACCAAACACACCGGGCTCTTTTCATTTCCCCATTGCCACTGCAGGACCTTTTCTCATGCTGTTCCCCCTTCCTGAAATGCTTTCCCTACGTTCTTAACCCAGGTGTCTCCCAAAGTTAACCAAAAGAAGCTGAAAATCTTTAAATGCCGTGTGGTCAGAGGGGCCCCACATCTAAATTAAATTTTCCCTTATATGTGCTCATAGCATGTTCTCCTCTCCCTCACAGTATTCATCACACTTTGTAGGTACACTTTTAGTTGTGTGACTATTTGATAAGTAACTGTCTCCCCCACTAGGCAGAAAGCTTCATAAGGTGGGGCCAGCGCTGGGTTTGTAGACTCTACATATTTCCAATATCTAGAATAGTGCCTGATGTTATAGTCTACTAAGACCAGTGCAACTTAGTATGATCTTCATAGATCCAAGTATGCATTCTTGTAATAGCTTCATAAGTTAATATTGTAATAATTCTTGTTATAGTTTATAGTGAAATGCAAATGTTCCCCTCTGGTTGCCAGGCGAAGGAACAGCTTTGTTGTACAAAGAATGTGAAAAATCAAATTTGGTTTGACAGAACTTTCTGTAGTGTAGCCCTTCTCCCCAGTGAAGTTAAGTTTCTCTGTGATATGAAGAGATTTTGCAGAAACAGACTAGATACTCCAGGGCAGTAACTTCTGCACTGTTGCTTCTATTTGCTCATTCATAAAGATGCAAAATCAAAACTTGAAACAAAGATATTTAGAATACTATCACCATTAGAAAACTTTGTTTCATCGCATTTATTAGGAGATATCTAAATGTCCTGATTAGCTGATTCCTTATACCCAAATTCTACCTATTAAACATCGTAATGTCTTGTTCTTTGAATAGGTTCTTAAGAAACTCAGGATGGAAGATTCTCAAAAAAAAATTTCTCATGTTTCTACTTATGTAGTTCAACTTCAGAGAAAGACATCAAGTCTGGGAAACAAAACTGTCCTTGAATCAAGAGACAAAAGTTATGACCCTCCCTAGTTACTGCAAACATTTATTTTACCTGATAAGTGAAAGTGAAAAGGGAGCTAACATTGTCAGAGCATTTCCCATCATGGCTATCTGTTTGGTCTCTCATGCCAACCCAGTTTTGATGAATCTACTCTGAAATCTAGGTTTAGGTAGCAGACGGCCCACAAGCCATTTACCCTTTGGTTGAGCAAGTGGGAAGCAACTGGTCAGGCAACTCCTTGCATCCAGGAAACTGACTTAAATCCACGTCCAAGATATATCTCAGATAAACGAACAGACCTTTGACAACAAAATCAATCTAACATTATCTTTATATCAAATTCTCTTAAACAATTTCTCCAACAGCGCCTTCCTAGTCACACATCAATAGTCAGATGGCTTATTTGTCTATGGCACGACTTCTCACAGAAATCAGCATCCATAAAAAGCATTCACTGTCATTGTCTGAGGTCCATCTTAGAAAAGAAACTGCTATAGCAGAAGAACCATAGTTACTTGACTACTTCCTGTTGCTCATGCTAATATTTTAGCATTTCCATTTTTCCTTTACTCAGACATAACTTAGAAATAATATCCAGGGAGAACTAGAAAAGTTAAAATAAATAACCCTATGCTGAAGTCCTTTCCCTTTGCTAAGAAGATAACATGCGTGCTAATAGAAGAATTATAGCAGCCGTTTGATGAGGTATAAAGGACTATGCGCAAAACCTGCTTACAAACCTTCCAGCTCTGTTCGTAGAAGACTTAGATTCTCTAGTCATCTTAAAAATTAAGAAACATTTTAAATTTCTACAAAATTTTAGTTCCTATTTTCCAAGCAGTAGTTTCCAGAAATGTACAGAGATATGTAGCATATATGATATTAACATAGCTAACTCTTTATGCTATACATATTAATGCATGATATTTAATAGCCTTCATGAAATGTGGATGCAGTAAATTCCAAAATGTCTACATTCTATATAATATACACTTGACCACTCCCAGAGGTATTGTTTTCTTCTTAAAATAAATTATTTCTCTTTCTTTAAAGTAACTCCTATATTAAAAATAACGCATAAAGCGTACTGCATAACAAGGTTAAAGAGAAGTCAAGAGTTCAGCCTTCCAATACATTTCTCAATACTTAAATGTTACTAATATACTTCTTAGGAGTATAAATAAAAGACTTTATTGAAAATCCCAAAATGTTATCTAGGTAAAAATCTGACTGACTGAAGGATCTTGACCTATAAAATAAATGGCAATCCTTTCTAAAAATCACAGCTAAATCTCTTTAGTTTGTCAAAAATAAATTTTCTTTCAGCCAACTGTCCATGAATATGATAAACATCATCAGTTAAAATATTTTTTCTCTGAGTTATAAAGCACTCAGTTTTGTTATCACCTGGGCATTTAATTAATACCATCACCATGTGCTCTATAAGATGCCCAAAATACAAGGATACTTGAATCCACTGAGAATTCTCCTCCTGTCTGATTAATAAATTTGAGTACAGCTCTTTTTTTAGTTAATTGATTCCAGTCCTTCAAAATCTAAAGCTATGTTTATATTCTACACAATTTCTCAGTTTCTTCTAGTAAGTTTGCTCTAAAAGTACTCCTTCATTAAAATGGTCACATAAGAAGACAAGCTAAGACAACTTTTTTTCTTTTTCATTTGACAATGATGCAGCCCAAACCCTTAGGCTTTCACATCTGCTGCAATCACGTGTTGTTCTTTCTTTGTAGTCTAAGTTTTTGTGGGTAGTGTTGTTTCCAAGATAAAGAAAATCTTTAACATTAGAACATTGATAATGCACTTCTAAAACTTTATATATTTTCCTAAGACAAATTACCTCAACTCTTCACTCCATTCAACGATTAACCAGGACTTAAATAAATAAATAATTTTTACCTGCTTGTTTTGCAATGTTTTGCTTTCCTATATCCACTGCCCTAATTTTATGCTCAAACCTAAAATTATCTGCTAAAAGAAAACTGCAATCAGGATCTGGGTAAATAATTTCAATGCCTGACATTATATTGAACTGATCCCTTTTTAAAATGAGAAAAAAATTACTCAGGTAGTATTTTCAAATGTTTAAATTTGTAATGACTAAACAATCAACACCATAAAAAGAAGAAAGGAAGCCTTGTTTTAACCCTGCAAATATTTATGGGAAAAACAGCTTTACCTTAATTGTTTATCCAGTCCTGTGCAATCTTTCCAGAATTGTTTGGAAGGGCAGACTCCTGCAACAGAGGTGACTTATATGAACCTTTGGCGATCTAGACAATGATTTAAAGACCAGTGGGCGTGAATGAGACAAGCCAATCATCACCACCACCTCACCCCAACACCTCCCTGTGTCTAACTTGCGTCAGCTCTTTAAAAAAAGAGAGAAGCTAAATCAGTTTACTGTTGTACATTTGGATTCAACATCCGTTACACCCATTTCTATTTGCTTTTAGAATTCTGGCTTTTATACAACAAAACCCTCACTTACTGAAAGTTTTACCTTGACTGGTGTCATTCCAGATCAAGATTCTATAGGTTGATTGACCGATAAATCCAGAAATGTTAATTTTTCAAAAGGTTTATGAATTGAAGTCAAACAGTACAGTAACCGTAATATTTATGGAGTCAGATTGTTTAATGAAATATTATAATCAGAATGCATGGGAAATATTAATTCTATAGTAGGAGAGTCATTTGCTTTAGAATTGTTGATTCATCCAGAGGAAATGATACAGAATGACAGAGACTTGTAAATGGCACTAAGCTACTCCAGGTGACATGAGGTTGGAAATCATGGGCTGTTATCAGCCACTGCTGTCATTCCAAAGGCAGTGAGCGGGGGAAGCAGAAGCCTGTGTGAAGTTTTTAAAGACTTTCTAAACAAATATTTTCCCCCTGTCAAAAAAATTCTACTTGGCTCTCCACATATCAGAGGAAGAGTTCACGTGCGTTAGCAAATAATTGATTCTGTTATGAAAATGTATCAAGTAGACTTATCATTCTGAAAGTGAGGTGAGAAAAACAGTTTAAAAATTAACCCAGAATGAAGGGTTCTTTGCCTTTTCAAGATTTCTAACATGAATGAGCAATCTGATAACCAATCGAAAGAAATGCTAGATTACAACAGTTGAGTCAATTCCCTATTTCTATAAAAAACGACTAAACTTTGTTCTTTGAATAAGAAATTCTTAAGTTGATGCAAGACATTAAACATTAAACAACACGTCCAGTTGCCCATTTTTCTATTCCTTTTCAGATGTGCCCATTTGGTCTGTTAACTTTAACGTGGTATCTTTACTTTTATTTGTCTGTTAGCTTGTTCCTTATTTTCCAGACAATCTGGAAATTTTAATTTTATCTGATGAAAATTACTATGGTCTAGAGAAAAAATGATAACAAATATACTAACTTTAATTTCAGGGAAATTTAAGGAATATTCCTTTTCAAATTACTTCCATCATTTAATTGTGATCTTTCCAACTTAAGACTTCCTTCTACTTTCAAAGTTATCAGATGGGTATAAGACTAAGCAAGCAAAAGCATGCAATAATTGTTAGAAAATTAAATACTTGTAGTAAAACTCCATTTAATAGTGGCTCAACTGTGAATGAATGTACTCCACTGTGTGAATTCAAACTATGATATCTTCATATAAAATAGGGTGGCGATAAATGTAAAATATCTAAAGTTTTACCTCTCTTAAAATTTTAAGTGTTTACCTTATAATTCTGATCTTCTTTGAGTATACTAAATAATTATAGTAAATTAGAATGTTGGATTAAAATACAAAGCACACATAAGAGTGTTCTATGAAGGGTCTTATATTTTTTTTGAACCTATTCTAATTGCAAAATTTTTATCACAAACTTTCCTAACACTGACTCAAGAATCAAATATACACATTTGAAGTTAATTTGACAAAAGTCAGGTTAATTAAAAAAGCTTAGGAACTTGTTTGCTGTCTGACTATTTTCTTCCCTTGATATTTGACATGTTTAGACATAGCAAAATTAATGAAGAAACGTGTGGTCTGGTCTTGACAAATCTCAGTGTAACTTTCCTTTCATAAGGAAAACACAAATTTAAACATTACGGTTTAATGTTCTGAATATTTCTTAAAATGATACATGATGTAATTTCATATACATTTGGTAATAGTTCTATGCTCTTTTGAGTTTTAAAACATGGCCAATGAACTATATTCAGTTAGACTCTGATTTGGCTCAAGTATCACTGTAGAAACAAACAATGAACTAGAATATGTATAGACTTAAAAAAAATGAATAAAAAGAAAAATATGTGGGTAGTGAATAATGAAGCCAATCTGAGCAAGGAGATGACAAACACTTTAACTGATCCTTCACATGAGGAAGTCATATAAGCGCCACCACGAACAGGTATATGAGACTTGATCTGTGGGTGCCGGGGGGCGGTTTGCAAGGGGTAAGATAGGTCCACATAAAGGGATAACTGGCTTCCTGGACCATAACGTAACTAATGTCAGCAGAACCGCACAATATGCCCCAGGACTCCAGAAGATGAAGAGTCCCCAGGGCCCGAGGCCACCCAAGAAGGCTCCAGGGAGCCCGCGGACTTTGAAGAGGGCCTTAAAGTCCAGGTGAGATTCTAATAGGTAGAGAGAAAGGGGAAAGACATCCTGGATGAAAAAATGCAGTCATGCTAAAGCATATTCTGGCAACCCTGAGAACCAGTCTGGCTGCAGTAGAAACTTTCTGGAGCAAAATAGGAGAATAGAATGGATTAGTCCAGACTATAAAAGGCATTAAGTCTACTGACCTCAGATTTTTATCGATGAGGGTCTCTCGACAGCTTCTGAAGAAAATCATAAAATCACCAGGGAAGGGATGTAGGTGGGATGATGGGGTGGAGATAGCGGTGGGGACAAGGAGGACAGTGAGGAAGTTGACTAATAGTTTGGCTTTGGCAGTTGTTGCCTGTCTGAGAATGATGGCAGAGGAAAAGGCACATGGAAAGGATTTAAACTGGGGTCAATGGTAGTTTGCCTGTTTCTCGTACTACTGTTTCTATTTATCGCTTTCACTAGCTCACAATACATGCTATGAATTTCATGTGCTCATTCTCTGAGAATCTAGAAACTTGCAACAAAATCTTCATTTTTCTTTACATAGAGATGGGCAATATACAGTGATAACTCATCAATTTCAGCACCTCTTCCATCAATCTGTGGATATCACTTCAAATAGTACAGAGGAGGGTCTTAGAATGTAATATCCCAAAATAATGTTATCTACTGAAAGTACAAAATTGTTGGGTCAAAATAAAGTGATTCAGATCATACCTATGCATTGACTCAGGATTTTTCTTGCCCATATTTAAAATCATTGATCATCTTATTTAAAATTTCTACCTTCAATGATGTCCTCAAAGAGAAAGTTCCAGCTGGATCAAGTCAAAACTGGCTAACAATTAAAAACAGAAAATCTCTTAGCCAGACCATCACGGCATTTTGCACTGACACTGGGAAAGATAGCCTCTTGTTCTTATCACCACTGTTCCAAAATTTCTAATTTTAATCATGAGACAAAATAATACTTGGAAATAGAATCTGGTTATGGCCAAATTGGAAGAAGACAGATAGAAACAGTAAGGATTAAGAAGCCAAATTACCTAAGTTTTAGTAATTCTGTGTTGCCTTGGTGTCTGCACTCATTTGCTTTTCTTTGTTCCTACTTCAATTTCCCTGTAGGTCACCTATCTTTTTTTCTGGATTCTGTTTCTTTTTAACTTTTGTATACTGCACTGTTTTTATGATGTCTTATTCTCCAAGAAGAGTTACCTTTTATCATTTTCAGCCTTTAGACTTGTAAACTCAAAGTCTAATAAAGCAGATCAAGTGCCAAGACTAGATGTGTGTCCTCATCCGACAGCCAACATTAGTGCTTCCGAGGAGTAACACTTCCGTTAGTCCAACTGCTGTTTCTGGTACTGTAGGTAAATGTCTATCTGACCTACCGAGTCATTCCTAAAAACAGAAGACAGTAGCACCATTGCAGCTAGAAACAAGATTTGGATTATTTCTTTTTAATGTAGGATTTACCCTCTGGCTTTTGGGTTTCTGGCTTACAGCGATGAGGGGAATTTGTGATTTTTTTTTTTTTTTTTTGAGGAAGATTAGCCCTGAGCTAACTGCTACCAAACCTCCTCTTTCTGCTGAGGAAGACTGGCCCTGAGCTAACATCCGTGCCTGTCTTCCTCTACTTTACGTGTGGGACGCCTGCCACAGCATGGCCTGCCAAGCAGTGCCATGTCCGCACCTGGGATCCGAACCGGCGAACCCCGGGCGGCCGAGGCAGAATGTGCACACTTCACTGCTGCGCCACGGGGCCAGGCCCTTTGTGATCTTTTTTGATGTCACGGTTTGGCACTCCAAATTCTTCATTTTATGTCTCTTAATGTGGATACATGCAAAAAAAGAAAAAGAAGGAAATCCATACAGAAATGTTACAGAAGTCTTTCTAAATCATTCAAATAGTAGAATTCCATGTTATCCTGAAGGTGACTTGAGCACTATATACTTGTGCTACCATATTCTGTGCATCACTTGCAGAGGGATGAAAGCTTAGGTATGCCATAGGTGTCTCTCTTCACAGTTATGTAATTATTAACTTCAATTTACATTGTAAGAAATAACGAGGGGCCAGCCCCATGGCCAAGTGGTTAAGTTTGTTCGCTCTGCTTTGGCAACCCAAGGTTTGCCGGTTTGGATCCTGGGCACGGACCTAGCACCGCTCATCAAGCCACGCTGTGGTGGTGTCCCACATAGAAGAACTAGAATGACCTACAGCTAGGATATACAACTATGTACTGAGGCTTTGGCAAGGAAAAAAAAAGAAGAGGAAGAAGATTGGCAACAGATGTTGGTTCAGGGCCAATCTCCTAAAAAAAAAGAAAGAAAGAGGGAATAAAAGAAGAAAACAATGACTATTACCCAAAAAAGCCACACATCAAGTTAATCGTAAACACAGAAGTAAAGATTAATAATTTTTTAATTCCCCTTCGACAGATCCTCTCAGATATCCATGGAAACTCAGGCCACATCTATCTTTTGAGGCTCCAAATTTATTTTTAAAAATTTTTAAAAATCCAAAACAGGGTTGCTAGGTTGTAGTACATTTTCAATATTCCTATTTAACAAAATAACACTTTAACCCATATATAATATAAACAACTTTATGAATAGCCTCATTTGATGATACCTTCAAAAAGTCTAAATTTGGGACCTTGCTGAATATGAGACCCCAAAGGGGTTCCCAGCCCAGGCCCCTGGGAGAGGCTTTGCTTTTCTGTTCTAAAAACCTCCCTGAGCAAGGGAAATGTCACCACCCATGCGTTCCGAGGAAATGACTTAGTTGATGGCATGCCCCCTCTTCAGCCCAGCCTAAACCACCTTTCCAGTACAATGGAGCATTCTGGAAATGTTTGAATAGTCAACTACTGCGTCGCAAAATTAGCAAACAAGTTTGGCGCAGTTTGACAAACTTACTGACTTTGCCACAGACCTAAATAGAAAATTCCTTTTAGCCTCAGCTGACGGAAAAAACAAATTAGAAGACAGCTCATATTGTTGTTTTGTTCTCTGCATTTCCTCATTTAAGCAACTGAAATCCTCTGTCCATTTCATTTCTTAATCCCACGTTGAAACGATGCAGAGGAAAAGGTGTCACAAGTTCACTGCAGGTTTCTGCCTAAGCAGATACATCATGGTGAAGACAGGTAACGAGGTTTCTGCGGTGTCTGGGTGATTTCAACTTCAATAATGTATGGAAATTCCAAACGTTAAATTAGAGCTTTTAGAGGCTTGCTTTAAAGAATGATTCCTATCCTTTAAAATGCCCGCTTGAGAAAGAAATAGCACTGCTAAGAGACGTATAATAATGATAACAATACTTCCTAAACAAATAAGTCGCCTTGTTAATTTAAGTTCTTCGTACAGAACGCAGTATTAATACAGTGCTAGGTTGTTGACTGCCTTTCTAGTTAATAGCAATGGATGGTGTAACAAATTCCATTCTTTTCGGGCCACAGTACACTAATTTCCATTGCTCTCTTTCACATTCCCCCTCATCCCTTTCCTTTAAAAGCAAATTCCCTCCCAGAATGATGTCTGTGCATTTGGCTTTTGTAATTTCATCAGTGACTGGAGTTTGTCAACCTGGTGTCATCTTGCTTGAATTTGGATTCCCAACAGTTTCTTGAGCTGTGACCCAATCGGCTGCCTGGCTAGAGTGGGATGAGATAGAGGACAAAGAGGCAGAATGGCGCTCAGCAGGATTTTTAAAGGAAAGGGGCTCTCTCGTAAAAGGTGATAACATGAACCCGTGCTGTAAAAGAATCAGTGTCCCAATAACAAAGATATGCTCGGGCTGGCCTTTTCGGTATCCTACCCAAAATGTTGAAATAGGAATGCATGCCCACCATGAAGTGTTCTTCAAAGGACTTTGAGCAGAGCAAGCTATATAATAGTGACGTTGACATTTTCTAATGGACTTTTCAGTGAAGGCACAGGATTTCCTGAGTCAGGTCTCCTCAGTGAGAGGGCAGGTTTCTGCCTGGGAATCTCATCTCTCCTGCTGGGCTGTAAGCAACTCCAGGGTTGGACCATAATGTTGTCAGAGCTCTTAATAGGGCGCTTGTTGACTGATGTCCTGTCCTTTGCTGCCAGGGTCACCAGTGCCCAGCATGGCAAGATTAACTGAGTTTTTTGTACTTTATGGGTTGCTTGAGTCAGGAATTATAATTCCTGGAGGGCTGGGTATAAAGTTGGTAGCACCAGTCTTTCTTTAAATATAGGAAAGCTGACTCAGAGAAAGCAAATGTCTTGACCTCATGCAGCACGATGGTAGCAAAGGGGGGACATTCAGGCAGATGGTCTATTTAGGAAGTGTGGAATGGATTCAAGCATATCTAAACAGCCAATTTACATTAACTAACTGTAAACAATCTCTTGTTCGTTTACCCCAATTAATATTAGCCTATGCCTGGTTCATAGTCGGTACTGTATAAATGTTGAATGAATGAGAGTTTCTATTAAAGGCACTGATTCAATCTGTGTATCCAAAACCTTTCTTTAAAACTTATTGATGAGGAATGTCAGGAGCAGGAAACATTGTAACAATTATTCTAACTGATGGATCCACTGATATGTTAAAAGGCAGTAGCTCCTTTGGTGCTCAGAGCCGCTGTGAGATGGTAAAGTGAATGCGCATGCTGTCTGCATTAGTCCCTTCACAGAGAGCTGCCTTCCTGGAATATGAAGCAGTAATTACCAATCACATGTTCAAAGAATATTCTAAGAATAATAAGGGCATAGGAAAACAATAATAAGTTTTTAGAAGCAAGATACAAAGTCTAATACTAATATGATCCTTATGTTGTTTTTTAAATTAAGTAATATATATATATATAATATATAAAAACATATGCAAAAGAAAAAATGCCTGAAAGAACATATATCAAAATATGAATAGTGGTTATTTCAGATTATGGGAATGTAGATAATCTTTTCTTTTTCTCATCTGTATTTGCCAAGTAACTTTTAAAAAGTATAGATTAGGGGCTGGCCCCGTGGCCACGCGGTTAAGGTCATGTGCTCTGCTTTGGTGGCCCAGGGTTCCGCTGGTTGGGATCCTGGGCACAGACATGGCAGCGCTCGTCAGGCCACGCTGAGGTGGCATCCCACATAGCACAACCAGAAGGACCCACAAATAGAATATACAACTATGTACTGGGGGGCTTTGGGGAGAAGAAGAAGAAGAAAAGAAAAAAACAATTGGTAACAGATGTTAGCTCAGGTGCTAATCTTTAAAAAAAAAGTATGGATTATTATAAGAAAAACAGTAAACATTACTAAAAACAAAAGCAACAAACAAACAGTTCCTCCCTTATGCTTTGCTACAATTATTAATCAACCCACATAGTAGCCACTAGCTAAATCTCTACTTGTAGTGAGAACATTTTGGGTGCGTGACCAGCAACAATCAACTCTCTTAAAAAATCTTCAATTCTCATGTGTTATTTAGAGTCTAGACAAAATTATACATGTCCAGTTTGTTCTGGAAGGATGGGTTGTTTCTTCCCCATCAGCAAGAGGTACTCCAATAGACCTCAAAATATTGTTGAGAAAAATGGAGATTTTTGAATATATTTGAGCCTCAATATTTTTCCGTAATGCTATGAGATAGTTTCTATTACAGCATGATAAGGAGTCATCTTTATTTACTCATTCAATAAATATTACTGAACACCTATGTGCCAGACTTTATGGTAGAGGCTAAGGCAAGAGAGAGAATGAAAAAATAAGATACAGTTCCTAGTCTCTCAAGGGAATCCATTACTTAAGTAGTCATGATGTTATAATGTGGTGGGTGAGATGTGCGTGGGAACTGCGGGCAAGAGAAGAGTGGCACCCACCTAGGCTTGAAAGGGACAAAGAAGACTTCCTGGAGAAGGTGACAGATGGGCTCAGACTGAAAGAATAAACAGGAGCTGGCCAGGGGCAATGGGGTGGGGAGCAGACTGCAGGCAGAGGGACAGCATGAGCAAGGGCAAGAAAGAAAGCTCCCAGCCACCTGGAGTTCCTGGAACACTGAGGAATGTGACTGTAGGGGTCACTGGTGCAATCACAAGAGGTTTGGGTGCCTTGTCTTCTCTTTGTTCTGTTTAGTTCAAATGAGTTCATAACAAAAGCAGCTGATCAGTGCCAAAATTTCAGACATGTGAAGAAAGTGTGATTCCTTAGAAATTGTGTTAATAAAGGTCGCCACAAACAGTAAAAACCACCAGGCTAGCACGAGCCAGTTCTTGCCTGCATTGCATCCCTGGAGAGAGTGTTCGCCTGGGCTGGGACCATCAGGATTGTTATGTTATACAATTTGGCTAAGAACAGAAAAGTTCAGGTTCATGAGGTATTTTGCTTCAAATAATGTAAAATATATGAGAAAGGAGCTAATTACAAGTCTTAAGGAAATTGAACTTTAACTCTAGAAATTTCCACTCTTTCTCTATTCTTTCCTAGATATTTGAAGATTATTTTTTGAGTTAAAATCCAAGGTTCCACACATTTAACCTTTTCTTAATTATCGTAAAATACATCTGAGTACAGACTGATACTTAAGTAAATTAGATCAGTAATTTACCCAGTAATATTAATATCTTAATTTGCAAGCCTCTATAGTCTCTAATTCTTTTTTACAGTATTTAGTGTAGTGTGATAAGTAACAACTGGAAGACTGACACTTGCTTTTTAAGATGGGTGATCTGATTTTTATATATGCATAAGACAATCGTATTTATGCAAATAATTTTGCTCGTGCCCTTTTCTCCAGTTAAAAAGGCTGATGGCATTTTCTTGGAAGCTTGCTTAAGACTTTTAACATTAATTTTTTCAAAGGAATGCTGAGAGGAGCTCACTTTTTCTGTCTTGCAACTGTCTTGTTTATCCTTTCTAATCTACAAGGGAAGGCTTCTGGCACCCAAAGGATCTGAATGGCTGAACAAGTCCTTCCTCCTTTGTTATGCTAACATTTAGCAGTGGATTCCCATTCCGAAGATTGGGGTTCAAGTTCTAACTCCATCACGTACTAGCTGTGGAAGTATCAACAAGTCAGTAAACTCTCTGGGCCTTCATCTTCTCATTTAGAAAAAGTATATAATTGGGGCTGGCCCCGTGGTCTAGAGGTTAAAGTTCTACGTGCTGTGCTTTGGTGGCCCGGGTTTGTGGGTTTGGATCCCAGATGCAGACCTACTCCACTCATCAGTCATGCTGTGGAGGCATCCCACCTGCAAAGTAGAGGAAGACTGGCACAGATGTTAGCTCAGGGCGAATCTTCCTCAAGCAAAAAGAGAGGAGAATTGGCACCAGATGTTAGGTCAGGGCAAGTCTTCCTCACAAGAAAAAAAAAAAGTATTTGATTTCTGGGGTGACAACAGGACCATTGGGAGGCACAAATGAAATTCACTCATTCATTTATCGAGGATCTACAATGGGAGGAAAATACACTTGTAAACATGACTGTAGTTTAAACTGGCAAAATAGTTATTTCTTTCTTCCCACGGAGCTCCTTTGCCACTCTTTGGACTAGAAAACTTAAAAATGTAAATAGGTGGTAGGTACACTTATGTAGCAGTAAAAAAAATAGTAAAGTAGTTGTCTAACAGAAACATGTTGGATGTAAAATTCTAACATTTGACATAAAATTCTGGTTTTAAATATTTCGACTTAACTAATTCTCTTCACCAAAATTTTTACCAAAGTTAAAAGGCGAAGAACAAATTAATTGTCTTTAGTCTTTTTTTCTTTCCCATTCCTGTTTTTAAATAAATAAATTTTTTATTGCGTTTTCACCCTAAATCCCCCAAGTACATAGTTGTATATATGTTTTTTTTAGTTGTGGGTCCTTCTAGTCGTGGCATGTGGGATGCCGCCTCAACATGGCCTGATGAGTGGCACCATGTCCGTGCCCAGGATCCGAACTGGCGAAACCCTGAGCTGCCCAAGCAGAACCACAAACTTAACCACTTGGCCATGGGGCCAGCCCCGCCATTCGTCTTTTCAATCTGTCAATCAAGCAATCATTCCATGAGGGAGTAATCACTGAACATCTATAATGTGCCCCGAATCATGTCCATCAGTGCCTCCCTGTCTTTAGGCTTTCCTTCTATTTCCGAATGTCTGGCTCTGTGTTTTCTGAGTGACCACAAGCCTTAGAATAACTAAAGAGCTCTACAGTTGAGTAGATACACAGGAAAGTTCTGTTGGTATCTACGTATATATTAAATTATGTGTTCTATGTTACATATATGAAGACAGAGATCTGTAATCCTGTATCTATGTTTACATTTATATCTAGTAGGAACCATAGTGCTTATTTTTCCTGTTCAAAGAAGCTCAGTTTTTATCCTTTAGTTCATATGCTATGTTCCTATAAGTGCACTGTTGTCTTCTCACTGTAATTCCAAATTCTTTTACCAAATATGGGACTGCCCTGTGAAATGCAGAACCTATTGACTCTGAAGTTCAAATTCAAGCATTCAGATGTGATCCCCATTGTACGCCATTCCAATGGGATCTCCCCATTCCCCATAGCTAAGAGACTCTAGACCAGGTAGAGTTAACGCCTCCCTCCTCTGTGCTGTCTCTGCTTCCTACAAGCTTTGCTGTTGTGCTTATACGCTGTCCTAACATATCGGTCTACATCTGCCCTTCTAGACTTCAAAGTCCTCAGGAACAGACACAGTATCTTATTCAGCATAGCACAAGGTCAACTAGTATAGATTCTGGAGCTCGACTGCCTACACTTAAATCCGATTCCTGTCACTTATTAGCTGCTTTGACTTTGGGCAAGTTGTTTGCCATCTCCGTGCCTCAGTTTCCTCATCTGTAAAAAGGACATAATAGTGCCCACCTCACACTGCTGTTATGAGGATTACTGAAGTTAATATTTGTAGAACATTTAGAAGAGTGTCTGGCACAAAGTAAACATGATGTAAGTATTTGTTATATATGTATATTTAATGAATTGTCTGTAACTTCAAAACCTAATATGGTACCTACCTGATAAGTCTTTGCTGAATAAATAGATAAAGTCATGTAAATATTCTGGAACTCAATTTTCTCTTTAAAACTGGGTCTAATAAAAGCTATTACACAAGGTTACTATGAGAGTTAAATGAGCTAATGGATATTTAAGCACTATAAACGTGAAAGGTATTTTTATTGCCGTTCATTTATAAGAGCAATGTGATATTAGCAAAATTGATCATAGAATTAAATTCATTTCAACACCTTTTGCTTTGGAAGGGTATTGTTACTGCTTATCGGACCATTATTTCATTTGTTAAACTATTGATTAGCACTGCCGAAAAGCTAGAAAACGGCAGGTTTTGACCCTGACCCATGGAATCTCAGAAAACAACCTCGTAATAAGATGGTTTGCAAAACGTGTTTAACGTTAACCAACCTGTGAAGCTGCACAGCACCACGGTACATATTTACCTCTGGGCCTGTGCTCAGAGGCAGTGTTTAAACATACAAACTCACTGGTAGATTTTGGGGGGTTTGGTTAGGCTTTGCTTTGGGTTATTTTTCCTTTTGGTGAGACTGACAAAACATCAAGACCCAAAGATGTGCCAAGACACATTTTCTAAATGCCAAAGTAAGTGATCTACATTTTGCTTACCCCTTAGGATTTGAGATTTGTGGGCATTTTTGTACTAATTCTGAAATTTGCTAACCACATAGTTTTGGTCTAATCGTAGTGAGTTGATTCAAAGGTAAGACCTCTTTAAGCACTGTGAATCAGTGCACGGTAAGCTGGCAGTGTAAACAGGTGGCTGGCTCTCTTCGAGGCAGCTCCTTGATCAAACAGGACTCCATAGCTTCCATCTTTACATCTCTTGAATATAAGGAAGTCTTACAAGCATGCATATATTGCTACTTCTCATTAATTTGACGTTAACCTGGATAAGACTGCTTAGAATTTGAGTTGAAGTCTGAAAGACTATGGTGTCAAATCCCTTATTAGGTCTAGTTTGATTCACTCTTTGAGATTTAGAAATGAGGAAACACATATGTAGGTGTTTTCAAATAGAAAGCTTTATAGAAATTAAAAACATTATTTTAAAATCTTTAGTGTTCTTCTCATATGTGTCAACAACGAAAAAACCAACAATCCAATTAAAAAATGGGAAAAAGATCTGAAGAGAGATTTCCCCGAAGAAGATATACAGATGGCCAACAGGCATATGAAAAGATGTCCAGCATCATTAGCTATCAGGGAAATGCAAATCAAAACTACAATGAGATATCACCTCACTCTGGTCAGAATGGCTATAATTAACAAGACAGGAAACAACAAGTGTTGGAGAGGATGTGGAGAGAAGGGAACCCTTGTACACTGCTGGTGGGAGTGCAAACTGCTGCAGCCACTATGGAAAGAATTATGGAGTATCCTCAGAAAATTAAGAATAGATCTACCATTTGATCCAGCTATCCCACTGCTGGGTATTTATTCAAAGAACTTGAAAACACAAATGCATAAAGATACATGCACCCCTATGTTCATCGCAGCATTATACACAATAGCCAAGACTTGGAAGCGACCTAGATGCCCATCAAGGGATGAATGGATAAAGAAGATACGGTATTTATACACAATGGAATACTATTCAGTCAAAGGAAATGATGAAATCCAGCCATTTGTGACAACATGGATGGACTCTGAGAGTATTATGCTAAGTGAATTAAGTCAGAGGGAGAAAGTCAAATACCATATGATCTCACTCATAAGTAGAAGATAAAAATGACAAACAAAGACATAGCAACAGAGATTGGATTGGTGGTTACCAGAGGGGACGGAAGGAGTGGGGAGGGTGAAAGGGGTAATTAGGTTCATGTGTGCTCACGGACTATAATTAGTTTTTGGGTGGTGAACGTGATGTAATCTATACAGAATTTGAAATATATTACGATGTACATCCGAAAGCTATATAATGTTATAATCCAATGTTACTGCAATAAAAAAAAAAAGAATCACTACTTATAGTTCTATACCTGAAATTATGGATACTTCTTAACAGAATTTTCATTAATTTTGAGTTGTTTTCCTTATAATAGTCCCAATATTATATCTGTCTCTCATCTATCTATTGATCCTCCTTATACATGGTGTATGTTAGTGTTTGTGTGTTTATTGCTTGTTCAAAGAATTTTATACTGTACAAAATTCTATTGTTTTTATGTTAAATTTTATATTGCACATTTCTACAGTGAAATACAAGCCAAATAATAAAGCTAACTTGTTTATTTGAAAAAAAAAACTTTAGTGTTCTTATAAAATATTCTTATGCTATTTCAGAAACATGCCAGTTTTTTCACCCATTAGGTGCTATGGGTCTAAACGGGAATGAATACAATGCTGATGGAAGCTGCTGATGTCCGCTCTGATAATTTACTTGCTTTCCATCTCTTTCTCTTTCAAACAGTTGGTCTTCCAGTTGCTGAGATATTGAGCTGTTTTCACATGAGTGTAAATATACTGACAGGACTAACTTCCTGTTTTTCTCCTAAACAGAATAATATTGAAGTATATTTTTTACACAAATATAGATGTTTTTAAGCTTAGTACCTATTCAGACTACTAAGATTCATGGTCTCAACAACTTGAAATTGTTTAATTTTTATTAAACAACTTGAAGTTTAATTTTTATAAGGTAAATTTAGTCTTAAAAAATCAATCCCACTATTTGGTGGTAGGATAGCAATACCTAGTCTGCTGAATTATTCATTGTCTAATGTATAGTCCTCTAGACTGGTTTTCCTGGGGCAATCAGTAAGTAAACAAGATTAGCATTACTCAGGGGCCAGCCCGATGGCGCAGTGGTTAAGTGTGCGGATTCCGCTTCGGCGGCCCAGAGTTTGCCAGTTCGGATCCTGGGTGCGGACATGGCACCAAGTGTCAAGCCATGCTGTGATAGGCATCCCACATATAAAGCAGAGGAAGATGGGCACGGATGTTAGCTCAGGGCCAGTCTTCCTCAGCAAAAAGAGGATTGGCAGCAGATGTTAGCTCAGGGCTAATCTTTCTCAAAAAAAAAAAAAAAAATTAGCATTACTCGCATACCCAATTAGGGAAAGAATCAACAGGAGCAAGAACCACAACACAAAATACAGAAAATGAAGCTGCAGGGAGTTGTTGAAGAAGCTCCTAGGATTTTACTCAGTGTTTTCTGGTCATGTTTGTGTCACAAGAAACATTATTTAGATATCTCTTTAATATCCAGTATAGTTTATTTTTATTACACTAATATAAGGATTTATGAATATATGGCAAAAAGATGAAACGCATTTTTAGATGCCTTCTCAGCAGAGAAATCTCCTTATGATGAACTCAATAAGCTAAATCACTCCAGCTACAGTGAAAAATTTGAGGCTCTGTTTATTCTTTTTTTCCTAGGATTTCAGCACACAAAATTACTCAGTTTCTATACGCATCAGCACAAATGTTTATACATAGCCATGAGGAATATTCAGGAGTATATATAAATTCATTTTGAGTATGCAGAAACAGATGAGGCCACATGGCTTTGTGGCACATGAGTTTTCACCTAAAGTGTTTAAGAAACAATTTTCTTTCAAAGCTTTGCATGATCTCATCCAATCACAGCTATTCTATGTTGGGACTGCTGAAACTATTTAAGAATAATTGACACAAGGCTTGTATTTGAGTAAATTTGCGGGGGAAATAACTTTTCAAGGATTCTAAGTGGTTCCTATCTTGCTCTCTCTCTCTGGCTCTACAAACATACGGAGATGGCCTTCATTTTATATCTTGAGCAGACCGGTAAATTAAGACCTCTTCTTATTTTTTATTCTGTTATTCCTTCCTTCCTTCTTTCCTTTCTTCCTTCCTTATTTTTGCACAGAATAGTAACTTATTAAAGATGCCATATATATTCTTTATTTACTTTTCCACAAGTGAGATAATATATGTAAAGAACTTAGTACAGAGCCTGGAATACAGTAAGAACTAAATAAATATCAATTGTTGCTGTTGGTTGTACATTTTTAAATCGGGGAGCCACATAAAATAGCCTAGGTGCTTAATATTTTTATGAGAATCTACTCTTCAACAGAAGATTATTTTTCATTCAGAAGAATCATATATTAACTAAACCCCAATTCAAAAATTTCATTCCGTATTCTTGGCTAAAAACCAGATGGCAAATTTAATTCCTAGGCCTACCGGCAAACATTCCATGAATGGTCCACGAATGGTCCCCAAACTTTTGTTATCTGCAATAGTCACAGATCCCCAAGAGAAATTGTTTCTTTATAGCAGGCCCTTTAAAATATTCAGCCACTCAGGCATTAGCATTGTGTTAACTTGTTATGGAGTTAACATTTCACACTTAGGAAACCCTGAAAAAACATATATTTATAACAGAAATGCTGACACGGTCTTGATGCCTCCAGCACTCCCTCAGTCTTCTGCAATGTCTGTTTACTCTGGTCTGGTATTTTAAAAAATATACAGATTTGCCATAGCAACCACTGCAATACAAAGCATATACATGTTTCTAAGATAAAGAGAACTTTTTTTTTAAAGAAACATAAAAAAATATGTTAGTTGTACAGGTACAGATTAGATGTTCTGCAAAATGGAAATGTGTACAGTAATAATATTTCATATGAGACATAAGAATATTTCTAAGTAGTTTGCATATTTCTAAGTACTTATTATTACTATTGTTATATTTACAAAAGGAATCTTAAAGGTGTAATGTATTTGGATACATAACAGTGACTCTGGCAAAGAAGATACAACCATAGCAATGTAAGAATTGAAGTCGACAACTATTGCTTCATAAAAACATGATACGTAAATATAATGCCTCATTTTTATTTTGCTTGATATTTTCTATGTATGCTTGAAGTTTATTTGTTAAAAGTAAACATTGAAGAATCTGCAAAAAAGCCACTCTATACTGTTTCTAAAGGACAAGTATAAAACATTTACTTTTATTGTGAGAAAATGATTGTGCTTTAGTGTGAGGTAGGCAGGTGGTTGGGCCTTCTTTTGGCCTCAATAACTGGTATATTTGGGGCTCATATCACATGGAATTTAAAATCCATCACACAACTATTTCCTTACTGTCAGTGTTCAAAAGTGTGCTGCTCTCATTTATCTTTCTCAGTCAATTTTGGTGGAGAATAAAAGAATAAAAAGTGTATTCACATGGGCCATTGAATTGTTTTGCTAATTTTTTTTGCAAAACGTAAAATATTTACAAACCTAGAAACTCAGAAATATAGACATATATAATATTAGTTTTATTGAAAGAATTACAAAGGGGCAGCATCTGGCTTTTTATTTCAATTCTGATAAAAATTTTTAAAAAGTGACTATGTAGGAAGTAACAGCTCAGAGGCACTGGGGATCTGAGTATAGACTAACCTTGCACCAGTGGAGAGGATCAAATTCCTGAAAAATCCATGACAGGAGAGTTCCAGGTTGAGCAACTTAATAGCTTACAAAGAAGATATGGCTTACGGAGTTGGGGCCCAGCCTGCACGAATCTGTAAGATACTTTTACACTTGTAAAAGTAAAAATATCACCAACAATATTATTATGTATTTAAATTGGTAATAATAAATACGATTAAATGTTGACTTCTCACCTTTTGCTCACGAAAATGTTTCTAAAACCTTAAATTTTGCTGTTGTGTGGCTGATTACAGTGAAAAATTAATTACTAGCAAATAAATTACTCAATTAAATATAATCTAATGAAGTAATAGGACATTATTATTAATAAAGGCTAAGTGTCCTTTAAAGCGTTTTCTAGTGTAGACGGCTAGCGTAAACCCAAGGTGTTAAATGCTGTTCTGTTTTCAACAGTTGAATAGAATAAAGAGAAATCAGACCAAAGTTAAAAGCTGATGGGTTGTGGGAAAGGTTTGCTTTTGACTTGCGCATTGGAAAATAGGATCTGCCTGCTCACCTGCATAGTAGCAGGGAAAGCTTGTAAGTGTGGCCTTCATAATCCATCCTAGCATCTTTTGTCATGAGATAACCAAATGGTTTGGGTCGCTCCTCTTTCAAGAGTCATTCATCAGCTCTTGGTAGACTACAGGGGCACGTCAAGGAGCTCTGCCACACTAGAATCTTAAGGAAGGCAGCTCAGACAAATCCGAAAACCTATGAATTACCTCTGCACGAGTCACATTTTCAATCTTTCCAAACCACTTCCCCATTTCATTTAAATATTATTTGTTTGCTGATTTTTTACTTAAAAACTGACTTGTTTTTAGGGGAACCAGAGTTGCAGACTGAGAAAAGCAAGTGCATTCTTCCTTAGACATCAAAGTGTTACAATATAAGCCTCCCAAACAAAATGTTTCACTACTTAGCTTAGACAATATGGCACACTTCATTTTTCTTTCTTTCTATGGAAAATTTCAAATTATACGACTGTAGATGGAAAAATACAGTGAAACCTCACACATGCATTATCCAGTTTCAATAATTATCAGCCGTGGCCAATCTTATTACACGCAAACCACCCCCACCACCCCATTATTTTAAAGCAAATCCCAAATATATAATTTCCTAGTAAATATATCTGTGTATCAGTTATAGAGAAGTACTTTTTAAAAAATAGGTGGCACAATTTCTTAAATCAATACAACCCCTCTTGTTTACTGGTGATGTCTTGCAATCTTAGAGAGTTGCATAAGCCCCCTGGGTGAGTAGACCAGGACACATTTTGAAACTTGATTGAAAAGGTCAGCCAGGTTCCATCAGGAAGAAGTGTTAGGTAAATCATGGGTATTAAGAGAAAAGATTTGGGCAAAATTGGGCAAATCGTAGGCTGGAGGATCCTCAAGGAAACAGGTAAAGAAACAACAACAAGGTACAATTTTTCTTTAAAAGAGAAGGCGGTTATGAGGGTTGGATAGAAAAGGGAGAATATCGGAGTCTGAGGACTTTAAAAGTTGTATAAATAAACAAAATTCAGAATAGTGGAAATTCTGTAGGACAAATGACTGGGTTTCATCATTAAATAAATTGTAAGGGGAAAAAAAAGAGATGAGAGGTCACTGAACCTACAGATTGAAACAGACTTAAGAGACATCAACCAGTGAGTGTGTGAAGTCTGTTTGGATTAGGATTCAAACAAACTAAGGGTAAAACAAAAAAGAAGGAGACAGAGATATTTAAACACAGCCTGGATATTTGATAATATTAAGGAAATGTTGGTTTATTTAAGATGAGATAATATTTTAGTTATTCTTAAAGACTTTTATCTTTTTGAGATGCATACTGAATCATGTATGGATAAAATTATATGATGACTTGGATTTCCTAGGAAATAATCTAGTGATGATGGTGGTGGGGGTAGCAGCGAGGAAAGATGTGGGTATGGATGAAATGCAACAGATGAATATTGATAATTGTTGAACCTGGGTGAAGCTGGAGTTTCATTATACTATTCTCTGCTTTAGAATATGTTAGAAATTTTCTGTATTAGAAAGGTTTAAGTATCTTAGTTTAGAACTACTACATATATTTTTCTTGATATTCTTCCCAAAAGTTTGCAGAAGGATGATACTACAAATTCCTTCAGCCAACCAGAAACTTCTACTAACTAGCACTTTTGAGTTTTGCCATTATAGATGAAGTTAACAATAGTGAGCCTAAGGCACTCTGAAACATTGAAAGATTAAATTATGTTCAATAGAATTTTGATTTTAAAATAGATCTTGCTGTATTCTAATTCTCTGAAAATTGACGATCCAAGGCAGGTATAATTTCCTCTTAACTAGAACACCACATTCTCTAATCACGTAACAAAGAGTTTTTCCATATCCTTAGTTAGACAAGTGAGACTTTTGAGCAGAATTTCCATCTTTCGTACCTGTAAAATTTATGCATATCCATGTGCACATGTGCACCTTACTTAATTTTAAGGACATCTTTGTGGTGGGGGGTTGTTGTTTTCAAACACTGGTACATATAGAGTTCCAATCACTGAACACAGAGTAATTATTTAAGATGTGGCCTCAGGAACAGGACGACACCAGAATCTGCATTTGACTGCAGCCTTTATCCCAATCCAATCTACCTTGCTGTTTATTGCAAGTATTGCTGTTCTGTTTGTAACTAAACACATCATTTTCAGAAGTGTAATGCAAAACACAAAAGGGGTTTGTTTAGATACCAGTGTAACCAAAAAAAGCACTAATGGTTATGCCCTTGATTTGACTGAAGCCATGCTTCAGTAAAATATCAATCAATCTGTAGAATATCAGAAAACCTAATAATTTATATCACGTAGCTCAAACAACCAGTGAATTCATTAAAATTTTCACTTTTCTAAGGCTACAGGTTGTATTTGTAAATAGCTTCAAGGATGGATGACTCATCATGAGGCTATTTTAATCACTCTTTAAGCTAATATCTAGCATTTGCTCCCTTCTTTATAGAAATTCATCCATGATTTGATTACTTCTTACCAAAAATAAAATCTGTGCCAAACCACACATATTTCTATTACATCTAAGAAGGGAAGAGTCATTCTGTTTCAATCTGTTTGTGTTTAATCTCACTGGGTGGCCAACTGGAGAGTCTTTCCTCCTGGTTGAGAGGTATAGAGGGACCCTGTCCCTTCTTATGATAGCAATTAGGGTTGAGAGACACAGAGAAGCCTAAACATTCAAGTTTTGTGGTCTGCATCCTTCACTCAGACCATAATCCTGATAATTTTGTAAAGTCTGAAATCTCATTTTTTAAAGTTCTCACTAGTAGTAAGCATATTCATGGTAGCCCAGCACAGTGCCAAGCACTTGACATGTATCAAATCAGTAATACCCTCACCTCTGGGATAGGTGTTATCATTATCCCCAGTTTACAAGTGACGCAACTGATGCTCAGAAAGACGGAGTAACTTACCTAGAGACCAAAGCTAGTGAAGGAGTGGCTGAGCCAGGACTCACCTCCATGGCTGACTGCAGAGCCTGGCTCCTAATGACATTCCATCACCTTTGGGCGCTTACTTTGTTTTGGACACTATTCCTAACAGGATCCCGATATTTAAGTCTTGGGACTGAACTGGAGAGCTCAGCACGGGAGCTGGGGCAAAGTGACCAGGTTTCATGGAGTGATTTCAATGGCGTGATTTCGCGTGGGGGGCAGGGGTTCCAGGCAGGAGAAATGGGATCAGAAGGTTGGCCTCAGGAACACCAAAACAGCTAGAGTCCACTTGAGCTCAAATGGAATGTTTGTTAGAGGCCGGCTGAGGCTGACCCTGCCTGCCAGGTTAAAGAGTTTGCACTTTATGGAATTCTGGTATAAAAAAATAATGGAAAGCATTGTATTTGTTTTCATTCTTCAAAGTGTAGTACTGCTATAGTATTACAAAATTGCTCGAAAGTAATTGTACAGCTAATGCTTGATTTTTGTCTATATTGATACAGTGCATGAAGCATCTGTATTTTATTTTTCCTTCAGAGAAACTCTAGTTCTTCTCTTTACAGACAAAGTTTAAAAAACAAACAAGCTCTCCAGTCACCCCTTAAGAAAACAATGCCTGCAATGTTGGGAACCATAGTCTATGCGTTTACATTTCTTGTCACACCCCTCTAAGGACTGTCATCATTAGTCAAATAAGTAAACAGCACAATGTAAGAGAGGGAAACAAAGTCCAGTGGGCCTTTTGTTCAGTTTCCCCGTGGACAGCGAAGTATGCACTCCCTCACGATTACAGGCCTGAGTTATCTGCCCTCCCGCAGGCTGGGGGACCGTATGGTCCACACACAGGAGACAGGACCCAGAAGAACAGCGTGCAAAGCCACACGAGATATCCAAGGTTTACACAAAATAAAATAAATCATAAAGACAGCACAAATGATTCTATTCCATTTCGAAAGATTCAGAAAAGTAGATTTGTCTATAAAAGGAGTTATATGTTATTTTAGTTATGACGGTCATTCCTCTGTTTAGACTTTGGAACCAGCATCCCCTACCTGCCCTCCATCCTCTGGCAGGGCTTAGGATAATGAATATTTTTCTGGTAACAGAAATCATCAGAATGGAGACTTGGGGTGTACCCTCAGTTAGACGTGGGTCTAGTCAGGGCTCTAGACTGATAGTTTTTGTTATTTTGTGAATTGACAATATGTCTTTGAAAGTCCCAAATGTAAAATTCTAAAAACTCAAAGGGATATTTACACTTTCAGAGAGTAGTGGATATGTTGTCCTCTCCTCCGCTTGGGGACCCGGGTAGGGTGGGGCGAGAGCTCTCCAATACATGCTGGCTGAAGGCAGGGACGCTCCCAACTCCTCTAGGGACTATTGAGAAGTGAGGCGCTTCGCTTAGCTAGGTATAGCCACTAGTGCCCAGGTTCCCCATGCTGGTGGGCATTTGGGTGAAGGATAACATCTTTGTTTTAAATAAAACCTGACTTTGGGGCTGCCTCATGGCTTAGTGGTTAAGTTCGGCATGCTCTGCTTCGGTGGCTCAAATTCGGTTCCCAGGTGTGGACCTACACTACTCATTGGTGGCCATGCTGTGATGGCGACCCACACACAACATAGAGGAAGACTGGCGTAGATATTAGCTCAGGCCAAATCTTCCTCAGCAAAAGCAAAACAAAGCAAAACAAAAAAAACTGACTTAAGCTTCTCCCACCAGTAGGTGTGGGTGAAAGGTCAGAGTAGTATAAAACTGACAGTCTCTTGAGAGTTGATAGCTACCTTAGGGCTAAAGATGCTCTTTTGATTCTGGGTGACCCCTGTCAAACCCTAGAATGACTTGCTGTCATTTCCAGCCATGCCTCTGTCCCGAAGTTGTCAGTAATGTGACTGAGCATAGACTGGGAAGGAATTCTCTATTGCAGAGGCATTGTTTTTATTAGTTTCAAGAAATCTGAGTTGTCCTACTAAGGGTGAAATCACAGGATAGATTATCATATGGGTGTGGAAATTTTAAAATGTGACCAATTTTATACTTTATCATCTAATTACACACTTTTCTCTGCCCTATTCCTTTTCTCCGTTCCAATCCTCAGGTGGCCTATCTTAAACGATGATGTAGTTTATCCATCCTTTTGCCCTATCACACACAAATGTCACTGTGAAGAGAAAAGCTTATTCAAATTTTGCCCTCACAATTTTCACCTTACCAAGTGCCCTCAGCATCTCTTTAAACCAACTGAAGCTCTAAATAAGTATGTCAATGGAGAGAAAAAAATATACCACTAAATATAGTCAAGCAACTGAAATACTACTTGCCAATAAAAAGGACCAAACTATTGATACAACAACTCAAATGGATCTCAAGAGCATCATGCTGAATAAAGAAAATCAGTCTCAAAAAGATCACATACAGTACAATTCCATTTATGTCACATTCTCAAAATGTTAAAAATCTAGAGATGGAAAACACCTGGTTGCCAGGAGTAGGGAGGAGGAGTGGGTGTAATTATAAGGGAGAGCTTTGTAGCGATGGAAGTCTTGTATCTTGGTTGTGGCGGTGTTTGCACAAATCTATGTATGTGATAAAGTGACATAGAAATGATACACACGTATTGTACCAATGCCAATTTCCTGCTTTTGATATTCTAAGAAAATCAGGTCCCATATAAGGATTGGAGGAAACTAGGTGAAAGGGATATGGGGCCTCTCTGCATTGCCTTTGTAACTTCCTGTGACTCTATAATTACTTCAAAATAAAAAATTTAAATATATGTAAGTCAACCAACAGTATGAACTCATCTGCAGAGCAAGCGTAAACATAGCATAGAGACACACGCCAAAAATGTCTGATATTTTTTTAAAGTGTGCTGTTATTAAAGAATTGCTTTGAAAAACAAGAAGGAATAAAATAGTGATGAAAAGTGTTCTCAGCACTATAATAAAATGGCTCCATTTATGTAGTGCTCTGAACCATCTGATTGCTTTTCAGGCATTCAGGAAGCAAGACTGGAAACACGAACCCTGTCAGGGAGCGCTTTAACAACCGAGGTCAGTTTGGTTATATTGTTTACAAGTACATTCTGCATTCAGGTACGGCATTCCTCCCATTTGGAAAAATTCCAGAAAATCAGACCATAGCAGGTGTAGCCCCAGGTAGCACGCAGCAAATGTATCCTAAAACAGCAAGGGCCACCGTAGCTTCTCTCCTTAATGAATCCCTCCCTCTTCCCACCTTGTTCACTTCTCCTTCCAAGTGCATGTCACTCCCTTGCCTGGTCTCTAGCAGAGTGGCAGCAACGCCAGCAAATCTGTGAGCGGCAGGGTGTCCTGAGCCAGTGGCTTCCCGCGGTCCTTCCCGCGCGCCACCACTCAGCTCACGCTCCTTGCGCCCCGGCGGCCGCGCAGGACGCGCTCGACGCGCTCGTCACCCGCGAGGCCCCAGCCACCAGCCACCGGGGGAGATGCTGCCGGGCGGCCGGCCTCAGGACCAACACGGCAAACAGAACAGCAGCCCGACCAGGTGTCGGCCAAAGTGGCCTCTTGGTGAATTACATCTTTTTTCTTAACATTTTTATAGTACCGTGAGTGTACCCAGTGTTATAAAATTATGCCAAAACAAAGAGCAAAGTCCTGGTTTGAGGAGTATGTGGTGTAAAAGGCGCAAACGACGCAAGGTAAAATGACAGGACAAACACAGGGTGGGGAGAAAAAGTTAGCAGTGGAAATTAAGTTAGAATCAACAAGACTTTCAATAGACCAAAAAATGGAAAGACTAAGTCAGGGCTCCCATTGCTCATAACAGAAAAATAAATAAAGATTTGCAATAATAGCGATAGTAATTGTCACATTTTTTGAGTGTTTCTTATGTGCCCTGCAATTATGTGCATTGAACCAATTCTGTAAGGTAGGTACTGTTATTATATCTAATTGGAAAACCAGGGCTTCTTTTAACTGTTTAACAGACACCCCTAGAGCTCACAAAGTGCCAAATGTGGTTCCAAATACTTTACACATATTAACTCATTTAATGCTCATAAAATCCTTATGAAGTAGGAACTATTCCCATCATTTTACAGATGAAGAGAAGCAGTCAGGTTAAGCGACCTGCTGAAGGTCACTTGGCTATAAAGTGGCAGGGCCAAAATTTGAATGCAGGAAGTCCAAATAAGACAGCAAAGAACTGAATGCAGGTAGCTCAGCTCTGAGGGCACTGGGATTCGTATCCACACAGCCTGACGCGCAAGCCTGAGTACTTCACATGCAGCAATGCGTACTTCATACGCAGCAATGCATACTCAATAAATAATTTTAAAATATTTATACTATCAACAATGAACAAATTCACTTTGCAAAGGCTTTTAATATTGCAATGAAAAAATGTTCAGTTGAAGAATAAATACTGTTAAAAAAAAAAAAAGAAATAGGTTTCCCTTCCTTCATCCATTCAACAAACAAGCCTGAGTGTGTTATGTATGCTGGGTACTATGTGAGGCACCAGGGCGACTGCATGATCAAAAGAGAAAAATGAGAGAAAACGAGGGAACTGGAGTTGCTGTTCATTTTAATGATGAATACACAGTAGATTTATCAGGAGCCATAGCAGCAAATAGCCAACAGGAAATAAGGGAACTTTTCAGTCTTATTATACACGGAATGATGTTATTCTGAGCTGGACTGTCCTGCTTGAGTATTACATATTTAGTCCTTTTTTCATTCCCTCCCTTCTGCTTCCTTCATTTTAGTTACAACAGTTAGAGGAAAACAGATTATCAAAGAACATTTAGTATAGACGTTTGTTAACATTTCAAATAATGCTTCGGGCGGCAGATAATAAATAACAGTTATCACATATTGAGTGCTTACTCTGTATCAATCATTAGCCTAAGCATTTTACATCTGTTAACTCATTTCATCCTCATAACAGTCTCACGAGGTAGATATTATTATGATCCTGATTTTATAGATAAAGAGATTGAAGCTCAGAAAGATTACAAAACTTGCTCAAGGATAATGCTAAAAAGTGGAGGATTTAATCTATGAACCGAAATTAGGTTTTGGATTATTTGTAATTTCATTTATCCTTTGAATTCCCTTCCTAATAGCAGTATGACTAAGAGTATTTTGCAAGTGTGGAAGTGGCATGCAGACCTCTGAGCCTAGAAAGACAAATTGGTATAAAAGATGCCTACAGAGAGAAGAGACATTAGCAGTTGAGTTTTCAAAGTCTAGTATCAAAAGCCAGAGTCTTGACTGGGAGAAACATCTACTTTGGAGATAGGAGGGTGACATTCCATTCCCCATCTCATCTTATTTTTTTGAAATACATTTTACTTCCTGACTACTCTGTAACACACTAATATAAAAAATAAAACCACTAAAAACTGATATAAAGAGAGAAATCCCCCCCTCCCCTGCTACCCTCCAAGAAAAACCTAGAAGAACATTTGTTTGGAAGTCTTTTTCGTGATGGTGTAGATTGTATCTATGCTAAAAGAGAAATGCCCCTTGAGAACAAGAAAAATAATTTGGTTTTCCCATACATGGGACGACAAAGTCTCGTCTTTCCATTTGAACACAGATTTTAAAACCCTAACAGTGTAAGGAGTCTAAACACTATAGGTTCACTGTTCTAGGGCCATAATAAAATGATAAAATAATAAAATGTATTGCTAATTCCTGGGTTCAGTCATTTTGTTCATAGTTCACTTCCGAAATCCAAGGGCCGGGTAGAGAGCTATGAGACACTTGCAGAGGGAATGTTTAAGGACCTCCCAGACCACACCTTCCACCTCCCAGACCACACCTCCGTCCCAGCCCCTTCTCTGGCATTCTTCACTTCCCAGTACTGAATGTCAGTTCCCAAAGTGGCTCCCACCTTCTCCTTCCTCTGTTCAGGCCGGTCTTTCTGTTGAGAATCCTCTCCCACTTTCTTCACTTCTTTGCCTGGCTAACTTTTACTTCTGCTTCAAAACCCAGCTCAGGCATCACCTGGTCTTGAAATGTTCTCTGACCCCTTTCCTAAGCCAGGTTCAGTGGCAGAGCGCTCAAATCTGATTTTTCCCTGGCCGTTAACATGCTGTTGGTGCAACTGTTTGCTTATTTATTCTTTCCCGTGCCAGACTAATTCATTTATTCGACAAACATTTCTTGAGCACCTAGTCTTTGCCCAGGACAGTGGTAGGATTTAGGAAGACAGGCATAAAAGAAACTCTTAATACAGTTTCTGGAAGATAATGAAACTCAATGATTGTTTGTGGAATGAATGAATGGAATTAGGTCATTACGAAAACAGTAAAGGAAGTCCAGGGGCAGATTAGCAGTCACATGAAAGTGATTCGGTTTTTTCCATTCTCCTATCTCTCAATCCTTCTCTGTTGTGTAACATCTTTCTAAGCTTCTCGTTTCCTTAAGTTTTTGTTCTCTAGTAGTCTTTCTCTCACTGCTCTCTTTACTAGAAGCAGGAACTTTGGCATAGGAGGGACATAGTTCTGATGCCAGAACTGTTGCTTACTAGCTGTGTGACCCTTGGTTCTTTCCTTAATTTCTCTGAGCATTGATTTCCTCCTCTGTAAAATGAAGATAACAAACACCTGTAGTAGAGAGTCCTGTATGACGATGAAATGTGGTTCACATGTGTAAAGGGCTTAGCTCCAAGTCTGGCTCCGAGAGTCCTTCTTTTCTTTCCTTTGTCTCTTCCCTACTCCCACCCCTTATTGTCCCTACAAGATGTCATCAGGGCAGTAGTGGCAGGCAAGATGATTTCAGGTGATCCATGGAAGCACGTTTTTAAAAACTGTATTATTATTTTGACATACATTACAATATTTCACTAGTTATTAAACCCCATTAAACCTTTGATTTTATAAAAATCATTGCTTTGGATATATAAAAAGTAAAAAAAAAGGAGTTTAAATTTTTAAAAATAGTTAGAAAATATTAGTAAGTCTGTCCAAGGGATAAGGGGGAAAAAAAGGAATAGATACCTGAAAACACTGCAGAAATGAACAAAGACAATGATACAGAAGAGAAATATTTAACACAGAAGTCTACCAGGTGCTGTCCATTTTTTGCCCGCCCTCAGCGTTTGATAAGCCGCCAGGTAACCATAGTTAGACAATGCATTTCTCAAATGTCACTGGATAGCAAATCCAGTCCTGGGCCTGCAAAGATTCAGTCTTAGCTGCAGGATCATGTCCTTGGCTTTCTTGGATAGGATTAGTCTGTAATAGACCAAGAAGTCAGCTTTGGGTCCCTAGAAGTCACCTGTCCAGTCCTGCCCATGACAAAGGGCAAAGTGAAAAAGAATTGCCCATTTACATTTGAGAATAATGAACACCCAAATAGAACTTCCAAAGACATTCTGTGTTTTCCACACTATGTATCTCCATTTCCTGATCTGTCAAATGGGTATAATAATAGAATCTATCTTATAAAGTTGTTACGAGCATCAAATGTTAACGTCAAAGAAGCACTTAGTAACACATCAGGAATCTAGTAACTGATATTAATGTGTGAGCCATTATTATCATTGATCTGGTAGCCACTAGCCTCCTGGGGCGCCTTCTCTGCACACTCTGGCGGAAGAGCTCCCGCCCCTGCAGCTGGGAAAGTTACTTAGCCCCTTCTACCAGTCTTCCTGCTTTTTGATGTTTTGTGATAAAAATCAGCCCAAAAAAGCTCCTGTCTCTGAACACATGATTTCAGTAATTTGGGAAGATCAGATATTCTCTTTAGCATCTCTGTCACAAACTTCTACCTGGAACATAGATTTTCTGTAGATTGATTTTTCTAGAATTTGAAAGGGTATATCACACACACGTATTTCTTGTGTTCCATAAGAGAGAGTCCACCAATCTCACTGACTCCTTAGAGACGTGTTTGCAGTGCAGCGGGGACAAAAACAACAAGAACAAAAAACAAGAGGGGACTAATTTCCCCACCCCAGCTCCACAAAAAAGTTAAGGTCTGCCAAAGGCAAAGCTAAAGTTGGAACGAACCCCAGCTACAGCCCCAGCTCCCAGGCCCTGGAAATTGTGATCCAGGTGTAGGATGCTGTCTTTACAGCATGAGACAATTCAGGCCTCATGATTATGTCCGCGCTGCCTGGAAGCAACAAACAAACAAACAAAAAGAAAAAAAGAAGCAGCAGCTGAATATAGGAAACCAGGAAACTGAGAAAAAGGCCATCCATGGTGAAGTCCGCTGCCTCCTCTCCTTAAGGGTGAGAAGCTGTGCGACTCCCAACGGATAACAAAGCAAGCAGGTCCAGGAGCCCCGGGGTAGGGGGCGGCCGTGGGAAGTGGGCAGTCAGGGTCTGCTTACACCTCCAGGGCCGCTGCTACTTCCTTCATCTCTTTTTCTGGGAATCTGAGAGCCCCTTGAGACAGGTAGACATGTACCTTTCGCACTGAGAAACAGGTATCAAGAGTAACCGGTCCCCCTTCAGTGAAATCAAGCCCAGGTAGCTAAGGGCTCGGCGGAGGACTGCGGCTCAGGATCTCCCGGCCTCGCCAAGTCCCTCTAGGCCCCCAACCACTACCCCGCACTCCTCCGCACACGCCCTGGCACACCAGCGACTAACTCTCCCAGGCCTGGGTTCCCAGTTTAGTTCGTCCCCTTTCCTCCAACCAAGTCAGCAGCCCGGTTCTCCTCCCTGGGCTGGTCCCTGCGCGCATGGAAGGGACACTCTCCACCTCTCCCTGCTTGATCAGCAAAGGGAGCCCAGAAGACTCGCGAGTCCCCCCGCTCCGCGCCTCCACTCCAGCCCACGCCGACCCGGGGCGCAGAGCCCACCGGTGCCACCGCGAGACCAAGAGCCCCTCCCTGCGCGCCGCCCCCAGCGCGCGGCTGGCTCGTCCCTGCGCTCAGCTCTCTCCTCTCCCGGACTGGGGAGGCCCCCTGCGTACAGGATCCCTCCTCCCTTCTCTCCTCTTCTCTCCATTTTCCCTCCCACTCCCACCCTCTTGGGGTCTGGCCTCTTATGACTCTTCCCTTCTCCTCTCCTCCGTGGGCTTCTCCCCTCTTCTCCGACGCCCTCTCTCCCTTTCCCGGACTCCACTCGCCTTTCCGTTCCCCATTTCTGCGCTGCGCCTCCCTCTTTCCAGCGCGCCCCGCGCTTTCCAATCCGACGGCGCGGGACGCCTCCCTCGGAGCCAGGGGCTCAGTGTGCGAAGCCGCCCACCGCCCAGGGCAGAGGCCCCCCCAGACCCAGCAATGCTCTCGCCTTCCTCCTCTCCTGAAGGAGACTCCGCGGGGGATCCCCAGGCCGGAGCCCCCCACCCGAGGAACTGTGCCCCCCCCCACCCAAGGAACTGTGCTGCCTCCTGGGTGGCCCAGCTGTCAAGGACAAGGGCTCTATTTTGAGTCCTGCACCCAGTGTCCCCACCTGGCCCAGGTCCCGCGCCTCGGGTAACACCTTGCCAGCAGAATCCCGAGCTGAGGCAGAGCCAGCTTCCGCAGCGGGGTCGAGTCCCCTCCACTAGGCAGGCGGCGCGGCCCCGGCGGTGGAAGCGGTCCCAGTACACCCAACTCGAAACCCAAGCGCCCAGGGAATCCCGGGGCCGCGGCCGGGGGTGCCCCAGCCACCCCCCTCCTGCCCCCCGGGAATAGGCTGCCTTGGCACAGCCACCTTTCCTTGCAAACGGAGTCACACATGAGCCTGCCCAGCCAGTCTCCCTTCCCTGCGTGTGCCCTGGTTTACTTAACTTGTAGTCAATCTGGTCACTAGCCTGCAATAACCCACCCAAACTGTGATCCTTTGGAAAATAGTAAGAATAACTGGGGACCATCAACAAGGTCTGATGAGCAGCAACGCCTAACCTAAGCCCCGGACAGTTGAAGGACTGCGCTGCACACGTGTGAGTGTCCCCGTGCGCGCGCACACACACGCAAACACCCATCCCGGCTGGGATCCAGCCACGAGTTTGCACATTGACACGTTTCTAAGTCCAACAGAAAATACGAAAAGTTTCACTCACCTGCCTCTTTTTCTACTCTCTTCCGATTAGGATCCAGGGGAAGTATCGGAAAAGGGTGGATAGACAGACCCTTCTTTCTTTTCTTTTCGCCTTCCTAAAGAGTGGAAATTTCCATCATGTGATAGGGGGCAGCATCCCCAGTGTCGCGTTTCCTGCGGACCCTCCCTTCCAGCCCAGCCACCAATCGTCAGGCGGCAACCTGAGATGTAAACGACAGCATCCTCCCAGGTGGGGCTGAGTTGTCCAGCTGTCCCTCAAGAGTGAAGCCTGGGAGCTGTAAGCCCCTGCTTCTCTTTCCTGGAGCCCCATAACACAGAAGATCTTGGTGTGAGTTGGTTGTTATTTTTCTTTTCTTTTTTTTTGATGATTAACTTTCTTCCTTGGTCAAGGTTGTGTTTATTGGATCTGCCACACAGGCAGGAATGCAGGTTGATCTTCATTTTTTGGTCTGTAAAAGTGTCCATCTGGTTGGTGACTCTAAATTTCCTCCAGGTTTGGGGATGTCAAACCTGAACTTGACATAAAGGGAAAAAAGTAAACATTTGGGGAAGGGGTACAAATGAAAAACCTGTCATTCACAGTAAAAGTCACTTATGCAAGAGCGAAGCAGGGAATAAGCTGCTGGCGCTTAACTACGGGTAGGGGGCTTTTGTAGTAATTTTTTTCCCTAGGATTTCAGTTTAAGCATAATCCTCAGTATATATAAAGAAGGAATTAGGAAAAAATAAATAGCAGTATAATTTCAATTCTGGTTATTAAAGGCACTACCTACCATTCTAAGAAAAACTGTTTATATTAAAGCCATTTTCTGATGTTAACCAAAATTTTTGTTTCAAAGAAGGCCCACGTAACAAATATGTCCACAATCTCCTGTTTATTTAGTACTCATTTGTCGTTCTTTAGGGAAAAAAAAACTCTCCTACGGAGACCTGACCCCACAGTTTAGCAAACTCACCAGGCAACACAAATTCCTTTCTGAATTCTCGCATATCCAATTGAGCTTGATTCAGAATGGTAGGTCTCACTGTTTGTTCATACCATGAATACCCGTAACCTTCTCATTTTACAGTTCCCATTAACGAAAACACCAGCAGCAACTTACTACTCTAAGAAACAGGATAACACAACAAAAATCCACCTGGATGATGTATGATAACCAGGAACGTTAACAAAATACGACATTGATGTGCACATCCATGCATCAAATTGTACTAACACCATCCGACAAGGCAGATTCATTAGAAAGATGATGCAATAAATATCTTCCCAGGAGTTACTGTTTTGGAACTTAGAAAAACCAGATAAGAAGGAGTATATAAGAAATATTGTTTTATAAAAGCTGATTATCTCCCACTTGACCAAATATGGTATACCTCTTTAGTTTCTCATAACTAGAAGTTTCCATTTTGTGAAATTAGAATACATCTGAATAATTGTGAAGTCCCCTTAAGCTTGTTGAAACTAGATTATCTTTATACTACCACACTTCTCCATTGAATCTTATTTAATAAATATAAACATCTTTTAAGAAGCGAGTAAAGTGTCAAAATTGGTAAGCTTGAGAGAGAATTAGTGAGAGATCGAGATAGATAGATGTTTCTCTCTGCCTAACTTGAGATTCAGTAAAAGCAAAACCCAGGTATCTAAAATGAAAAGCCATTCCAGAGAAAGCACAAATGAAGATGGCATCAATGCAATTCTAAGCCGAATACTAGTTGACTATGCAACTGCTCAACTTTTTAGTGAACTGCTTATTTAATAAGTTCTTAGCATTTTATCTTAGCTAGTACAGAGAAGATCAAAAACAGCAGTTCATTGCCTAATTTATTAGAGAACTATGGGTTATTCATCTATATATGCTGTTAATATTAATCAGGTTATAGGTTGAGGTAAAATGAGTTGCATTCATCTATGAAGCAATGAAGTGCTGAGTAAAGTTCAAGTTTGTCAGCCTTCATAGCTATTGTACATCATTAGAGTTTTAGAAAAGCTCAAAGCAGCAATGTCTGGGTGGTGTGACACAGCTGACAACCATTATCTAACTTGCTACCGTCAAAAACTTGAGCTATTAACAGCTGTGCTGAATTGACTCAACACTCCTCAAGGGTTTGTTTTAAACTAGTGTGTGAAGGAATATGGAGCAGCTCTCACCGGCGATATGAATCTCTCTGCAGGACCACATCGAGAAACACATTTTCATTTATCGTCAGATGATTCATTGACTCTGGAGCAGATCGCTTGAGTCCGAATCTCAGAGCTGCCACCTACCAGCTGTGCAAGCTTGGCCACCGTGACCACTTCAGTTCTTAGTGACTCAGTCTCTCCATCTGAAAAACAGAGCACGCTTCTTGAGACATTATTTTCGTGACTTATTTTCAGACAGTACTACACATTCGCCTAGTGATAGAGGAAAACAAAACGTTTGCAATCCAGAGAAAAGCTTAGAAAGCAGTTGGAATTTACTACCATTCTGACAAAGCTTGATCGATTGAGCTCTCCGCTCTGAAATTATATTGACACACTGCTCCTAGCAGGCGTTATTGGGTTTGTTGTGGATGCTTTTGTTTTAAGAAAAGTATGTATAAAAATATTCCCCAAGTATGTTCTTTTAACTCAAGCTAATACTTGAAAACAGAGTTCTACACTCCAATAAGTTTGGGAAACACCAAGTTAAAGTTATTGTGGGGTTTCTCAGAGGTTTTAATCAGTCTCTCTAAGTTGGGATGGAATGTGCAGTATTTCTCTATGATCATGAGCCCTTTTCACAGGAACATCTCTAATGATCCAGAGAACAGCCATTACTAAATTTTAGCATAAATGAATGCCTTAGGAAGAAAATAGAACATTATTATTCAAGCAACATACATAGGAAGTTTCTTGTTTTCCATAATATCCTTGCAAAGTTTGATAGCGGTGATGTTAGTAGGCTTTTGTATAAATTTTTTCTTTGATAGTACACTTTTAACATAGATTATTTTTCCAATTAGTAATTATTATAAATAGTAAAATGACTTTAGGTTACAAAACACCTTGACATATGTTATGCCACTTGATACTAAAATAAGCCAATCATGTAGGTATTATTATTTTCCCTATTCAGTGAGAGGGGAAAGTGGAGTTCAGAGAGGTTAAATGACTTCTCCAAAGACACAGAGCCAATAAATGACAGACTGGAGCATGAACCAGGTTTTCTGGCTTCAAATGCAATGTCTCCCCTTCCACAGCTCACCTCCCTTTTCTTCTGAGCATTTTCTTCTTCTTTTTTTTTTTTTAGGAAGATTAGCCCTGAGCTAACTACTGCCAATCCTCCTCTTTTTGCTGAGGAAGACTGACTCTGAGCTAACATCCATGCCCATCTTCCTCTACTGTATATGTGGGATGCCTACCGCAGCATGGTGTGCCAAGCGGTGCCATGTCTGCACCAGGGATCTGAACTGGCGAATCCCGGGCCACCGAGAAGCAGAACGTGCAAACTTAACCACTGCGCCACCGGGCCGGCCCCTGAGCATTTTCTTTACTAAAGCTGATTACTGTTTTCCTGCCTACAAAGTAGCCAACCCTACAATGCAGCATAGTTAGCCATAAAATTATGATTTTTAAAATAATTACTATAAAAGTAATGATCTCTTTATCATAATTACATGAACCTCTATAAACTTCTAATGTCAGTATAATGATTTTCTTTTCTATGAATTTGAATTTGATTTAAGTGAGAAACTGAGTAATACCATGACTTACATTTATGGTTGGGTTTCTTTAGAGTCGTGCTCCCTAAATGGGCTACTATTTCCTACTGGTAGGAAGAAGATACTTGAGTAGATCGCTCACTGTCTCAGTTTCACACATGATGAAACAACTAGATACTGGGTCTCAAAACTAAAATATCAAGGAAGATCTAGGATCTTAGAAGATCCAACTCAGTGTCCAACATTGGGACGTGAGGCCTGGACTCTGAGCTCCTCTCCGGGGGGTGAAGAGGGGGAGCAGAGCCCACGCTGCGCCTGGATGGAGCTCAGAGAGGAGAATGTGTATCACGTGGTCAGCGTTCAACACCCAGCTCCAGGGAGGTCGGCTTTTGTCTCTCTAGTCTGGAAATGGCACTATATGCACACAGCTGACCAGTCATATCCACCTGCCTTTCCCAGCTTGGTGCTCACAGCACTGGTCAACTACGCCCCTCTATGCAGCCCGTGTTCTAAACCCTTACTGTCCCCAGCTCCCTAGTGCCACGGTCTTTCATACCTTAGTGCTTTTGAACACACTGTCCCCACTTCCTGGAAGCCCTGGCTCCTGACTCTGCCTGTCAACTTCACCTTTTACTCATCTTTCAAGCCCCAGCTCATGTGTCGCCACTTAAGTGAATGAAACCTTCCCCAGCTCCTCCAGCTATTTTTTTTTCTTGGTAGGTGGGGAGCATGGGGTGATTGGGAAGTTTGAAGAACGGTGGAAAAGAGAACCAGCATGTTTGGGGCATGGAATTTAGTCCTTACTGCCTGTGAGGTGGGTGTATTTATCTCTACTTTTCAGATGAGAGCACAGAGAGTGATTGAGTTAAGTGGCTTGATTAGGACTCGGGTGTATGTGATTCCAAAGCTCTTCCCATCCAGTCCCATCAGGAGACTTGCCCTCATTTGGGTTCCAGAAGCACATGATAGTATACTGTTTTGGCCCCCACCAGACTTGGTGCCCCTTAGCAGCCAGTCCCTGTTCGTTCTTATCTGTTCCTGGCATTTGCCGTGGCATTTGGCACATAGGTACTTAGTAGACACGTGCTGAATGAGTGAATGAACAAATGAAGAACGCCCCTATTATTTGCATATTTTAACAAACACTATCTGTGCCTGAGTTATTTGTTAAATAAAGTTACCTGTGATTTATCCCTAATGATATTTTGTATCTTGTATTTTCTTTCTCTAAAGTGAAGAGGCACCGTGATTAGGTGGCCAATTATAATTTCGGTGCCTAGAGAGACAGTCTGTGACTGAGTCTGCCTGGCTACCAGCTACTCTGACCGGCTTTGCACAACTGGTGTTTGAACAGAGACTGACGTTGATCTGATATTGCCAGGTAACGCAATAGCATGGCAGCTTTCAGAAAATGATATTAAATTACTGTAAAAGCACATTTTACCCTTTGTGATATTCCCTGAGAGTTAGAAACGTATTCATGTCCGTCTTAACTTCATATTTCCTTTATCTGGAAAAATAAAATGAAACCACTCATCACCAAAAACTAGACCTGTTCAATGAGAATGATCCCATTAAAAAAACGCGTGTGTATTTTCCAAAAGTACAAGAGGTAAAACATGTGACGTTAAACACCTTGTTTCTGATTTCTGGAACCAGACTCCCTGGGTTTGAATTCCAGCTCTAATACTTACTAGCTGACAAGTAGTTGTTGTTTATACAATAATTAGGCAAATTAACATTTCTATGCTTCAATTTCCTCATCTGTAATGTGGGGATAACAATTGTGCCTATTCATAGAGTTGTTAAAAAAATTTAAATGAATTACTTAAGGCACTTAAACCATATATCCTTTTTCAAATGGAAAATGCTAATTATAGTCACATCATTTGTTAGTGAAAAATTCTTGTAATTACCCAAGCTTCATTCTATTCCCCTGGGCCTGTTTCCTCATCCTGAGTACAAGAGGACACACAATCTGATCCTCGGGTCCTGCAGGATCTTAACGTTTTGCCATTGCACAGCTTCTGGTGTTTACTTCTTCCCTGGTTGCCACAACAAAACTCTGGTTTCCTTTTATTTGCCTTCTAAAGAGATGGAGAACAGGAAACTATTATTAATCTATTTTCTAATTTTCACAAGACTGAGTCTAAAATAAAACAAAACTTACAAAGTCCATGAAAACATTAAATTTTAGTCCTCAAATGCAGGCGATGGATGGTGTGGAAGAGGTCAGGATTACGTGCTTATTTCTGCGTGGTCCTCCGATGTTTGGCCGCTCCAGGCTGCGTGCTGCTTGGTTCTTTCTCATTGTGTAATAGGTTGTTTGCGTGGCTCCTCCTGACACTGTAAGTTCTGCAGCTGCCTTGTCAAAATGTATTTGCTGAAGAAATAAATGGAGGGATGGATGGGTAAATCAATTGATGCTTCTCTGTTTTTCAAGATGTTGAAAAATTGAGCAATAATTTTCTTAAAGGCAAGGATGGAGTTTTATCAAACAAAAACATTTCAGGTTAAAATACTGCTATGAAGAAGACTTTGGAATTTATTGGTTTTAAAATTATAACCCAGGTTTATGGGGGGCCCTGTTGCATTCCAGTCTGGAAGGGGGATTTTCCTAACCTACGTGGGACATTGGAGAAGTTGTCTTACTGAGGTTGTCTTCAGCATCAAGGGGGATGCTGCCTTCCATTCCTCTTGAGGGGCCAATGCTCTTCCAGCCCCTTCTCTGATGAGGCTTTCAGCAAGGTAGGAGGTCTGGGCCCTTCTCTTTCATGGCCATCCTACCTGATGAGCCTTCAGCAGCCTTCAAATGCAGGAGTATGTAGATATGCTAAATTCTGAAGAGTGAGATGCACCTCAGAAGGGTATTCCAATGTGGAAGTTTGAAGGCTGAAATTCTGACTAATTTTACTGCACAGAGGAAGACTGGCACGAAGCCTCTCGAATGCTGCCTTCACTTGAGATGTTTCTCCCTTCTGGAGTCCGCCTGCCCACAGGTAGCCTTCTAGTCAAATCTGGTGACCCCATCTCCTCCCGCAGGAAACCCAGTCCTGTCCACATGTGCTCACCCTCTGATTTAATGGCCATTTATTGGGTACCTGCTTAGTGGTAGGTGTTAGGGACAGAACCTTGGGTGAAAATAGACGTAATCCTTGTCCTTGTGGAGTTTATAGTTTGGTAGGAAGAAATATTTTAATCAAAGTGTGACACAAATAGGGGTTGGCCCCGTGGTGCAGCAGTTAAGTTCGCACGTTCTGCTTCGGGGGCCTGGGGTTCACCAGTTTGGATTCCGGCTACAGACCTATGCACCACTGCTTGGCGAGCCATGCTGTGGCAGGCGTCCCGCATATAAAGTAGAGGAAGATGGACATGGATGTTAGCTCAGGGCCAGTCTTCCTTAGCAAAAAAGAGGAGGATTGGCAGCAGATGTTAGCTCAGGGCTAAGCATCCTCAAAAAAAGTGTGAGACAAATAAATATAAAATGACAAAGACTGCAGAGAAGGAAGGATGCACTGGGCCTAAGGGAAGACTTCCCTGAGGAAATCACTCTTGAGGATGACTTTGAGGAAAGTTTTTGTTTCTTAAGATGGTAGCAACTTTAGCATATTTATATGCCCACAGGAAGCCCATGCCTGCAGTTGAGACAGGATATAAGCTCGTGCTCTTGAGGTGGCGGGAGGGGTGGACCCATCTCAAGTGGAGTGAGTACCTTAGGTAGCAAGATGGATTCCTCAGTTTCCCCTACTCACGCTCTCCAGAGGCAGACAAGCTCCTGTCTCCAAAATGAGATAAATGAGGGGCCCTGATCCCAGTTCTGTGTCTACCAGTGACAGTCATGGATTGGCTGGTCTGTGTTACTGGATCCCCTGTGATTCAACACATCTTGCAGAGACACACATTACTCATCTAGAGATAACCAGAGTTACCCTCCCTTTGCCTAATCCTTTAAGAATAACAGAGAACCCCACCCTACCCCTGATATAAAGCTTTTGACTCTTTCTCTGCCCCACCTTAGGCCAGCCACATTGCACTAAAGATCATAGTCCACTGGTTGTCAGTGGTTGTTTCCTTTGCTGTCTGCAGGAATGATCCAGTTTGATGGAGTCTTTTTGATATCAGAGCCTCTGCTGATGATCGAGGTCAGGGAGGGAGGAATCTGTTAGCTCAACTTGCCACAAGGAGTTCAGAGGAGAAGAAGATTCTGCTTCTTAAAGGCTGGACTGTGAATTGGAGAGAGCCTCTGAGTAAGTCAGTAAAGAATGAGCCTCAAATGCGGGGACATTGAGTACCTCCATTTTGAGGAGGGTCTGGTAACTAAAACAGAGAGAGGTCCCTTTAAATCTTAAACAAACAGACAAAAGGTGGGAAAGTCAGTTTGAAACTGAGATTTACAGTCAGTCCTTGCATTTCTTCTTAAACTTATGTTGACATATTGCGGCACATAGTATGTTAGGAAAGATGTGTTGCAATATTTAATGTGTAAAGGACAAAGTCACACCTCAATCCTAGGTTCTGGGTTTTGTGTTTTTTACTGTAATCAGTTTTCATGCTAGCAGTTTAACTTATAACGTAAAGGGAAAAATTCCACCAGACAAATTTGGCCATCCCTTTTCAAAGGGATGAGCTAGTACACGAGTTTGTCAAGATGACCTTGACAATTGGTTTCCAAATATAAATTCCAAATCAAACTGAGTCTTCTGCTCGTAAACCTATTATTTTCTTAGCCTTGCTCTCACTTTAAAAGCATGCCACTACACGAGGTCCCCACTCTGTGCCTAAGCACACCCCTCTTTAGGTGGCCTTAGGTGGAAGAGTAAATTGGATGGAATGAGACTTTGGCACACAGTCCTACTTTCCCCATTGAGTGTCCTCTGGTCCCTGCATGCCTGTCCACAGTCCTATTTCCTATTTTTTGCAGGACAAGAAAGAGCTTTCTGTCTATAGGGAAGACAAATTCCCTACTTTGCTGCCTGGCGTAGCATCCCAATCTCCAAACACCCCATTGAAACTTAATGCCCTTTCTCTCATTTTGTCAGAAACTTGTTCTTCCTTAGCTATCAGCAGACTGAATATTTAGAGCATGCAGGGCTTTAGGTGTCTCCTAAACCCAAACCCGCAGAGGGTTACCTCCTCTGCTGGCTTGCAGAGTAAGCTCTGGAAAGAGATATGTTATGGCAGCCGCAGAGGCGTTCTGATATGAGAGAGGAGCCATCAGCCTTTCTGGAACTGACCTCAGCACACAAGAAGAATGTTTGGCATCTGTCTAACGTGTCTTCAGCTTTCTCTTGCTCCATGGGAGGCGGGGTGTGTGCGTGGGGCGGGGTGTCCCAGTGCCCTCACACTCTCTTCCTTCTCCATATCAAAACTTGCTCAGAGGAAAAGGCTTGATAATCCCCCTGGCATTAAGGTGTGAGGATGTAAGCTACTATCTTTTGTTTATCAAGTGACAATTTATTGGAAACTCACGTGCTGGATAATGTTTAAGACACAGAGAGACAAATTAGACATTCTCTGTTCTTAAGAATTTACCGTCCAGTGGAGGGGAGCAAACATGTGAAAACAATTACTTTAAATGAGAGTAATTGTTGGGATCGGGTAGAGCGTGGGTTGAGGAGCATGGATGGAGGAAGCAGCAGCCTCAGGGTTCCAGCTGGGACATGGGGTACAAAGCTCAGTACCCTCCCAAAAGCAACAGGGTGGCATTTAATGTTAATTATTCCTATTCTCTGCTGTTCGAAGGGGCCCTTTTTCCTGAAGATGTTTAAAATTAACAGAACAACAAAACAATCTTTTGGCCAAAGGACCTAGAACTTGTAATTGTGGAAATTCAGGTACCAGGAAGGAACGTGCTGTATCCTTGTAGCCCCCAGTCGCTGAGAGGTCTGTGCACGAGTCCACAGGGCCACTCTGGTTTGTGACAGAGTCATCTGGAGCACGGGTGAAGTAGAACCTCCCAGTCTCCTTTCTGGACAAGCTGATTCCATAATATCAGGCTGTGGCCGTTGAATCCGTATTTTAATCACATACCGCAGGTCATTTTAATGGGTGGCCAAGTTTGGAAACTATTGTGCTATCTCTTGAAATGCCTGAAATTATACCAGGTCAGGGCATGTCTGTTTTGAAAATCAGCTCTCGTCCTTCCCCAGGACCCTAACTTAGTGTCAGAGAATGACTTAGGCTCCAGACAGACTGGGTTTTTTGTGTTTCAGTGTCCAAACCTGTTCCACGGATGCTTCTTGCTCTGGAACGCTGGTGCATGAACTTCAGTAGGATGGGGCCGAACAGCATGGGACCTGGGACCAGATCAATGTTTTACAAAGCAGGGTCCCTGCATGGCCACCTGAATGAGAATTCCCCAGGGTACTTGTGAAAAATTCCCTGATCCCATTCCTGGCCTGTTGAATCAGGATCTCTGGAAAGGAGCAGGAATCCGCACATTGAACAGTTTCCTCAAGTGGTTCCTGTTCCTGCTAAGATTGAGTATGCCTAGACCAGGCTTACCCATTGAGGAGTCAGGTTTGAGGGCTGTGTTGCAAAGTGGCAGGTCCAGCAGGCCAAATAGAGTACCTCAAGGGTCTAGTGATAACTTGACGTAGTGTAGGGGAGCAAGAGGGCCAAGCGAGAGGAGCAGCTGAGGAGGAAATTGTAGGGGGTGGTTTGGGGAGGGTGGAGGGAGGCCCTGCTGTATTGGTAATGGGGTTGTCTGAGCAGAAGGACTCCAGGTATGGCACTGGGAACTGGAGGAAGGACGCCGTCTCTTCAAGGAAACTGGGGTCCAAGGCAGGCTCCCAAGGAAGAATTTAGGTGGAAGAAAGAATGTCGAAACTTGCTGACAACTCTGATACAACAGTGACTCAAGGTGGAGTCCCTGAATAGAAGATTTCTCTGAACTGAGTTGAAATTGATTCTGCAGGCGGGGAATCAAATGGCCACTATGAGTGACGGGAGGTTTAAGGTGGGGGAGAGCAGGACTTGACAGCACTGCGTCAACGGTAGGCCACGGTGCAGGGGAGCATGCCACAGCATCCTAACTAGTGGAGAACAGTCCTGCACCCCAACTCTGGGGTAATCATTCTAGAGTACTATTTTCTCATAATATTTCAGTCCTACAAGAAAATAATTATAAAGAAAAATGAAACAAAAGGATGTAAAAGACAGTACATAACTAAGAGAAGTAGACCAATAGACTTTAGGGAAAACAATCCCAATCTGGAGGTGTTTTTTAAGAAAATAATACGTTATCAGCAATTTGTGTTATGTGAATTGGAATAAATAGCAAATTTTTTAAATGTGAAATTAAGCAAACGAATAAATTCAGTCATTGTCCCTTTCTGCATGTTTAATGTATGAAGGCATTGTATAGAGTTTTACCCACCTAAAAATGTATGTTTTTTCACTTGCGAATATTTATTGCCTATCTATTCTAAGATAGAAAGTTCTACCCCATATAAGTCTAAACTTAATAGAGGATAATATAATACTATATGATATGATACAAAATATAATATCATATATAATATAAAATGATACAATATTTATATTATTTATATAACATATATAAGTTATTTCTATTACTATATATTATATACATATATACACAATATGTATATTATATTATGTGTGCATGTATATATACATAATCTCCCATCAAAGTAACATGAGGATCTCTGGTTCCTCTCTTTCAAAGTGTCCCAGTTATTTCCAAGTATGCCCGAACGGGACATCCCACACATGCCCACAGACCCGCCACTGCAGTCAGCCACAGTCACCATCCTATTCCTCCTCCCCTGCTCTGGCACCTACTCCACCCCAGCTGTCCAAAGGGACACTTGGAAAAGCCCGGAGAGGGACATACTGGCCCACACCCACAGTGTGGTCTCCAGATGCCCAAGTGTCCAGCAGGGCCTGGATGGGCTGGGACAGTGGTGGGGAGAGGAACTTCTCTGTTCCTTGGGCCCTGGGCAGGAAGCAGGAGGCACCCTGGCCCCTGCATCCTCGCCCTCCTCCTGGCTCAGCCTCCAGCCCTCCAGCCATAAAAGCCTTCCCTGTATGTTACCGGCAGGAAATGAGTTGAGGGCAGCGGCGGGGGAAAGGAGCTGGGGCTTGGCACCTCCTAGATTGGCAGCAACTGAGCCCCAAGTGTGACTTTCTCAACTGCTGAACCCATCCTGGGCTGTGCTTAGCACTGGAGAGGAGAATCATGTTTTCTATCAGATTTTAGGACAGCTACTAAGGAGTATGGCCTCTCATTCCTATGGTCTATGAGGCAAACATTGCTTTTAGGCAAATATAGTTTTCTCTCTGTATAGGACAGGAAAAGAGGCAAATATATTTGAAGTGATTAGAATGCTAATATTTAGTTAACTAAATTTTGCTCTTCTGGCGAATCATCTCTTTTTATTGCTTTGGGAAACACAAAGATCTGATATTAAAGTTCTTTTTAAAGTCACAGGGGAGGTGGCTTCCCATTACTGCATATTACCAGCTCACAAATAAGTACAGTAACTAGTGACTTCAGTCTGACAAAATAATTGGGACCCTTGTGTGGGCTGCGCTCTATTTATGTTAAGAGAGGGCTGGAGAGAAAGGCATCAGCAGGCCTTCACTTTAGGAAGCAGAGGCCCCCAGACCCTGGTGCTCCATAGAAAGTTGCCCTTCCTTCCTCTGGGTCAGAATGTTAAAGGCCGGCTTGGGGGGTTGGGAGATCGGAGGGCGGGCCATGCTGGGAGGGGTAGGACAGAGCAGGGAAGATAGGAGGAGCTGGTGCTGCTTCCCTGGCCTCAGGCTGGGTGCCTTAGGAGTCTCCGTGGCCTCTCACCCCCTGAGACCTCAGATTCTGGCTCTCTGTGACGACCAGGGACAGACGCTAGTGCTGCCATCTCCAGGAATGTTCACTGTTCTCCATGCCCAGGAGCCCATCGTCTCACACTAAACCTGCCGGCACAGCTGTGCCCCAGAGTTGACAAAAAGACAAGGTTCATGGCTACCAAAAAAGAGTGATGTGTATACAGCCCTGCGCTTACATTTAAGAGACAGAGCTTTCTGGGCTCTCCTGACAAAGAACATACACAAGAATCCCATGGTTTGCAGTATTTCCCGCACCTCCCCATCCCCCTCAGGTAGCCACTAAAAAGAAATTTGGAGATTTGCTCTATCAATAACACCTTTAGCTAAGTGCCTGGCCCTTGTGGTGAAAGAGGCCTCAAAGGTGCAAACATAGAATTTCCAAGTGGCCATCTCAAACTCTGGCCTAACTTCTTTCATGGAGATATTATCGATGATGCTAATATACCTGCAAGAAAAGGAAGAATCTGAGGAACTCGGTGACGGAGTTCCCTTTTACTTCCTTTTTTTTTGGCTTTTTCTCCCCAAATGCCCCCACTACAAAGTTGAAAATTTTAGTTGTGGGTCCTTCTAGTTGTGGCATGTGGCACGGCGTCTCAGCATGGCCTGATGAGCGGTGCCATGCCCACGCCCAGGATCCGAACCTGGGAAACCCTGATCCGCCGCAGCGGAGCAGGCGAACTTAACCACTCAGCCACAGGGCTGGCCCCTTACTTCCCTTTTTTGCAAAGTGAAAAGTTGATGTTTTTCATTCATTCAATGACTATTTCTTGAACATCCATCTTCTCTATGCCATGACACAATATAAACATGAGGAGGGAGCTTATAATCTAATGGGGGTGACAGACACAAGTGAGTTTTCAAGGTGGTAGTGCGGGCAGAAAGGCGTGCTAAGATTAAGATACGTACCCAGAACCTGACACTCAACTTCATCTGAGGGCAGGAGGTCGTAAGGAGGGGCTTCCTAACCTGATGTCTTAGTCAGTGTGGGCATCTACAACAAAGCGCCAGAGGCTGGGTGGCTCATTAACAAGAGAAATTTATTTCTCACAGTTCTGAGGCTGGATGTCTGAGATCAGATTGCCAGCATGGTTGGGTTCTAGTAAGTACCCTCTTTTGGGTTGCAGACTGGCAACTCCTCACTGTGATCTCACACAGCAGAAAGAGGACTAGAGAGCTCTCTGGGGTTTCTTTGATAAGGATACTAATCCCATTCATGAGGGCTCCACCCTCATGACCTAGTGACCTCCAAAAAGCCCCCACTTCCTAATGCCATCACATTGGGGATTAGGATTTCGACACATGAATTTAGGGAAACACAAACATTCAGTTTATAACACCTGAGTCTCAAAGAGTCATGAAAGATGGGGACCAAAGGTAGCACATTCTTGCTGATAAATGAAAGCGGATGAAGAATCCAGACCAGAGTTCTATAGAATAATATATCTATATCCATCTGTCTTTCTATCTATCTATCTATTGAGAGAAATATAGAAAATATATAAACAGTTTGCTCTCTTTCCTACCATCTATCTCTAAACTTTCCATCTGCATGACCTAGCTCAAGTGTATTTTTCTCTTTGAAGCCTTTCCCGATCCACTCTCCTATCTGAGTCACAACTGTGCTTTGTTACCTATGTCATTAATATCACTCATTACACTCATTACAGTTAATTGCTTATATATCTATCTCCCTAATAACTATGGAGTCCTTAAGATCAAGGACCATATCTTATTTATCCTTTTAGTACATCGCTTGTACATTGTTCAGTACATTGCTTGTATATATCCAGTTAATTTCACTTAATGAATAATGATGGAATTAACTAACAATGCTAGAGGGATGATATTATTCGTTTTTTAAACTTTAAAATATTTTAAATAATTTATTATTAAATTTAATAATTTATTTAAAATTTAAAAAATAAAGTCTAAACATCAGAGCAGGAAGAGATCTTAAAAATAATTTAGTCCATTCCTTCCAATCCCACCATCTCTTCCTTACAGATGAAGGAACTTAGGTACAAAGAAGTAAGACTTGCCTAAGGTCACACCGGTGGTAAGTAGCCAGAGCATGTAAGTAAAAGTGCTTGGTCCTTGGCAGACAATCAGAAACAATGGTCAAACAAGAAACCAAAATACAAATCCTATGTCTTTTTGACTATGCTTTTTGCCTTTCATCATTAGCCATTGTATCGGTGAAGATGCTTTTATGTACAAGTAACAGAAAATACAACTCAAATTGGCTTAAAAAATAAAGGCTCTTATTAGCTCCCATAACTGGAAAATCTAGAGGTAGGGTAGACTTCAGGGATGGTGTGATTCAGCAGCTTAGCAATATCATGGTTTTCTTTCTGTGTCTCCATGTTGTCTCCTGCAGTATCAGCTTTATACTAAGGCTGGCTTCTTCTTAAAGGTCCCTGGGTGACTGCCAACAACTCTCACTCAGGGCTACATCCTTTGACATCCACATGCAAGCGAGATCAAGAGAGAGAGAGGGAGAAAGAGAGAGAGAGAGAACAGCTCTCTATTGGTTATCAAAACCAAAGTCCTGGAATTTTCTCTGATTAGAAAATAATAAGTAATTTCCCTATTTTTGAGTCAATCAAGCTAGCTAAAGGAATTAGGGTGCCCTGACTGATTACCAATCAGAATCTCTTCTCTGCATCTTGGAGTTAGGTTAATCCCACCCAAACTACTTGGTTGTTATCAATGATGAAGTGATGGAGTGGATGCTATGGAGATCATTGTAATGCCAAATGTAATCTTTATTTTCTAATATCTTTTGAGCTCTGGGTAGCTCTTGTTCAAATGCGCAAGTAAAGTCATAGGGAAAGAGCTGAGGAAGTGCGTATGAGGGCAAACTATGTAATAACAAGTTTAGTGAATGATTTTATTGGGTGTTCTAGTTATTTATGGCTGCATAATAAACTATCCTAAAACTTAATCTTTTAAAATTAAAACAGTAATTTATTTTGCTCATGAATTTGCTCAGCAGAAATGACTCATTTCTGCTCTAAAGAGCATCAACTGTGAGAATTCTCTTCCAAGAGAGCTCACTCACATGGCTGGCAAGTTGGTGATGAATGTCAACTGGTAATTCATCTGGGGCTGTGGTCTGAGAGCTTCAGTTCTTCTCCACATGGGCCTCTCACATGGAACTGCATGAGTTTCCTCATAGTTGTGGTGACTGACTTCCAAGAATGAATGTCCCAGGAAGCAGGAATTGGAAACGGCTAATCTCTTAAGTTAGAGCCTAGAAAAAGGTATAGTGTCACCGGCACCATATTTTATTGATCAAGCAGTCATAGAGCTTGACCCTTGTTCTCTTAATGACAAAAGTGTCGAAACTTTGAGACCATATTGAATCTATCACAATGAGCATGAATTAACAGGAATAAGAAAAATCATCTTTAGTACAATTAAGTGTATAGCATGTTTTAGGAAGATTTCTATTAAATAAAAGGTTTAAAAATAGTGCTAGGACTTATGTCTAGAATGGCAGCTTGAGGTGCTCTGCTAGATCTGCCCTTCAGAGAAACAACCATACTAGTTAAAATTATTTAAAAAAAAAATTAAAGTCTCTGGAAATTGTCCCAAAAGCATACAGCAAGCGAAGAAACATTTACTCAAGAAAATCTACTAAATCTAAGTAAGAATAGCAAGAGTCTGTGGGTCTCGAGCCATGATCTGTTCTCACTACCCAGCTCAGTGGAATGGAAGCTCCACTCTGGGGGATGTGGCTAAGAAAATGGAGCTCCTTCTTTCCTCAGATCATAGTTAAGGGGTGCAATTTCTCACTAAGAGGGAAGGCTGCTAGTGTTTCTCGTTACTCCTTTCTCTCAGTTGCAGGTGCCAAATTCCTGGTGCATGCAACCAAGAGATCAGGAGTTCCCTGCTCCATCCAGCCTCCATTTATAAGATGGATATTCACACCAAGTGTGGCAGCGAGAATAGTGGGGACTGATTGCCTTCATACTAGCTCACTCAGAGAGAGTTCCACACCAGGAGAGGCAAGCAGAGACCAGAGGCTATCACTCTCACCCAGCACTCTGCTCATAAATCAGGGGTCACTCCGAGAGAAGTAGACAGTTATCCCCACCCACAGCTCCAGAGCAGGGACTCAGAAATTTTGCTTAGGGAGAGAGGCAGTCCATAAGAACAGCTCAGAGCTCTTCCCAGAGGAACTGATTTTATTTGAAACAGACTTTGGGGAAGTTCAAACCCAAACATTCTTAAAAACAATGGAGGTTTTGGTGGTAAGCAATTAAGAGGAGTCTGATATCTTTATGAGGGTAACAAGCTAAACTGTAGGCCAGCTAGTCTACCAAGGGAACCAGAGAAAGAGACCACTGAGAAGATCCCTTCTGCAGTCAGAACAAACCTCAAAGACTCTCTTGAAAGACTACCCTTGCAAAGGAGCCTAAATTTAATTGGATCATACTGTGGAACAGTGTGTGCTCCAGGGCATTGTCAAAACAAAAGAGCAACCAGCCAGCAATTAGTGGAGCTTAACATCTGGATGTGATACCAGCAGAGGCAGACAACTTGATAGATAAATCTGGGAAAGAGACAGACAAAGAGAACCCTGTTAAAACTACCATACTCCCAGGGTCAATGTGTGCATGCATGTGACTTTGCCCTCTAAGGAATGACAGAGACTTTATGTGGCATAGGAAATGTACTTCATTTAAAATTTTCCAGCAAAGTCACTAAACAAATGAACAAGTGAACAATAAAGAAAATAAACCCAAGGGGAAGGGGAGTACGATACCCAGACTTACTATTATATTTTACCTCAAATATCCAGTTTTTAACAAAAAAAAATTATGAGACATAAAAGATGAAGGAAAGCGTGACCCATACACATGAAAAAAAGCAGGCAGCAGAAACTGCCTACGACAGGGTCCAGATGTTGGATTTCACAGACAAAGACTCCAATGCAGCAATAAATGTATTCAAAGAACTAAAGGAAGTTGTGTTTAAAGAAAAAAAGAAAATTATGATGACAATGTCTCATGAAATAGAGAATGTTAATGAAGAGATTAAAAGTATTTAAAAGAACCAAATGGAAATTCTGATGACAAAAGATAGAAGAACTGAAATGAAGAGGAGCTCATCAGTTTATTCTCACTGGCATAAGAAGGAATTAGTGAACTTGAAGATAGATCAACAGGGATTATGCAGTATGAAGAACAGAGAGAAAAAAGAATGAAGAAATGAACAGAGCCTCAGAGAAATGTAAGATACTACTAAGCACACCAACATATGTATAATGGGAGTACCAGAGGAAGAGGAGGGAGAGAAAGGAGAAGGAAAAAAAGTGCTTAAAGAAATAATGACTGAACACTTACCTATTTGATGAAAAACATTAATCTACACATCTAAGAAGCTCAACAAACTCCAAGTGAGAGAAACACAAACAGATCCATCCCAAGACGCATTATAGTAAAAATTCTGAAAGCAAAAGACAAAGAGAAACTTTTGAAAGCAGCGAGAAAGAAATTATTTTTTATGTACAAGGGAAAACTAATAAGATTGACAGCCTACTTCCCATCAGAAACAATGGAGGCCAGAAGGCAGTGGGATGAGGTATTCAAAGTGCTCAAAGGATAAAAAGGTCAAACAGAAGTTTTATATTCACTAAAACTATTTTTCAAAAGTGAAGGTGAAATAAAGACATTTCAAGAGAAATAAATAAAAACGTTTTTGCTTTGGAAAACAATCTGGCAGTTACTCAAAAAGTTAAACCAAGAATTCCCATATGATATAGTAATCACACTCCTATGAAAACCTACATCCACCCGAAACTTGTACACTAATGTTTATAGCAGCATTATTTATAATGGCCATAATAAATTCATTATTCATAAAATGGAAATAAGGCAAATGTTCATCAACTGATGAATGGATAAATAAAATGTGGTGTTTTCATTTATTGGAATATTAGTTGTCAAAAAAAAAAGAAATATTGATACGTGCTACAACACAGATGAACACTGAAAACATTATGCTAAGTGAAAGAAGTCAACCACCAAAACCACACATACCATATGTTTCTATTTATATGAAATGTCCAAAGTAGGCAAACCTATATAGAGAAAAAGAGGTTGGTGGTTGCCTAGGGCTGTGGATAGGTGTAGGGACTGAAGATGTGGAGGAAAATGGTGAGTGACTGCTAATAGGTATGGAGTTTCTTTTGGGAGTGATGAAAATGTTCTAAAATTGATTGTGTGCAAATTAAAACCACAATGAGATATCACCTCACACCTGTTAAAATGGTTATCATCAAAAAGACAAGAGATAATAAATGCTGGTGAAAATGTGGAGAAAAGGGAACATTTGTGCACTAGTGGTGGGATTATAAATTGGTGCAGCCATTATGGAAAACAGTATGGAGATTCTTCAAAAGATTAAAAATAGAACTACCATATGATCCAGCAATTCTGCTTCTGGGAAACAAAAACACTAACTCGAAAAGATATCTGTACCCCCATGTTCTTTGCAGTATTATTCGCAGTAGCCAAGACGTGGAAACAACCTAAGTGTCAATCGATGGATGAGTGGATAAAGAAGTTGTCATATATACATACATACATATATATATATATGTGTGTGTGTGTAAAATGGAATATTATTCAGCCACAAAAAATGAGAAAATACTACCATTTTGGACAACATGTTGGACCTTGAAGGCATTATGCTAAGTGAAATAAGTCACATAGAGAAAGACAAATACCGTACTATCTCACTTATATGTGGAAACCAAAAACAAAGCTTGTAGAAAAAGAGATCAGACTTGTGATTACCAGAGGCAAAGGGTAGGGGGGAGGGGGAATTGGAGGAAGGTGGTCAAAAGGCACAGAATTCCAGTTATAAGATGAATAAGTACTAAGGACGTACTGAACAACATGATGGCTATAGTTAATACTGCTGTGTGACAGATAGGAAAGTTATTGAGAGAGTAAATCCTAAGAGTTCTCGTCACAAGAAGAAAATTTTTTTCTTTTCTTCTTTCTTTTCTTTTTATTGTATCTGTATGAGAAGATGGATGTTAGCTGACCATGTTTTGCTAATTATTTCACGATATATGTAAATCAAACCATCATGTTGTAAGCCTTAAACTTATACAGTGATGTGTCAATTATTTGTCAATAAAACTGAAAAAAATTGATTGTGGTTATTGTTGCACATGTGTGTGAGTATACCAAAAATGATTACATTGACCCCTTTAAATGAAGTGAATTGTATGGTATGTGAATTATACCTAATACAGCTGTCCTTTTTTTAAGTGAAAAAAATAGCTCTTCACTTGATAGCTCATTCTCTAACAATACACAGGAAATTTTACCCGACATTAATTGGAATTTAAGCTTGCATTATCCCAAATTGTTTATAAGCTTCAGAACAAGATGCATGTGGGCGTAGGTGAGCTGTACAGCCCTGCCAAGCATAGAAGTCAGAAGGTCGTTAGAAGAAAAGAGAAGAGGAGATCACGAATGCTCTTGTGATCTGAAGGCAGATTCTCACGAAACCTGAGCATCAGTTTGTCCGTCTTCCCTTGGAGTACCTCTTTCCAGCATGGTTGGAAAAGCAGAGTGGACTTGCTTTATGTCCATTTCTAACGGTCTGCTTGAGCACTGATCCTTCAAGTTTCGTGTTCCACTCTGCTCCACTGCTCTTGGCCATGGGCCGCTCCTTGCTCTGCTGTGCTTCACAGCCCCAGACTCAAGGATTCCAGCCACTCTCAAAGAAACACTGCCACCTTCACAAGGGCCTTTGTGGAGGCGCATTAGCTTGTTAGCGCTGCTGTAACAAATAAACACAAACTGGGGCTGGTCCCGTGGCCGAGTGGTTGGGTTTGCGCACTCCGCTGCAGGCGGCCCAGTGTTTCGTCGGTTCGAATCCTGGGCGCGGACATGGCACTGCTCATCAGACCACGCTGAGGCAGCGTCCCACATGCCACAACTAGAAGAACCCACAACGAAGAATATACAACTATGTACCGGGGGGCTTTGGGGAGAAAAAGGAAATAATAAAATCTTAAAAAAAAAAAAAACAAATAAACACAAACTGGATGGCTTAAAACAACAGAAATTTATTCTCTCACAGTTTGGGAGGCGGGAAGTCTGAGATCGAGGTATCAGAAGGATTGCTTCCTTCCGGAGGCATGGAATCCATTCCATGCTTCTCTCTTAGCTTCTGGTGGCTGCTGGCAATCCTTGATGTTTCTGGTCGTATGGGTCTCTCTAACCTCTGCCTCAGGCTTCACATGGCCTTTTCCTCTTGTCTCTGTGTCTTCCCCTTTTCTGTCTCTTATAAAGGACGCTAGTCATTGGATTTAGAGCACACCCTACTCCAGGATAATCTCATCTAGAGATCTTTACCTTAATGATATCGACAAAGACTTATTCCAAATAAGATCACAGTGTGAGGTTTCAGGGGAACATGAATTACTGGAGGACACTATTCAACCCATTACAAGAGGTGAGTGACTACTTCTATTTTCGGCCTAACCTTTTGCCCCTCTACAATGTCACTACACAAAATTATGTGGGTTAATCAGATTTTGCTGAAAGTTTGGTGAAAATAAAAAGGAATTGCAGCATGCAAGGGAAAAACAACTATATCTAAATATGATTTTCTTGGACTAAATAAAAGCGACCTCAAGAAATTAAATCTTTCATAGCCATCACCCCATGAATAATAGGACTTCTACTTCAAGCCCATAAGGCCTGTAGGAGGGCTTCCTTCTTCAAAACTTCACATTGTGACTGTCCCTTCAGGGGTTGGCCTTACCCTAGGGACCTTTCTTTTGCCCACCAGGCAGCCCATAGACCCAGTCATCACTAACCATTTTCCTAAGGCTAAGTTATTTTCTATTAGAGTAGCATCACAAGGCTGAGTCCAACGGGATGGTCCAAGGTGAGCTTGGGACCCCCTCACCACTGTAGAAAAATCTGGGCGAGGTATAGCACTCCATGCCCAATTCCTTCTGAAATACCACCATTGTGAGTTACAGCTATACCCCTTTCTTTTTCTGATTGTCTCCGTATCTCTCAAGGACAGTTTCTGAAAACAATGGAATTTGTATTCTGTTAGGTACTATGAGAAAATGGGTCATAGATCCCTTAATATAAGGGCCTGGGTTAGTTCTTAGAGAAAGCACCCTTCTAAAATCATCCGTTACCCTCTTTTGGGGGCAGGAGATAGGAAGAGATGATGCTGGTTGTAGTAGTAGGTGGTAGTGGGGTAGGAGACAGCGGTTTCATTATTCTGTTGTACTACCAAAGCCATTTCTGGCTAGAGATCACTTGAGGATCACTACTCTTATTTCAGACATAGTTTGCTTCCAAACTTTGAAAAATATTTCTGTTTGTATAGTCCCACAAGAGTAATATCCATTCATTAAACCAGACTAATGACTTTTATGTGCAGCCAAAGCAAATAATGTCGGCCAACTTCTTGCTTCTCATTATCTTGAAATATAAATAGAGCCAAGATTTTATTTGCTATGGTGTCTATAATATTGGAAATTCCTACAAAAGTGCCAGCAGAATCTTTCGGGGTACATTTTATTGTGTTGGATCTAAAACCTTTCCCACTGGGGCCAACGGGCTCCTTGGCAATGTCTGTGATCCTTTAATTTTCCTTCAGCTGCTTCTTGTATTTAATTTTCTGACCTGAGTTTTTATTGGCTTAGGCTTTATTTCCTGGAATTTTTTGTTGTTGCTATTGTTTTTAATATGAAATATTTCATTCATACAAAAAGTACCAAGACATAAAACAAACACCCATGTATCCACTCTTAGATTTAAACAGATGCCAATATCTTTCATGCTCTGGCATTTTTTTTTTCAATAAGTAAAACATTACAGTTTCATTTGGGGTCAGATAGGTGCAGAGTTTTTATTTTAACCTCCTTATTGATGTTCATATTTTAAAATTTGGTTAAGAGAAATTTTATTTTAAGAAGTTCATAAATTTCTTCAGAAAATGTCTTCCTTTTAAATGACTATGCATCTTTCCTGGGCACCTCCAGCAGGTTCTCTGCGCTGTCGCCAGAGTGAACTTCCCAGTGTACAGATCTGATGATAAGACCTCCTCCTGTTAGACTGTGATTAGTAGGATGAAAAGAATGATGCGAGGTCTGCATGGTCTGGCCAGGCTACCTCTCTTGGCCTCTTCAGACTCCTTCGCTCTATGCCCCAGCTTTCTGGGTTCTGAAAGCGTGATGCTCCTCCTCTCAGACGCTTTGCTTTCAGTGTTCCCTCATCCCGGTGCTCCTCCTGACTCATTTATGGAGTTACCTTCCATTCATCACTCAGACCTCCTCTCACATGTCACTTCTGTAGGGAAGCCTCTCTGACCTCCCAATCTGGGTCAAGTTTCTTTGTTATTAGCTCATATTTAACTCTACTCTTTTTCCTTCCTGGGACTTTTCTCAGGTAGAATAATATATTCTCTTGTTCATTTAATTGATTAAAATCTGTCTCCCCACCTCGTTGCCCCCTAGACTAATATATCATGAGCTCTATGAGAATGTGAATAAATGAGTCAATCTTGAGCTACATGATTTTTAGGTAGCCTTGTCTGGATCATGTGGAAACGAGTTGTGATAGTGCTGATAACAAAGTGAGGGAATTCTGGGTCTTTATTTGCTATGAATCTCTCCCTCCTGTGTTTCAAAAACAACATCATGTCGCAGGCTAATACTCTCACTGGCATAATGAGATAAAAGAGGGGAAAGATCCTGGCATAAGATGCTCACTAATTTTTCAGGTATTTTAGTGAAATGGAAAGAGCTGTGAGTTAAATCCCTGGTCTGCCTCTTAAGTCTTCTTAGAGGTTTAGCCAAGATGGACAACTCTCAGGCTGTCTCATCATCTGTAAAATAACAATATGCTATCTTCTAAGTTAGTTGTAATAACTAGAAATTATATATCTACAGTACCTGCACCATAGTTAGTATCTGCAGACTAAAGAAACAACTCAATGAATGAATGAATCAGTGAAAGTGAAGAAGTCACTGGAGTCTGAACAAGTAGCAAGTGCCCAGTGAATCATAACATCATAATATGATACATGACTGATGAGAAAGCTTTCTTGTAAGAAAAAGGAAGCAGGGAGCTGATGTGGGAATAGAAGATTGAAAGTAAGCGGGGAGCAGTCCTGGAGAACAATCCAGGGCAGTCTTGTTTCAGGGTGTGGTGTCTAAGCAGGTTGACTCTTAACTGCTCAGGAATGGAAATACGTACAATCAGTTGCCTACCACACAACGTGACCTGATGTCCATAGGCAGCTATAGATAAACTTGAGTGGAGAGATAGGGTCTCACAAAGGAAATGAAAGGATAAGCCAGAGATGGTGGAGTAGCACCAGAAGAGGGGAGGGTACATCAGAGGGGCCAAGGAGGAGGTAGTGGCCAACAGCGTCAGATCTCCAAAGAGTCAATTCAGATTGAAACGAAAATGTGTTATCTAGAGCTAATATAGCCACATGAAGGTCAATGAGCACTGGCAGAGACTATTGTCAGGAAAGTGTTGGGGCAGAAGGCAGAATCAATTAAGCAGGGCAGCGAGTGGAGGCAAGGAACACACAGCGAGCTTACAGTATTCTTTCAAGAAATTTGTTTAGAATTGGCAGAGGAGAGATTGAGTGGGGGAGGTTGAAAGTGAGAGACAGGATTGAGAGAAAGTTTGTTGTTTGTAGTTTTGTTTTTAGGGGAAAGAGGCTTGGCCTATTTATAGTCTGAGAAAGAGAATTAGGGGAAAGGCAGATGTCCAGTGTACTGGACAGAGAGGATCATTAATAGAGGTGAAGTTCTGAAGAGCTGTCAGGGTGCCAGCCCAGCCCTCAGTAACCTACTGTGCACCCCTTAGCAAGATCCCCCCAAATTAATAAAAAGACATTCTCGGTATCCCTTCTCCATTCGTCTATGTGGCCCCTGACCCTCTCACTTGGTCCTACCTCGCATTTACATTCTTGACCTCCTACTACATTCTCCTGACATTTCCCTTTGCCTCTTATTTTCTTTAGCCTGCACTCCCTCTTAAGATCTGATGACTGATTTAGCTTTTCTGGCTCCCGGCCACTGTTCTCCTTGGCTACACTATTCCTCACCCTCAGCTGTTGCAACTCTGCGCCACTCTGAGTACCCTCTGGCCGAGCCCCCGTCCCTGACTTGTCCACGTGGAGGAGAAGTGCTTCCTGGAGGAGATCGCCACACGAGGAGGAAATCTGAGGCCCAGGGGAAAAGTTAGCTTCTGCGGCTGGAGAGACGGAGCTGAGGAAGGGAGCTGGTGGAACTTACTGAGGAGGGCGACTTTAGCATTTCCTTTAATATAATTCTGTAGTATTTTGGTTTTTGACCATAATAATAAATTATGTTAAAAATGAAACTTTTGTTTTTAAAACAAAACTTATAAATGAGGGCAAGGAAATTTGTTCATTCATTTATGCAACAGATACCTATGGAGCCCCAGGCAGGCCATGTGCTGGGTGCTGGGGCCACTGTGAACAGGGTCCATCCCTGATTTCACGGAGCTTTCTGTTTATCAAGGGAGACGCGCGGACACTAAGCAAATAATTACACACGTATTTACATCAGTACGAAAGTTGGGACTCTGGAAGAGTTCGACCCTGAAAGCTTCTGTTTTCGCTCAAAGGTAGGAGGCAAGGTCATGTGCTCAGAAAGGGGATGGAATTGAGAGGGGGCCTTGAAGGGAACCACGGAGTTTAGGAAGAGGAGTGGTGAGGAAAGGGCAACAGTCAGACCAGGGATATGAAAACAAGAGCAGAGTGGGGCATCCTTCTTGCTTGAATCTCTCCAAATTCAAGTCCCAGAACTCGATTTTAAGCTGGCCATGTGTGTCACGTATTTGCTTTAGAAAAGCAAGTCCTTTTCTTTTTCAGAATCTGTTGATCACTGCTGTCTTTGGCATCGCCAACCACAACCTCCTTCTGCAGAAGTATCTTCAATTCACAGTAATGGTACTAGTAAGAGCTAATCCACGTCTTCAGGGCTGTGAAGTGACAAGATAAATGTTTAGATTAAAATCAATACATCTGTGTCTTTATTAGGTTCTTAATTAGATTGTAACACGCTGCTCTTAAGAGTCATTGAGCCCTCTTCCCCTGGGCTTTGGCAAGCTCGGAACCACTGCCTCCCTAGGACACAGACATATAGCCCTGGTTAAGCTTCAAAAGCGTGTTACCAATAAATTGCCTCCAGTTGTATCTAGCATATTTAAACAATAACATCTTAATTAAATTCTTGTAAATTATAAGTGCCTCAGCAACTTTTTTCTTAATCTTCAGTTCACATTTCTTATTGTCATTCACTATTTTATGCGAATATATTTGCTGAAGATTGGAAAAGAGAATTAAACATGAGACAGGCATCTCTGACATTTTTTTCTTGTACGAAGTATGCGTTATTTAATTTATCCACAGGTTTTATTCCCTATGTAGTGAATTTCTAAATACATTTGGAGTTTGCTGTTGAGTGGTGGACTAAAATCAGGGCGTTTTCAGATGTTAAAGAATAATAACAAAAAAGAAGTTGTGACAAAGTACATTACTGCTATTTTATGGAGAACTGATTCCTTTGGTGTGTATCTGGCCATATCCATCCATTCACCTCATTGCTTTGTATGGGTTATCCATCTGGGGCAGCTTGATCTGTTATGAGCTGTGAGGAGGCCGACTACGAGACAAAAGATATGTTGCTGAATTGTTGGTAATGTCTGTATATGTTGCATAGAATAGCAAATAATAAATATTTATTGATTGAAGTAAAGTGAATCAGGATCAAGTACATGTGGCTGATGGTTGAAATACATGCTGCCATGGTATCAAGTTGAATCAATCTTCCTGGGGGAAAAAAATGGAAATAAAATAGGCAAAATACAAAACAAAGTAAGAAAACAGGAGCAAAGTGCAGAGAGAGTGATAAGAAGGATGGGGATTGGTACATACAGACATTATATATAATACATATCTATACTGTTACATCCATGTATCTGTGCTGTTATATCCATATGTCTACACTGCAACATACATATGTCTATACTGTTACATATGTATATCTATACTGCTAGATACACACACATATGTCCTGCTACACGTATGCATATACGTAGCAGTCTCCATCCTTGTGTTTGTATATATAAAGCAATAATATTACAGGGTCAAATTTTAATAAATAGGAAATGGGGTTAAACTTAATCATATCTAGTTCTTTCATTTTAAACTAACACCTCAGTTTCCACATCTCTTCATGTCGCACAGTGATGCATGTGAATGGAGCGCACATGAGGTAGCCTGAAAGACAGCATAGTTGTTGGAAAAATGGTTTCTCCTCTGAGTTAAGGTCCTCACTTATCTGTGGGCTAACCCTTTTTCAACTTTGTGCTGATTTCCTTACATAGCCTTGTATTGCGTTTAGGCACCATCTCTTCTGTCTGTGTTTTAGAATGCCAGGGTAAAGTTAAAATAAAGGTTAAAAAAAAACCAACAAAGACGGGGAACAACAACAACAAATAAGCCTGAAGCATTCTTGCTAGCTGCCCAGTGTCCCTTCCTGTGTTTGGGGAATTCCTCACCTTTTGAGTCTAGGTGAGTGGCTCCAACACTCTTCATTATTAAAGATGAATATGTCAGGGACTTGCTTTCTCCACCTCCTTTGAAGTGAGGGCCAAAAGCATCTCCAGTGTCTTCAGCCACCGAGACTTGCGGGGCGCTCTCTCTGGCAGCAGCACAGGACTGCCAGCGGTGTGGGCTGAGCCTGTGCTTGCTCTGTCACTCTTCAGCCTGCAGTGCTCAGGAGGTGGCAGTGATGGCTTCCCTAGACCAGTGCTCTGGTGTGATAGTGGCATTTTCTAGATCTGTCACCCTATACTAAATTTTCCACCCGAGGACTCCATGAGCCTGTTGAGACCTTTATGTGAAAAAGAAAAAAGCACCCCCTCCTGGCAGCTGCAGGGTTCTGCCAGCATATGGTGGCTCTGCCTCTGTGCTTTCAGTTAAATCCCTGAGCTATCCATGCTCCTTTGCCTAAATTTCTTTTCTACCTATCAGCAAATCCTTACTGACATAAGGCTACCACACCTGTCCAGTTATATCCATAAGCCTTTCCATAGTGTTATGTATCTTTTAAAATATAGTAGAAATCTTTTATTAAGGCATACGGTCATATTATCTGGTGTTACCACAGGACCTATTATAGCCTCCCAAAAAACCCAACTAGCAAATGTTTGATATTCAGTCAGCCTTGATCTACTAACCCAGAGTAAATAATTGGCGTATGTATACTTTTAAATGTTCATAAACAAGGTTAAATGGCTCAACTTCCAATATTCAAATGAGATACCTTAAAAGTTAAGTTTATCTTCCCTTGGGAAGGAAGGTAAGGACACTAGTTATCAGCTTGTACACGGGGAACCTGTTAAAGCACACAAAATGCCAACCCACTCCTGAGAAGAGGAAACTGGGTTCCCTGGTCCTCCACGGAGAGACTGGAGGCTCACGCTTACTGTGCGTCTTCTCCAACCACAGCGTGGTCACGGCGGCTACCATAGCCAGGGAAGTGACGCCAGGCTCCCACTATAGTGATCGGTCTTACTTTAAGGACACAGCCAAGTTCTACTAAATCTAGGTGCTCACCTCCTAATCGAGTTTACGTGGGGCACATGAAGCACAGGCAGGCATCTCTGGTCGTTCCCACACTGCTTTCTATTTCCTGTCTGTTAACCAGACCCCATCCTCCCCTCACTCTCATAACCCAACCCCTGTGACCTCTAGAATTCCTGCACTGTCACCATCAATCTTCCCTATATCTTCAACTTCTTTGCTGGACGTTAGCTCCACCTCCTTGGCGTCACTGAAATAACCCCCCAGGCTGTTTCCCCTGCAGCCTTTTCCGGGGGGGGGGGGGGGGCTGTTTCTTTTTGTGCTGCCAGAGTCAAGATGGGTTGCTCCTGATGGTTTTTATGCTGCATCAAGATTATTGTTTCCCTTCCCTCTTGTGAAATTCCTGCCTTTGACGCTTGTCCTATCCAGCTACAACTCCTTCTTCTTTCTAATCACCTTCACCTCATAACGTCCTTAAGCACTCTTGCTCGCTGACTAGACAGCCCCTGGGTGACAGTCTTCCCCATCCCAGTCCAGAGGGTTACTGTGCCTTCCTCCTAAAGGACATCCATGCCCACGAAGGTGTGCTACCCAACATCCCAGCCTCCTATTCCTTGACCTCCAGTGACCTCCTGACCTCCAACTCAGACAGCACTCGCTTTTTCCCTGTGCCTTGTCATCACTGGAAACAGACCTTCCCTGGAACCACTAATTCTAACATTCCTCTGCTATCACAACCCACTATCTTTCTGGTTCTTTGCTCAAGAACACTCACTGAAATAGTGTTTTAACTTCATTAAGACTTCCAATTCACCGACCCTGCCGATTTCTGTCTGTATCTCCTTCTACCTTCTCTAACGCCTCATCCAGCCTTGATTCCGTGGTGCATCACTACACTCTCTCTCCCCTGGTAATCTCCATTCCCTTGGTCAGAATTCAAATCCCGTTGCTTCATCTTTAAAATGAGAATAACATTAGTTCTTATCTCATAGGGTTGTTAGGAGAATTAAATGTTAGTGTATGTGAAACACTTAGAAGTTTACCTGAAACTGAGACAGTACTAAATAAGTATTATTCTGTCCTGCCCCCCCCCCCCCCAAACAACCAAGCCTGGATAAACCCAATTGCTGGTATTCTCTGAGCATGTATTCAAAGACTGATCATTACCAGAAAATTTTCATGTAATTGTAAAAAATAGTAGCCGTAGGTATTCTTCATCATCAAACTCAAATAGACTCTCAATACTGCTCGAAGGAAATTTGTTTTTCCTTCTACAATTATTTCGTATGTTCTTCCCTCATCTTATTTTTTTTCCAATTTTATTTATTTATTTATTTTTTAATTGCAGTAACATTGGGTTATAACGTTATATAGCTTTTGGATGTACATCATAATATATTTCAAATTCTGTGTAGATTACATCATGTTCACCACCCAAAAACTAATTATAGTCCATCCCCTCACATGTGAGCCTAATCACCCCTTTTGCCCCTCACCCCATTCCCCCATGGTAACCACCAATCCATTCTCCGTTGCTATGTGTTTGTTTGTCGTTGCTTTTATCTTCTACTTATGAGTGAGATCATTTGACTTTCTCCCTCTGACTTATTTCACTCAGCATAATACATATTTATGGACAGCTAATATTCGACAAGGGAGCCAAGAGCTTACGATGGAGAAAGGAGAGTCTCTTCCCTCATTTTAAATCTCGCATCTGACCCCCCTAAACTTAGCTTATGACTGCCTCATGAATTATAAAGAAAATAGATACCATCACTCAGGAGCCTGCCTTCTTCGCTCCAGCAAATCTACAACTATTCCTGTCTCTGTTCTTTTCTTTTTCATCCTTTCTGTTAAGGGACAAATGTTTCCACAGTTATCAAAAGCAAGCGTTTCCTTGGGCGCTCAGATCTTTTCCTGCCTTCCCAAAGACCTCGATCTGACAAATTATCATATGCCAGCCCCGTGTCTTCCCTTTTATGTAGATCCCTCTCATCTTAAGAAGAAACTCTGGTTTCATTCATCTTATTGATGTGCTATCAACATCCTTTCCCAGTTTGTGGCTTGTCATTTTACTCTCTTTCTGGTGTCTTTTAAGGAACACGAGTTCTTAACTTTAAGGTAATTAAATTCAGCAATCTTTCATGGCTTACACTCTTTATATCATATTCACAACATTCTTCCCTACCTTGACGTCATAAAAATATTGTATTTTATCTTTTTAAAGTTTAATAATTTTGGCTTTCTCATTTAGATTTTTAACCCATCTGTGATTATTTCTTGTTTATGGTATAAGAAAGGCATCTAACTTTCTTTTTTTCTGAAAAGATAGCCAATTTCCTAGAATGATTTACTGAAAAAAGTCATTTCCTATTGATCTGCAGTAGTACCCATGTGTTATATATTAATGGGTTCGTTTGGCAGTTTCTAATTTGCTTTGCTGGTATGTTTTCCTGTGTGTGCACCAACACCTCACAGTCTTAATTATGTTAGCATGATATGCCTTATGCAAAGAGTGTCTTCTTGGGGTGTCCCCTCACTTGACACCCCAAGAAGTTTTTTTCTTTGAAACTGTCAGTTATTCTTGACTCTGTGCCATATATAAAATTTACAATTAGCTTACCGATTTTCAAAAAAGAAAAGAAATCTATTGGGTATATGATTAGTGTTTCATTGAATCAATTTAGAGAGACTTGATCTTTTTAAAAATATTTCATTTTCTAATCAATGAATGTGTTCTATCTTTCCATTTCTTTAGGCCTCCTTAAACATTATTCAGAAAAATTCGATACATTTACCCAGAAAGGTATTGCCTACCTCCTGTTATATTCATTATTAGGTACTTCGTTTTCATGTTATTTTAAATAATATGTCTTTAACTTTATTTTTCAACTGCTGCTGGTATGTGAAATGCATATCAACATTTATTTGATTCTATTTCCAGCAACTTGGTTAAACTCTCTTGTTATTTCTACTAATTTTCTAAAGTGTCTTTTGAAGGGTTTATGCACAAAATCACAGCATTTGCAACTAATTTCTGTTTTGTTTCTCTCTTTCTAATCCTTGGAATTTTACTTTCTTCTCCTTGTCTTCTTTGCATTTAGGCATGCTAAATTCAAAAGAAATGGTGATGTGTTGTAAGTAGATGTATTATGCAGATTCCACCTTTATGTGCATCCATTTGCAATAGTTCATGGGCAGTAAGTGGAGAGGTAAATACACAATGAAGAATGTTCAACAAAACTATTAAATGTCGTGTTAATGAAGATTTCTAAGATATTGCAATCCTATATGATCTTGTAGCCTGTAAGAACACTTTACAGAATTATCAAACTGTGCCTCATTAAAAATGCCATTTGAAGATTGCCTATTGGCAAAATTTTGACAAATATGATACCTGATTATCTTGAACTAGCAAGAAAAGCTCTGATGTTAGGAACATCACTTTTTACAACACATTTGAGAGCAAGCATTGGCATTTGCATTGTGCATGTTAAAAAAAAGAAAAACAGTCTATCTTTCAACGACTAAATCAAGCTTTGGCAATTTAGTTTTTGCAAAATAACATCTTCTCTAATAGCATATTAATGTTCTAAATGTGAGTTATATTTTTCCTAGTGTTTAATTTGTAAATTTATTTGGTTTTATAGAGGTATAAAACTATAATTATACATTGTTTATGCCTAGTTTTATTATATACTTAAGTAACATTATAATTAAAATAGTTTTTAATAAACCCTGCTGGTCTATGAGGGATTTTTTCCTTTGAAATTGTCTCTTGTTTTATTACTTACGTTTGAGAAATTGTGTAACTAGCTAGAAGGTTCTCCCTGGCTTCACTTTGGAGGGTCCTGGCTTTGCTGGTCTTCCTAAATGTGCAAGTTACCTGCTTACATAGATGGGTGTACCTCACTACACCAGCTTCACCTCTGTGAGGGCTCCTGAGCACTCTTGTTAAAATGCAAATCTGGGGGCCGGCCCAGTGGCACAGCAGTTAAGTTGGCACATTCCGCTTCTTGGCAGTCTGGGGTTCGCTGGTTCGGATCCCAGGTGCAGACATGGCACCACTTGCCGAAAGCCATGCTGTGGTAGGCATCCCATATATAAAGTGGAGGAAGATGGGCATGGATGTTAGCTCAGGGCCACTCTTCCTCAGCAAAAAGAGGAGGATTGGCAGCAATTAGCTTAGGGCTAATCTTCCTCAAAAAAAAAAAAAAAACCAGCAAATCTGATTCTAACCTTTGCCTACTTAAAAGTATTCAATAATTTTCCTTTGTTTTTAAGATAATGTTCAAAATTCTTAACATAACTCAGAGAGCTCTGTATAATTCCGTTCCCACCTACCTCTCTAAATTCATCTTTACAAATTGCTCCTCCCACAGTTGACTCTATTTCAATGGACACTCCATCCTTCCAGTTGCTCAGACCAAAAACCTTGGAATGACCCTCAGCTCCTCCCAATCACACACTATATCAGCTAATCATTCAGGCTTTACCTTCAAAATATGTACAGAATCTGACCACTTCTCATCACTTCCATACTGTTGCCTGGACCACACCACCACCATCTTCCTAGAATTTTGCAATAATTTCTTGGTTAGTGTTTGTGCCCTTACTCCTGTATGAGTTTTCTGTTGCGGTAACAAAATATCAAAACTCAGCATTTTAAAACAACACTCATAATCTCCGTTTCACAGCAATCCAACAGGCTTGGTTGGTTTTCTAACCCAGGATTTACGAAGCCCAAAATGTCGGCAGGACTACATTCCTTTCTGGAGGCTCTGGGGATAAATCCTCTTTCAAGCTCCTTCAAAGTGTTGGCAGAATTCAGCTCCATGCGGATGTAGGCAATGCAGTGTTGCTTTCCTGAGAAACGCATGCAGGTTGAGGGTCTTTGCAGTGTGGTTGGTGGGGGTGCACGATGCCCCAAAGGCTGAGCTGGCTCTCGCTGAGTCTGGGGGAAACTCACATACCCACAATGCACCGCAATACAGTGTTTTATATATAACGTACTCTGTGTGTGTGTGTGTGAGTGTGTGTGTATGTGTGACTCTTTTAAGGAAAATGTTTCAAATTTAAATGTAGTTATAATAAATCAATGCTGCATACATAGACTGGCTTTAAAGGAGTTATGTGTCTCCTTGTATGACTTTAACATAAGTGCTTCCCCTGCTGGACTGGAAGCCTCAAGAGGGCAGAGGCTCTGCTTATGTTGTTCACCACTCTATTCTCAGTGCCAAACACAGTGCCTGGCACAGAGGAAGGGCGCAGTAAGTATATGTTGAATAAATACATGAACGCCAGTTTTATCTTGGTCGGTAAAACAAGACTACAAAAACGTTTTAAATCCTGGTATTAGTTAAATGTTATCTTCATAAGCAAGATAAAACCATTGAGCCTATAATCTATTTCGGACTGAGATTAGGAGAAAATAAGTCTATGGAAAGTAAATTTCTGCTCCTGATGCAACAGCTCTGGTGTAGATCAAGCAGAGATGAGCAGGTCCTGCTCTAACGATGGATGTGGGGTGAGCCCTGAGCCCCGGGCAGGCCAGGGCTGCTATTGTACCCGGCTCACTGGTTCTGGTGCTGCTTTGAGACTGACCTGTTCCCTATGTCTTCTTCCTGTGGATGAGAATGTGGGATGGAGATCCAGCAGCAATTGAGCCTTGGCCCAAGAAGGACCCCTAATACTACATTTGCCCAACACCAGCTGCCCCAAGGGATATTATGTACACTCTCAGAATATATTACCTTAGAATTAAAAAAGCAGGCTATATGGGGGATGGGCTGGTCAGTCTTCTTCCTGAATTTTCTTTATTGTATACTATTCCCTTTGAGTAGGCCCTTCCTCCTTTTGCAAGGACCCAGTATTGAAGGCTCCAGTTGATCTGACAATGTGGGTGGGTTACAATGGATATCTTAAATTCCACCCAATTAATAGAGAAGAGGTCCAGATTCAACTGTGCAAAATAAAGAACTAGTGCCATTTGTGAATATTTTTCTTTACTTGCAATATTATGATCATACTAATTTGTGGAGTCTATTCCGTAAACCAGAAACTATTTAGTAAGCTAATGATGAGCAGCACTCATAATGAGTCCACCTCTTCAAACAGAAATACTAGTTCCACATTTAAAAGGTAATCATGTGTTTGTTCAATTCATACATTCAACAGACATTTAAAATAGTCATCATTTGATTTTTGTTAATAGTCCAAAAGGGAAAGTTGTATTGGATAACCACTCCCCCCCGCCCCCCACCCCGACCCGCTGGTGTCCTCTTGGTTTTGTGGATTTCCCCAATAGAATGGGCAGTTACACCTTGGGGTCAAAGCCAAGGAGACAAAGACACTTTGTGTTAAGGGCTGATGATTTGCCATATGATCTTAGATGCAGTTTTCTGATCTCTCTGGGCTCAGTTCCCTAATCTCGGAGGGAGGGTGAACATTTCTCCTTAAGGATTTTGAGAAACAATCAACAAGATAATTATAAAACGCTTTTGCCAAAATACCATGCCACACAAGTGCTCAATAATAAAGGCTGCTTTGTAACTGCAGAATGTTTTGAAAGCTGATCAGAGACGATGAGGGTGATGTTAATTTTGGAGCTAATGTTCTGGTTAGATTTTTGTTTTCTTTTCTTGTGGGGTGGTCCTGTGAGGAGGGCTGCAGATTGTGGGAGTTAGTGACTTAGATCTAAGCATCCAGTGTGGCGGGCATGTCGACAAGCAATGGAAAGAGAGCAATGAATAAATAGTTCTTGCCTTCAAGGAGCTTAGAGAATGGGGAAAGCAGAAAAATGTGCGTTTACAACTCCATGTGGTAAGTGCCTCATGAGTGTAGATGTTAGTGCTATGAAATGTATAGGAGCGGAACCACACACAGCTAATATCTGAAAGAATTCGTGAGGAGGAGGGGAGCGGGTATGAGAATTTGGGGTGAGAAGAGAGAGAAAGCCAGATGTCTTAGAGGAACTAATAGTCCCCATTTGACTGAAGAGCAGAGAAGAGTGACCTCTCAGTGGGACAGTGGAGGGCTTCAATCTACTTTATGGGCTTTAAACTTTATCCTAAGGGCAATAGGTAAACATGAAGAGGTTTTAAACAGGGAAGCAACATAATCAGATTTGTGTTTTAAAAGGTCACTATGTTCTGTATGTCTTACCACAATATTTTTAAAAAGTCACTATGGACAATTTTTCCATAAAAGAACAAAATTGGACCTCATCAAAGTTAGAAACTTTTGCTCTGTGAAAGCCTACGTGAAGGGGATGAAAAGACAAGCTACAGACTGGGAGAAAATGTTTGCAAACCACACATCTAACAAAAGATTAATATCTAGAATATGTAAAGAATTCTCAAAACTTAATAGTAAAAACAGCAGCAACAGCAAAATAATGCAATTAGAACCTTGACAAAAGACATGCATGGCCATTTCACTGAGGAGATATAGATAGAAAATAAGCACATGAACAGATGCTCAATATCATTAACCATTAGGGAAATGGAAATTAAAACACCATTGAGATATCACTACATGCCTATCAGAATGGCTAAAACAAAAAGTAGTGAGAACACCCAGTGCTGGCGAGAATGTGGAGAAACTGGATCGTTCATACTTTGCTGTGGGAAGGTGAATGGTCTAGCCACTCGGAAAAATAGTTTAAGAGTTTCTTACAAAACTAAACATGCAACTACATGCCACCCAGAAATTGCATTCTTGAGTATTTATCCTCAGAAAAAGGAAAACTTATGTTAACTCAACGATGTATACATGAATGTTCACAGCTGCTTTATTCATAAGTGCCAAAATCTATCAGTCTAGGTGTCCTTCAACAGGAGTGCTTAAACAAACTGGGGTACATGATGACCATGGAAACTACTCAGGAATAAAAAGGAATGAATTATTGATACACACAACTTGGATGAATCTCCAGGGAATTATGCCGAGTGAAAAAAGCCAATCTCAAAAGGTTAAAGCTGTATGATTCCATTTATATAGCGTTTTTGAAATGACAAAGTTTTAGAAATGGAAAACAGATTAGTAGTTGCCAGGGGTTAGGGATGAGGAAGGTGGGTATTGTCATAAACAAACTGAAGGATCTTTATGGTGTTAGAACTTGACCGTGGTGGTGGACACATGGTATACACTGGTGATAAAACTGCATGGAGATTAATACACACACACACATCACTACAGGTAAAACTATGGAAATCTGAATAAAACAGGTGCATGATATCAATCTTAAAATCCTGGTTATCAGGCCAGGCCTGGTGACCTAGTGGTTAATTTTGGTGTGCTTTGCTTCAGTGGCCCAGGTTCAACCAATTCCTGGGCATGGACCTATGCCACTCATCTGTCAGTGGCCATGCTGTGGTGGTGGCTCACATACGAAAAGAGGAAGATTGGCAACAGATGTTAGCTTAGGGTGAATCTTCCTCAGCAAAAAAAAAAAAAAAAAAAGTCCTGGTTATGACACTATACCATGGTTTTGCAAAATGTTATCATTGAGGGAAACTGGGCAAAGTGTGCAAGGAATCTCCCCATACTATTTCTTACAACTACATGTGAATTTACAATTATCACAATAAAAATTTCAATTAAAAAAACGGTCACCCTGACTGCTCTGTAAAGAGTGGATTTGAAGCCGTGGTTCTCCCACTCCAGTCCTGGGCTCCACCTCCAGAATTTCTGAGTTGGCTGGTCTGGGGTGGGGCCTGAGACTTAGCATTTCTAACAAGTTCCCAGGTGATGCTGAGACTTCTGGTTAAGGAAGAACACTTTGAGAACCACTAAATCAGGGGCCCATTGTGGCTTTCCCCCGTTTCTATTCATTTCAAAGGGAAAAAACAGAGTTTGGTTTTTACCTCAATGTTTCTCTTCACAAAGTCCTGAGTCTCCAGCTTGGGCTTCTGCAAGGCGAGGTCTTTGAGGACCCCCCAGGTCTTTGTCTCCTAGGGCAGCTTTGAAGCATCCAGTCAGAGCAGTAGTGCCCCAAGTGTGACCCCAGCCAGCAGCATCAGCATCACCGGGGAACTTGCTAGAAATGCACCTTTTGGGGCTCCATGCTTGACTTAGTGAATAGGAAGCTCTCAGGGTGGGGCCCTCAATCTTCGGTTTAACAAGCCCACCAGGTGATTTGGATGCATGCTAAAGTTTGAGGACCACTTCGTTAGAGAGGCAAGAGAGGATGTTGGGAAACCATTTAGGACCTTTTTAGTTAAAATTAACAAAAGTGTGAAGGGCCTTCCCAGTGTACCTAATTTCAAAACAAGATGTGGCAAAGGAAAACTCGAGGTGTGGTCTCCCTAGGATAGTGTAGGACTTCTAGTCTCTTACCAGAAGAAGCAGGAGGCAACGCAGCCAGTGCTGGTCTAATTAACCAAGTAAGGGCTCAGAAAGTACACAGAAGGAATAAAGCCCAAGATTAACACTAAGTGGCAATTAGCGGTATTAGGCAGTGCCCATTAGATGCTCATAAACCTATCAACGTGTTGATCTTAAAGGGAATACAACCAGACAGTGTTCAGTGAACTGCCAGGCTTTCGGGGGCCTCTTATTTACTGCAAGTCACAGGATGAATTGCCCCTTGAACAATTACTTTTCAGCTTGGTTAATTCTGCCATCCCAGAACATAATCATTCAACTGCCCACTGAAGACCTGCCTTGGTTTTTCCATTATGCTGCTGTGAGGTTCTAGAAGTAGAGAGCAGTGTCCGGTTTCTTGGGCCCCTTCTATTCCTAGCTGTGATTTTAGATGTGGCTGACTGTCAATATTCAGAGATGCAGTAAATCACTGGGGACCACAGCTCAGCATGCATGTGTGAGTGAGTGGGTTTCATACCACTCTATGCACATGAGTCATCACTGCTCTATTTGTGGAACAGGGCAAAGACGCCGGGGGATCTTCGATGCGTGACTTGGCTCAACAGCTATCTAAATGGATGTTAAGTTCGAATGATTCTATTCTTTTATTGCTCTGCTTGCAAATTAACCAGTAAAACGTCTAAAACTTATAACACTTTTTCAACACATTGTTGGGGAAAATAGAAAGCTCTTGAAAACATTTCTTTGTTGACAAATTCCCCAAGGTCTTCTGAAATTTCTCACCAACTTCTGACTTCATAAAGAGATAGTATAGGGTACAGGAAAGGACCTGAGTGTTGGAATCAGACAGATTTATGTTGGACGAGTAGAACTGCCACTGAATGGCTGTTTGGTCAAGTGACTTAAATTCTCTAAGTCTCAGGTTTCCATCCGTAACGTGCGCTAAAATGCTTGCCGCCTGGGGTTGACTTGAGAAAACAAAACCACACATGTACAGTGCCTGCCACGTATTTGGCACAGCAACCTCTTGGTTCCTTTCCCCTAGTGTTGAAGATAATTGCTTGATCTTGGTGTGAGCTTTTCCCCCATAAGTTTGATAGTATATGGAAAAATCCGAGCCTTCTATGACAGATTTGCTCTGCTTTTCCTTGCTTTCTTTTCCCCAGTGCCTCAGTCAGCATACAGTCAGTCCTTCTGAGGTTCAGTCAGTTCTAGTCCACTTGCCAAGGATCCTATCACTCCTTTTATGGTCTGAAAAGTGATATTCATATCTGGAAAGCATCCAAATCATAATGATACTCCAGCTCATGTTTGTTAGACAGGGCTACAAAAAACAGAACATAAAATATTAAAAGGAACAGAAATATTTTCCTATATCCTCCAAAGAACTGACACAAAAAACAACTGAATGATTAGTCCAGTATGACCAAAATCATACTGAGATAAATGACTAAAACAAAATAAAGTTGGATACAAGTTGCAAATGGTCAAATTCCACAAATAATAGTAAACTCACTCTCTGAGGAGTGCATTAAGCCTTTGGTAAATTTGAAAAGAAGTTTTTCTTTAAGACATATATTTAAAATAGTTTGGGGGAGTGGAAACCAGTAGACATAGAATCTAGCTGAAAATCAGTTTTGTTTTCTGTAGAAATTGAATGCAAAGGCTTTGGCCCGGCATGCCTTCTCCCTCTAGCCACGGTGCCTGCCACCCTTGTTGTTTCATGCCCTCCAGCCCACCTGCTTCATATATTATGGGGCTTGCCAAGCCCCTGAAGGCATTTGAGTTTGTAGACCCCAGTCCCAAACATTTACCTCAAATTACTGGTTCCTGCTTGTGCAACTGGGCTCCAACATCAGGAGCCTTAGCAGCACACTGAACCTGGCCTTTGGGCAAAGTTTTGCCTCTTAAGCATAGAGATGGTAGCACTTTCCTTTAGTTACTAATCTCTGAGTAACTTGAGTAATCTCTTGAGTAACTTTGCTTCTCCAAAATTTCCAACAATCTTGTAAAGGAGCCTTGTATTAAATTTGATCTGTATTAATGTTTGAAATACCTAGTGTGGTTTCTGTATTCCTCTTTGGATTCTGACTGATATAGAGCCAGATGGAACACGACTACAAAGGAAATGCAAGGTCAGTATATGTACTTATCAATATTCACAAATATGAAAAGAAAATCAAGGGTCACCAGGCATTTGAGGGAAATCAACACCATGGAAGGAAAGACCAAGAAGAACAACAGAAAAACTAACCCTAGAGAAAAGGAACTAAGTTAGTGAACAAAAAAGACCTTATGCTTTTCAAAGAAACAAAATTAGAATTAAGAAGATTTTGCAGTTGAAAATGAAAACAGGCTGCTATGAAAACAAGGCAATCAGAAAATGGGGAAGACTTATTGCAATTAAAAATACAATTACCCAAATGAAAGAAACTAATGAATGGTCTAAATAATGAATTGGACAACTAGAAAAGTTGATGATATGGATGGTAAATTCAGGGAACGCTTTAGAATATACAGAGCAAAGAGTCAATGAGGTGGGAAATAATGGTAGCACTTAAAACGTGCCAGACTGTTTTAAGTGTTTTAGTTATAATAACTTATTTAATTTTCATAACAACTATCTGAGCTAAGAACTACTATTGTTATATGCAGAGAGAGATTAAGTAACATGCCCAAAGTCACACAGCTAATGTGATAACAGAGATGAAATTCAAATCTAGGGAATCTGATCCCAGAGTCCTTGCTCTTAAATTATTGTATTCTACATTGCCTATTTAAAAAGGAGGAGATAAGTTAAGAGACATGGAAGATACATTCAGGAAGTCCAATGACCACCTAATTGGAATTCAAAAGAAGCAAACAGGATGAATAGAAAGAAGGAAATAACCAAGAAACAAGTGTAGAAACTGTACTGAGCTAGAGAAAGACTTGAAAGACCCCACGAAGTGCCCAGCATAATAACTTAAAAAGATAACATATCTAGACACATATCGTGAAATTTTAGAACTCCTGGATAAAGAGAAAAACTTAAAAGCCTCCAGAGAAAAAACAACTAGCTAGAGTACTGCAAATCAGGTTAGCATCAGGTGTTTCCTATAGAGCAATGGAATAATGGTTGATAAATTCTGAAGTTTTGGACTTAGAATTCTATACCCAGACAAATATTAATCAAATGGTCAGGCAAAATAAAGACATTTTTGGTCATTCAAGAATTCACAAAGTCTAGCATCCATTGCTATTTGGACAAATTTATAAACTATAAAGTGTATCTTAGTCAGTTTGGGCTGCTATAAGAGAATACCATAGACTAGGTGGTTTATAAACAGCACTTGTTTATTTCTCACTGTTCTGGAGGCTGGAGGTCCAAGATCAAGGTGTGGGCAGATTCGGTGTCTGGTGAGAGCCTGCTTCCTGGTTCACAGTCGGCTGTCTTCTCGCTGTGCCCTCACATAGCAGAAGAGGTGAGGGAGCTCTCTGGGATCTCTTATAAGGACACTAATCCCATTCATGAGGCCTCCACCTGCATGATGACTAATGACCTCCCAAAGGCGCCACCTCCAAATACCATCACATGGGGGGATAAGCTTTCAACATCTGAATTTTGAGAGGGAGGACACAAACATTCAGTCTACAGCAAAATAATTTTAAGAAACAGTAGGACTTGAGTTACAGGAAACATCAGCAGTTGAATATAATGCAGAAATGAAAGACTCCAGAACAAAATTAAAAGTGAACTCATTAGGCTGGAGCTTGTAAAAGGTCCTCTTCAGAAAAATATAAATGAAAACAATATACTTACTTCTCTGGAACTCCAAGCTCAGCATGTGGTTCTGCTAGCAAAATATTTACATAATCATAGTATAAGTAATGTAACATAAATGACTTTTCAACTTATTGTTATTTGAGATTTTTAAAAATTATGTTCATATAATTTAAAAAATACTTGAATGATAACAAATAAAACCAATGAGGGCCACTAATTATAAACATCTAAGCCAAAACAAAAACAAAAACAAACACAAACAAAGCATTGTAATTATCAAGCAGAACTTAGTTGAGATCAAACAACTTTTTTCTCTGCTTTGGGGAGAAAAACACTTTGCTTCTACATTTTTTCAGAATGATGGGAACATGTTCTTTTCTTGATCATGTCTCAGCTATTCTCGAAAAGACAAGCAACAACACCTTCCAACAATTCTAAAGAAATTGCTAGGCAGCAATCCAAGATGCAGGCAATGGATTGAGATGAGTTTAACAATTTAGATGTGCTGTTATCTAAAAAGTTATCTGAAACTTTCTGAGCAAGCTAAGCATTTTCAGAAGTCAATTCACCAACATCTTCTATTTTGCTTTTTCCATTTCCAGAGTTTACTAATAGATTAAATTAAGGTGTAGTAAATACAGTGAGTAAAACTACATAAAACTATAATCATATAATATATAATGTTCTCTATTTGCCCATTTTCCTCCTGCTAGCTCAACTTTGAGTAACTTATTATTTTTACAGCTCTCATGGCATTTGATGACCTCATACAAGAAAAATATTAAACTCAGAGAAAATGTCTCTAAGTGATATGACTCTAAATATCTTTTTAGAATTTTCGTGATAAAATAAAACCAAAGCACACTCAACGGAAATATTTATTTTGTCTCATATATCTAAATAGGCTTTAAAGGATAAATAATCTTGAAACAGCATGGTAATATATTAGTATCTTGTTACAAATTCAGGTATCTTTTTATAACTATCAAAATGGATTGAATTTATTAATTCAATTTCAGAGACGAGTTAGTGAACAATAACACTTTGTCTTCTGGAGTTGGTGGGAGGAAGAATGTGGGAAGATTGACTTAAGAGTAAATTTAACTTGCTTTGAAGTCAGATTTCTTTGAACTAGGAGTAAATTCTTATACCTCATCAGTCTGTATTGACTCGCATATGAGTAAAACACAGCTCAGCTTTGGAGCTAGAGTTGAGAAACTAATGTACTTCATTTACCTCCCTCAAGTCAGGATGTAAAAGTCAGTCAAAATCAGTTCTGTAAGTGCTGAAAAAAATTACTGGGTAACAGGAGGCTACTAATGGTAATTGGAAACTCTGATTGGTGTCGTGTGATTGCTCATTAATCCTTCCATTCATTTACAAAACATTTATTGAGAACTCCCAAAGCATTAAATACTGTGCTAAGCTCTGAGAAATAATTGGTGAAACCAAGAGACATGGTGCCTGCCATTAAGGGAGGTTAAACTTGTCAATGCGATGGCATCTAATAAAGAAAATAGGCTCTAAATTTAGAAAAATTATTCTCTGTCACTTTCTTCCTCTTTAACTGTAAATTTACAATTGTTAAATCAGATTCTCCTACTGAAATGAGCTATACTCTGATTTGAAATGCAGTTCAGTTGAAAGCAGAGCACAGTTAGAACTAAAGAGAAATTTCCTTTAAACGTGGCATACTTATCACGTGGTTATCTTCTCTTGCTCCCAAACACCATTAAAATGATAAATGACCAAAACAAGAAAGGGAGATGAGTCATCAGTAGACAAAGGCTTTCAGTAGATTTTCAGATGATAAAATTGAAAGAAGGCATGGGAAGTGACTTAGCAGAGTGGAAGAAGCTAAAACTGAAGTGCCTGCTGAAAGAGACACAGATGAGGAATGAGTCAATTTGCTCCACTGAAACTCACATAGAAATCTCAAGACTCGGAGGCACCAAGCTGTGGATATAACAAAAGGTTAAAATCAGGGGAATAAGGTGGAAGTCTGCATTTGAAGTAGTGGCACACCCCCAGATCTTCTCCTCCAACTCTCACTGGACAAGTGACAACCTTCTCCTACCCACCTACCCATCACCTCTCTCTAAGGGACCACAGGCTAATTCTTTGGAGAAGTTAAGCAAGAGATGTTCTGAACCTAAAAGTAGTAGGTACAATGGGGTAAGGAGCAGGGTTGAGGACAGAGCGATATATCTTTGAATGTTATCTTCTTAGGGAACCTAGGGAAAAGGCCAGCTCACAGCCCAATAACCCTAGAGTAAAGCCTACTGGTTGCTTAGCCCCTCTCATGCACACAGCACTTCCAATTAGTCTTTTAGTATTTCGCTCTTAAATACGGATGGACAAGTCTTTTCAGCAAATGGTGTTGGGGCAATGGGATATTCATATGCAAAAGAATTAAATTGGACTGCTTCCTCACATCAAACACAAAAAACAACTCAACATGAATCATAGATCTAAATGTAAGAACTAAAACTATAAAACTCATAGAAGAAAAGATAGGATTAAATCTTTGTGACTGTAGGTTAAGCAAGAAAAAATATAGATAAATTGGGCTTTCTTAAAATTAAAACTTTTGTGTTTCAAAGGATACCATCAAGAAAGCAAAAAGACAACCCACAGAATGTGAGAAAAAACTTGCAAATCATATATCTGATAAAGGACTTGCATTGAGAATATATGAAAACCTTTACAACTCAATAATAAAAAGACAAATAGCTCAATTAAAAATGGACAGAGGATCTGAAGAGACATTTCTCCAAAGAAAACATACCCATAGGCAATAAGCACATGAAAAGATGCTCAATATCATTAGCCATTAGAGAAATGCAAATCAAAACTGCAAGATACCACTTCCTACCCTCTAGCATGGCTATTAGCAAAAGGTCAGATAATAACAGCTACCAGCTATTGGCAAGAATGTAGAGAAATTGAAACCTCCTACATTGCTGGTAGGAATATAAAATGGTGCAGCACTTTGGAAATCTCTCTGACAGTACCTTAAAGAGTTACTTGTAGAGTTATCATATGATCCAGCAGTTCCACTCCTAGATACAAACCCAAGAAAAATGAAAACATATGTTCACACAAAAAGTTATACATGAATGTTCATAGCAGCCTTACTCATAATAGTCAAAAAGTAGAAACAACCCAAATATCCATAAACTGATGAATGGTTAAACTAAATATGGTATATCCATACAGGGGAATACTATTCAGCAATGAAAAAGACTGAAGTACTGATACATACTGTAACGTGGATGAATCCTGAAAACATTTTAAGCGAAAGAAGTCAGTCATGGAAGACGTACTTTGTGTGACCCCATTTATAGGAAATGTTGAGAATTGGCAAATAAATAGAAATCGAAAGTAAATTAGTGGTTTCCTAAGGCTGGGTCAGGCGAGGGCAGGGGAGAGTAGATTGATGGAGGGGAAGCGGGAAATGACTACTAGTGAGTATAGGGCTTCTTTTTGGGGTGATGAAAATGTTCTAAAGTGTATTGTGGTGATGGTTGCACAACTCTGTGACAATACTACAAACCACTGAAGTGCATACTTTGGGTAAATTGTATGGTATGTGAAGTATATCTCAATAAAGCTCTTAGGAAAATGTGAATGGACACCCACAGAATACCAAACATCTGTGGAAAGCCACCACGAAAACACAGTAATGAAAACAAACCACAAAAATGAACTTGGAAGAAAAAGACATGATATGAGAAATAGAAGAAAAGGTCAAATTGAACATATTTTGTTAGTATCCTCAGAGAGATAAGAGAAAATATTTCATCTCGGTATTTTCCTAGCAGACCAGGCTGCTATTGGGGAATAAAGAAAGAGCCCCTGAATATAAAAATATGATTACAAGCAAATCAAAGGAACTATCCCAAAAAGCGAAACAAAAAGAAAAGAGTTGCAACCCAATAGAGACAAGATAACAAAATTAGAGGATCAACCTAGGAATTTCAACAATAAGATTTCTAGAAAGAAAGAGCAGAGAATACAGCGTAGAGAAAGGTAAAAGAAATAGCAAGAAAAATTCCTATGACTAGAGGACATGAGCTTCCACATTTAAAAACTCACAGAGCACTCTGAATAATGAATTTTTTAAAAATTTATTCCAAAGCATCTTGAAATTTAGGAGCACCAAAAAAATTTCTTAGAGAAGATTTAAACACCCTGAACATATATATACATATATGCACATATATGAACATATACACACATTTATGTGACCATATATGTGAGTGTGAGTGTGTGTGTGTGTGTGTATATATAAAATCAATGGCATAGCATCAGATCTTTCCGTTGTAACACTGAAAGCTATAAGACAATGGATCAGTCTTCAAAATCTGAGAAAACGAAAAAAAAGACTTTAGGTCAAAAGTTCTATACTCAGCCTAACTATCAATCAAGTATGAGAGCAAAAGACATGTTCAGTTATGTTAGGACTCAGAAAAATAACTACCCATGCACCCTTTCTTAGGAATGTACTGGAGAATATACTTTAGAAAAGGAGGAAATAAGCCAAGAAAGAAGAAGTTATGCAACCCAGGAAACTGGGGGCCCAACACAGGAAAACAGCACGAGCAGGACCAGGATGAGAACTCCACTCAGGACCAGAAAGTAATTCATGTCAATTGGAGCAGGAGAAAAGAAGACTGAGCATGGAGATTTGGGAGGGGAGGGGGGTAGGGTGGGGGACGGGAATGACATCAGTAAATATCTGATGAAGCCGTTTGGATAATCTGATAAGCATTTGACAGATCTCATAGAGCAGTTGGATAGACACATGAGAAACTGCAAAAAAGGGAAGAAAAACAAAAGAGTTCTTTATACAAGAAAGAAAATATCTCAAACTGCAATGTTTGACTCAGCATTGGTCAATGTTTAGATAACTATAATAGCGCAATCATGAAGGAATCATTTAATTTTAGAAAGTGTGATATACCTGTATTGGGAGAAAGGGCAAGGGAAAGTTACTAAGGAGGTAGGACTTGTGAGAGTTAAATAATCTCAATGATAAGTATTGGCTAAAGTTGAAAAAAATCAAGATAGAGAAGTTACAGTTTTAAAACAGAAAGGTAAAACTCAAAAGAAATAGTTAAAGAATTCAAAGTTGTTTGGACAGGATGATGGAGAGAGGTGGGCTAACCAACTGTTGATTTTTAATAAAAATGCTTTAATACACCTTGCTTTTTTAAGCCATGTCCGTGCATTAATTTGGATAAACTGTTTTTAATCCATTTTTTAATGATTGACTGAAAAAACACTGTGAAGTGAAGACACAGGCTGTCAGAAATTTTACCAAGTTTACAAAAGACATGTTCTTTCCCTTTGAAGACCATCATCAAACTGCAATAGTCTAAGTTTTAATTCTGAACCATCTTGGAAAAACTCTTTAACCACAAGATATAGACTTTTTAGAGATCTTGGAAGCAAGCACAGGAAAAAAGAAAGGACAGTGTTCATGTGTTAATCTCAAAGCCTGGCTGCCAGGTGGAAAGATAAGCAAAATAGAGGGAGAAGACTCTGGGCAGTTCTGGAGAATCAACCGAAGGGTGTTGCGGGGGGCTGTGTGTTAAAGATACCAAGGCATCAGAATGGAGGTTGGCCTCAACCCTTCTGAACCTTGCAAGGCCACCTGCCAAGGGACAATAGAATTCTCCCCTTTAAACCAAATCTTTCAGACCACCTTCCATCAACAATCAAGTCCCATCCTTTCAGTCTTTGCTTTCATCCTAAATCCCAGTGTACGGACAGAGTCAACAGTCAACTCCATCGCCACATGAGAGATTCTGTGGTGCAAACCATATGCATCTAAGCAGAGAACAGAGTAAAGAATCTGGCATTCATGTGAGCTAACACATTTATCTGGTTCTGTGGCCATGTTAGCCAGTTCTCATAGTTCTAGAACGTGAAGAAGTCAAGTCTATTCTGCCTTGGCCAAAGAGCCAATCGTGGGTTCTTCTTTACCCAAACTAGGAGAGGAGTTATTCCCATTCCTTTTCCTTAGTCCCCTGAAGGCACACTCTTAGAGGACCCCTATCTACCTACCCTTGTCAAAGTCATAGCTTGTCACTTCAGGGCTTCCTACATTCTTAGTTTCATGACTTATTACCTCTTTTTATCAGAAGAGTGAGTTTCTCAGACCAGGGTCCCACTTTCCACTTTCTGGGTCTCCCGGTTCCCTCTTTCAGACGACCTCTGTTTTCTACATTATTAATGGATGTCAAAACTCTTATGTCCATAGAGCCTCATAGCAGGGCCCTTGTCTAAAAGGGAAAGGGGTAGAATTATAACCTACATGTAACTATCCAGCTAAGCGGAGCACAGGGCTGTTAAGAATCCACTTAAGGGACATAATTAAGGAATAGATTTTTTACAATATACATCCTAAGGACTGAATGATCTGACGGGAGTGTATGTCATTCCCATCCATTCATTTCAACAGATATTTTCTAAGTGCATTCCTTGCACACAGATTTTGTGTATTGTACATCAAATAAGGCCCCTAACAGAAAGGAATTTATAAGATGTGGCAAGAGATTGGACAAAGATGAGGGATTAAAACAGTAGAAAAAGAGTTAAAGTAAGTTTTATAAGAGAAGTGCTAAATGTTGTGGGGGTTCGAGGAGAAATAAATTCTTCTAGTTGGAGGAGGTGTGTCCAGAGTGCATTAGATAATTGTATGCAGCATTTATGAAGCCTCTGTGGTGTGCTATACTAGATGCTGTGTTAGAGAAAAAATAGAAGTATAAAGGCGATGTATGCTGCAAGGGTGAAAATGTGCTGGGGGCTTGCAGAAGAGGGGGTCATTCATTCTCCTGGGGGTGGGAGTAAGGCGGGAGGTGTCAGGAAAAGCTTTCTTGAAGATAGTGGTTTCTGAACTAGACCTTGAAAATAAATGGGGCACTGAGGGGCAAAAATACTAAAATCAGGCCTTGCAGGCATATGTCCCAGCATGAGCAAAAGCTCAGCCATTTACCAGTCGCTGTGTAACTGGAGGCAAATTATTTAGCCTCTCTGTGTCTTGATTTCCACGTCTGTAAAATGGGGATAACAATAACACTAAACATGTTGGGAATTAAATGAGCTAGTATCTGTGAAATGCTTAGAATAATACCTACCACATAGGAAGTGCTCAGTAAATGATGGCTACGATTATTACTGTCGTTATTCTGTAGTAAAAACATCAGAGCTGACAAATGAGCAACGGCGTACATTTTTAGGGAGAGAAGCAGAACACTTCCGGAAGAAGTTTCAGTAGAACAATACAATATTTCTGAAAAATGTCGCTCAAAAATTGAGACTTTTTTGGGTGAATAATAACCCTTCTCTATGTTTCCGATGCAGTAGTTTGCATTAATTCAAAAAGGTATATTTTCACCTACAGACAAGTTTAGAAGGGCTTGTGTATAGTAGCCTTTGTGGAAGCTCCCATTGATTAAAGTGATCTTAGGATCTGAAGGATACTTTGACCTTTGGAAGTGGCACTGTGTAGATGTCTAATCTATTATTATCTGTTTTGTATAGTTTTACACGTGACAAAAGTATGAAGTTTTCAGCGTCTGAAGCTGTTTATTAAACACTTTGTTATTTCATTTTTTCAGTACGTGGACAAAATGTGGTGACAAAGATATTGCACTTCCTGCAAGCTGGGAAGACTGGCAGATTTTCCTTCCAGTTCATTTCATAGCGGCTCATGATGACAGAGCCCTAGTGGCCTGGTGGTTTCCTAATGCCAGGACATCAGAATTCTGAACCAGATGCCTGTCTGTGGGCCTCTGTTCGAGGCTTGGTCTGGAAGTATTCTCTTGTCCTCTTTCTGAGTGGGTCTCCCTCTTTCTTTGTATCTCTCTGTCTCTGTCTCTCTGTCTCCCACTAACTCCTTCTCCTTATCACCCTTCCTCACCTCAATTTGCTCATTATTTCCAAATAGTTTGAAAGTTCTAATTCTATAAATACTGCCTTTTCTAGCTGCCTTCTAAAGACCTTCTAAACTGTAGCTTATGTTTCCACCTGGGTAACAAAGGGATGCTGGTGGGGCCGCAAAGAATGAGTTCCCGTGGGAGGGAACCCTGTCTCCCCTCTCTTCTTGGTAACTTACAAATATCCTCAGTTTGATATTTCCACTTATCTCTGCTTTTTCACCTCCATTTTCACCTGTTCCTCTTTTTTTTCATCTATCTCCTCTCTCAAAACAGAAGAAATGTTTTCTTAGATATGTACTTGCGTATGTTGTGGTTATGGTGATGATGTTGATGATAGCAAATTACTGTAAAATATTTTTTATTTCAGACTTTTTGATTAATGACAGGTAACACCTGCCATACCATATTGAGGATGATACAAAGACTCACAGGAATAAAATATTTCCTAGGGAAACGTCGTTTAGCTAGCCTAACCGCTGGAACTTTCCTGACTGCCACTTGTAAAACATACTCGTGACGCTTCAAGAGCAAATATCCTGAAGATCTCCTGAATTTGCAACGAAGCTTTCACAGGACAATTATCCCATCTGTCAGTTCCTGAGCTAGCATAGATGAAAATTTTTTAAAGCTTTATTAATAAAATCAACAGTAACATAAAATAGATTTTAAAATAAATCAAGATTTATAAATGTCATGAAAGTGCAAATTATTAGAATCTCTGACATACAAACATGGTGAATAACATTTTAACAACTGATTTGGTTTAAATTAAGGAAAATGAGGATAATAATGTTTAAATGGGAGAGATGACTGGGCTAGCGATATAAATTGGAGAGGTATTAGCACGTAGCTGGGAGTTGAAGCAATACGAATAGATGAAATCAATCAGTTAAAGTAAAGCCAGGGAGAAGACAGTAGAGCGGAGGATGGAACCCCAGAGAATATCAACACAAAGGATGGAAAGAAGAGCAGAGAGCTCTCTGGAACAGCAAAGAAATGAAGAAGCAGCGAGAGGAACTAGAAGAGTGCCTGCTACACTCTCCAGGAGACCAAGGGGACAGGCTTAATGTCACCTTATGCCTCTTCCAACTTCAATTACAAGAAGTTACAAAAAGAAGGAAATACTAAATAACGAAAATTAAAACTGCCAGTTGCAGCTTAAAGATTAGAAAAAAATAAATTTCTGCTAACTTAAATGTCGATGAGGATGGATTGAGAAACAGTAGAATTCTGAGTTGCCCGCAAGCTTCCTGCTTGTTGGTATACACGCCCCGTAGAACCCCCTCCCCTGGAGTGTGGGGAGAGCAGACCTGTGAATAGGATGGACCTCACTTGTGGGATTAGGTTATGGTATACCACAAAGGTAATAAAGTCATTAAATTTTTTCTTTTAGATAAAATATCTCTAAGGATAATAACTAAGTATATTTTCAGTGAACTCAATGAATGCTACATCTGATTTATACAAATGGATGAACATCATTTTATAGAGGAAAAAAATCTTGAGCTATAATATTTAATAATCCTGACTCATAATAGGCCAAGAATATCAAGTAAGGAGTTTAAGTAAATCTGGGCTAGCGTGTGGACAGCTGCATTGTTATAAAACTCCACGAGTAAATCTGATACACGTCCCTGCTTGAGAGCAACTGGCCTAGAAGATGATACACTCAAATTAAAGAGACAGGTCGTAACTAAGCAAAATTTGAAACTACTGAAATTCTGATGGTAACACTACGGTTGCCTAACACCCTCTGGTCATCAGACAAAGCAATACCAGGACTCTGATAAATACAGGAAAACCCGACACACCTATTTCTTAGAGTTTTGATCAATGTTATCCCTGAGAGTTAAACTACACTGTGGACAGTGAAGATACTGACAAATCACCAAGGATTTCCCATAAAGCATACAATTTCTGATAAACTTATATGAACAAAATTTTACCTGTACGAAGTTAACCTAGGAATGGCTGAGCGTCTCTGCTGACTTGACAACTCTTCCCATTCAGCTCAAAACAAACCCAGTTATTTCCAGCACCTCTCTTTTTATAAGGTGAAAGAACCAATATTTGTAATTTTTTAGGCTCCATCTGGGAAATCTCAAAGATAGTTTTAGGTACAAAAGATAGCTTGAAAATTTTGTTTTATTTTTTGGGTATTTAGGATAAAATTTTTGGAAGGCAAAAACAAAACAAAATTGTGAGAGGAAATTTGGCCCCTTGGTTAAGACAGTCAGTGAGTACCTTAGAAACAACACTTGGTTGTGTATTTAATCATAGTGACCATAAAATACTTTTTAAAAAAATAAGCATAGATGGTAACATAATTGAAAAGAACTTTAGCTCTTTCAAAAGTGAGAGTGGAGAATCTCTGTTCTTTGCCTCCCCTCTCTCCAAATAATCAAGCATTCAAGGCGGGAGGGGTGGGTCTGGAGAGAGAAAATCAGTTTAGGGTAAGGAAGAAGATAGATGACCACAGGGCTTGTTGTCTGGGCAGACCCAGCATCACGGGGATGTGAAACTGGGGGGATTATCTGGATGCAAAATTCCAAATGGAACTCTGGTGTCAAGTTGCTCTGATACTAGAGAGGGTGGCCTGTGGAATCAGGGTGTCAGATATTTGAGGGTCTGGATGTTTGGGGCCAAATTAGAGCTTTCCTGAAACAGACCCGCGTTTGGAAAGGTCGTGTTATTAAAACAATATGTTGATGCAAGAAAATTTAATTCACAATATCCTGTACGTTTTTTCCTTAGACTATTTAAATCACTTTTTAAAATTTTGTCCCGATGTACACCATTTGTTTTTAAGAATACAGCATTTATTTATTTCTGTAGCACTTTCTGAAGATATGTCTATCATTTTTCCCCTTCTGGTTAAGTTAAATAAGTAATAAAAGAAAAATAATTCCTGCTCGAAGAGTTCCCTGAAAGAAGAAAATATAAATCTTTAGGACACCAAAAGCCCTTTCCAGAGTATCAACCTCATAACTTTAGATGGAAAATGTGATTTTGGCTCTTAAGCTCAGCAAATCAGGCTGCAATTGTATCCTCCCAAAATATCAAGAACAATGTGAAAAAAGATTGTCACTGGATGTTTCCATAGATCGAGATATTTGGCATTATGCATTTGGAACATCTGCACAATTGATTGAATTCTTCATCTGGATATTTTGGCATCATGACACCAACAGCTTTGGAATCCTTTCTTTTCCACTGCTAATTTGGGCAGAAAACACACACACACACAATTCAGTGCTTGATGTGTGAAAGACAAGAGGGGTTGTAATCCCATTTCTTTTCCCACTGAAATCTTTTTCAGAAGTTAGACACAGAGTGGATAAATTAATACACTTCCACATTTCTCTAAACGAAAAAGTATCCAAACCATCCCATTTCCTCCTCGTCCTTCCTCCACCTTGTCACTTTTATCCTTCCAACAAGTCTGTCATCTTGGTGATATGGACGCAGGATGTTGGAGGGTGGGAGGAGGAGAGAGTTGGGAATACACAGGGCTACCAGATCATCCCCAATGTAACACGTTTGTCTATGATGGAGGAAGGGGGTTTTGTGACTACGGCAGAGTGTCTGTTAGCTCAGGTAGAGACTAGAATAGGATTTTCTAGAAGAACTCTCAAGATCTCTTTCCATCCTGTTGCATGAGCATGGTTCTGAACTTCAAACCTATTTCAGGGCACTTAGTCTGGTGGTGCTCAGTCAACCAGTGTTTAGGGAGCACCTCCTGTAAGCTCTTCTTGGAGTTTATCATCCAATGAGGAGCCAGAACTTACAACAGGAAAGAGTGGACAATAAAGAGCTGAAGTTCTCTGATAGACTGTGTACTCGGTGTTCAAAGACGATGAACAACAATAAAACTTGGGATTTGGGGAAAGGCACATGGAGAAAAGAGTTTTGAGTTGGGCCTTGAAGGATGGCCAGGATTTGATTATGTAGAAAGAAAGCATTCTGTAATGGAGTTAACAGAAGTACAGAAATGGTTAATTTATGAGCTCGACTGAAGAAGAGTGCTGTGTGATCAAGTTAAAGAGAGAAAGGGTGGGGGATCTTGGAGGCCAGATTAGAACATTTCTCCCTGATGCCAGATGGCACAGGGAACCATGTTATATGGTTCAGCAGAACCCAGTGACTGTCACTTACATTTCTGTGTCTTCTACTATACCTACCCTTAGTAGGTATTTCGGAAATATTCGTGGAATTGAAGTGTGGCATGGTGATGAATGCTTTCAAAGACTTAAATGCCACAATTAGGACCTAAAGTTAACCATGTAAACTACATTTTTTTGCTAATTTTTGAGAAAGATGGAAAAGAATATTGTTTGTTTCAAACATAAAAGCTACAACCATTGTGAATGTACCTCATTGAATAAATAAATTATATAGAAACTATTGCACATTTACTATGGGTCAGGGACTGCTCTAGGCTCCTAGGATTCCACCCTGAACACGAGAGACAAGATGCCTGCAAGAGCATCTCAGCCAGTGATAATGACGTTGAAGACAACAAACACAGGTGATGGGAGAGTGACTGGGCAGGGAGAGGTCGACCATTAAGGAAGGGCTTTCTGAGGATGTGACATATGAGGAGAGTCCTGAATGAAAAGAAGGAACAAGACAAGGGAAGGTCAGAGCATTTCATTAGTGGGGAAAAATGAGGCAAAGGCCCCAGGGAGAGGACAGCTGAGCATGCCGTCTCCCATAATTTGAAGACGAATTTTGTCTTTGCATGTAAATTCATTTTAAGGTAGGCCAATCAGAATCTGTGAGAGAAATGTTTTTTCTTATTCATTTCTATTCTCTTAGACTATTTCAAAAATCTAACTGAACCTTCCCAAGACCCCATAGTAAAGGGAAAAACTTATAACAGCAAAGAGAACAGAAAGTGGACCAGCATTGAACAAAGGTTTCAGAAAATATCTGGAAGATTGAGAGGATGGAAGCACAATGACACATAAAACAGAGGGAGGAAAGATGTGGAGGATGGGGGCAGCAGCCAAGAAGAGTGAGGAGAACCTCTCTGCCTGGCAGAAGCACAGAGGCCGGCCTGGTACACGTACTGAGTGCACCACTCAGTGGTCCACATCCCCTTCCTTTTCCCTTCCTCCATGAGAAAGAACCTGGAGATAAAATTTATAAGGAGGTTGATGTAAACTGACTCAAAAGGACTTTAAGGAGATCAGGATGCATGGTTAAGAAAATATTTCCAAATGTTTGGTTGTAAAGAGAAGAAGAGAATATGGCTAGCATTAGAGAAAAGTATGGGCTTGGAGGAAGCAGTTTCCATAGTGGTGGTGGTGGTTGCTGTTCAAATAGCAGGGGCTTGAAGGTATTGAAATGTCCATGAAAAGTGCGGTGGACCAGGAGCTTCCCAACCAGTGTTCCTACTTCCAACTTTCCTTCTTTTCGCTCTGTCTTGCTTAAACTTAGCTAATTTTTCTAAAGCTCATTTCAGAGCACACTGGACTATCTCCTACACTTCCTCAGTACATGTCCCAATCTGCTCTCATTACACCTCCACTCCTGCCCCTTCCGGTGTTTTCAATATTCTCTTCACACTTCCACCCCTGAAAACGCCAGTGAATTTTGGCTGTATTTCAAATGCAGGCTTCTGTTCATTTTCCTTAAAGGCAGGCACTCGAACTTATCTCTTGTTTGTTTTTATTTCACTCTGGCCACATAATAGATATTTAGTGAACATTTGTTGATTGTTCCTCCCAAAGGGTTATGACTTTTCCTAACGCCATTTGTTGAATAGTCATCCACATCCTCACTTTCCACTCACCACATTCTGGCTGCTGCACCCAACACACCCCTGAAAGTGCTGTTTGGAAGATCTCCCATGAGCTCTTTGTTGCTGATGCAGAGAACACTTCACAGACTTAGCCTACGTCAGATTTCAGCAGGATTCGACTCTCTCGTCTTGAACTTTTCCTTGAACATTCTCTTGTCTTGGCCTCATTGACACTTCATTTTCCTGGCTTTCTTCTGGCCTCTCTGCTTCTTTGCAGTTGACTTTTCAGGATTTTTCCCCCTTGTTTTCCCTTCAGTGTCATATTCAGGGCTTTTCTACTTTTCCCACTCTTCCCACTCCCCCTGGATGCGTTTATCCATGCCAATACCAAGTCCTTCTTTCTCTCCAGCCCACATCTCTCTCCTGAGTATCAGACCAACAAATATAATTGTCTCCCAAAAATCTATTGGACGTCACAATCACACTTTCAATTTAGTACGTCCAAAGCCAAATTCATCCCCTATGCTCTACTCCTTCTCCACCAACCCATACCATCACAAGCCATTTTATTCTCCACTCCTCCCTACCACAGTGAATTGAGCTATCAGCCATCTACTTTCTTAAATCAGATTTGACCAGGGCATCACCCTTGATTATCAAAAGATGAGTCAACTTGTATACCTCGAGAGTAGTGGTGCCCTGAACAGTGACAGACACTTTCAGGAGAAGTTTTGTGTTGGTTTGTTTATTTCTTTGGAAAGGACAAAGGAGGAGTGATTTATTTAGATTAGATAGGTTGAATTTGAGGTCACTGGGATACCTATGTAAAAAATGTTGATTGGGTATTTGGAAATGTAGGTACATACTGCAGTTATGAAGATATTTCAGAGCTAGAGTTACATATTTGGGAATTATCTACAATACATAGAGGGAATAATTGAAACCATGTGAGAAGTGAGATCATCATGGAAAAGTACATAGAAACAAGGATATGTGGAAACAAGTTGTGGGAGTAGGTCATAACTCTTTTAAAGCTGATGGGACTCTACAGATCATCTGGCACAACTTTTTTTTCACCTGAAAATTATACTGAGACTAAGACAGGAAGAAAGAAATTAAATTCTAAAGAAAAATCTACTTATAAGGTCTTTGAGGCCAAGTTACTTTAAAGTTCTAAAGCTCAGACCAAGAAAAGATTCAGAATGACTTGCCTTTATTCAAGTCAAGAGCAGTGCCTCAGAATCAAGCTAACATTGCTGTTGGCAGCACGGAGAGCCAGAAAGAACTTGGGTCTTTTACGAGTTCCACGAACCAATAGATAAGCAAGCCCTAACTCTCACCCTGCCTCCCGATTTCCTGTCATGTAAATCAGTATATTCCCTTATAGTGTAAGCCAGTTTGATTTGTAAGTGCCAGAGTCAGCTCATATGTGCTCACTAGAGCTGTTGTGCACATCTCTTTCTAACTCTACATTCAGTGACTTCATGTCATTACCTTGAAATTGGCCATAACAGGACTATTTACAACTCGGAAATTGGCAAATACTGTGAGTTAGGGGTTTTATCCCCCCTGGAAACCTGGTTGTTAAACGTTTTCTAGTACATCACTGGTTACAGCCAAAAGCATCCTTAGCTGATGCACATGTTGAATCAAAAACTACTGGTCAGTGTTTGTCACTTAATAATTCATTTGAAAAAGTACCAATCAATGTCACAAAGCTATAAGCCCATTACCACAAGATATCTATGTAGGCTTTATAATAGAATGCTAAGAATGGATCGGGAGGTTGGGAAACTGGGAGTTTGAATTTCCTTGGCGGGACTGTTGATGTAGGGATACCCTTCTCCGTGGGAAATTGGCTGGGGGTGTTACCCTCTTACCTCAAGTCAAATGAGAGATTTCAAGAGAACCACTTGGAGAACCTGAGGTGAGTCCCATAGAGTTTGAATGACATAGGGACTCACACTTGAAAGTTTAGAGGGAAGAGGCTGTGGCTGAAATTGCCCTGGACTTGTTGAAAGCAGAGAGATAGTCATTTTGGAAGGGTTCAAGTTCAGAAGTATATCCCATGGGCCAGCAGAAGGGAGCTGATTGGATCGTCTTGAGAAGGATTCTGGCTAAGAGGATGGTCTGGAGGGCCAAGGTGTCCAACATAAGTGCAAACTGCTAGGGAGCCAGGAGGCTGAGTGGGGAATGGGCAGTGGCCAGTCAAGAAGGCATCTTCATCCAAGTCAAAGAACTATGAGTGTGAAACCCCCTGGGATGATGTTGGGGATATTGGGTAGAGAAGATCTCATGATAAGAGGTCACACATTAGTGCCACAGCCAGAGGGCACTAAAACCAGATTAGGAATCTGGTATTACAGTTGGAATAGACTCCCACTATTATTTCTCTTTTCCCATATGCTCCAACCCTGGAGGGGCCCAAAATGCACTAGGGAGTAGATGAGGAGTAGGGGGCTAGAAGGAGCAAGGAAGAAGAATCTCACCTGGCTCTCTTAACCCTGCAGATTTCCCAGCCAAAGATAGGCTTTGATGGGAGAGACAGAGGTTTTAAACTGGGTAAAAGATGGACATTTCAAGGTTAGATAGGAAGGTACTTTTCAAAACTACCGAATGAAACTATTCTTGTGACCGCGGGGAACTCTAACAGCTGTGGAATCTGCTGGGTATCCCGCCCCCCACAACCCAAGCAGGAAAGAATTGGCGAGAGAGTGGGTCTGTAGGGTCCTAGGGAAAAAGGAATAAAGAGAATCTCTGATTGTGCCCCACTGGCTCATTCAACAGGCATATTCGATTTGCATTGATGATTGCAGGACTTAACTCAATTCACTGTAGGGAAGCCCAGTAAATGTCAGAATTGACGTCTGCTGAATGAATGAGGAAAACTCCAACTTGGTGTAAGGGAAAGGGATTTAGGAGGAAATTCCCCGATCTGAGCAAAATGAGAAATTGTTTGAGTCTATAAGATGTCAGAAAGAAAGGTACTTTTTAAAAAATTCTCTCTGTATTAAACAGAGTGTAAATCAGGATTCATGGGAAGGTGATGGTTTATGGGTATTTACAACACTTTTTCCCTTTAGCCCCATAAAGCTAAATACAAACACAGAGTTTCCATCTCTCTTCCCAACCTCTACCCTGTGCAGAGGCGAAGAGGAAGATTCTTCTTCATGTCTTTCGATGGTTCTGCTCTTCTTCAAAGGTAAAAAGTGCTGTGGTAGCAATTTAGACTCTCACTTGACTTCTAACTAGGGAGAATTAGAAGGCACAGCTCTCAGGGTCTAGCAGCCGTGGATCTGCAGTGTCCGTAACAGTAGCCGCTACCCATAGGTGGCTATTTAATGATAAATTTCAATTAACTAAAATTAAATAGAATTTAGAAATTCAGTTTTTGCATCATACTAGACACATTTCAAGTGTTCATTAGCGACGTGTGGCTAGCGGCACTGATACAGAAAATTACCATCCCAGAAAATTCTATTGGACAGTGCTACCCAAGATCTTAATTTATTGGAGATAGACATAAAATATTTCTTGCAATGAATTTCTAGGTGGTGTGATTCAGGTCCATTCCAAAAAAAAAAAAAAAAGAGGTAAACTTTCATATTTTAACAGGTCAAGAAAGTAAATAAAAGAAAATGCCTTTAAATTAAGAATTTAGAGTACATCTAAAGGCCGACTTTGACAGAAGGGGTCTTCTGTGCATAAATTTTTATTAAAATACTTTCAATGTGGCTCTTCAGATAACTTCCTATTTTGCATTGTAATCTTAGAATATGTCTTTTGGGATCCTTCCCAGGGAGTCCATCTCAGTTTTTATAAAGCCTTACCCAGCTATTTGATATTGTCAAGGAGAAATTGAAATTGTCTGCACTTAGGAAGGAATTTTTACATTCACCATGACTAAAATCCTTGGACAAAATAGATTGATCCTTACCAGGGATAAGAAGCCTGCCTAGTTCCCCTCTCTGAATGTCAACAATAATTTATAGCAGTTTCACTTCTAGCTCAGGGCCAGTGACTGGGGGAAAACTATCGTGTCAGAGAAGGGCCCATCGGATTTAGCATATAGTAACTTCAATAGAAGATCATTACAATGAAGTATAATTATAGTAATGCCTCGCCTAACAATGGGGAAACAGTCTGAGGAAAGCTTCACTAGGAGAATTCGTTGTTGTGTGAACATCACAGAGCGCACTTACACAAACCTAGATGGTAAACCCTACTACACACTTAGGTACTAATCTAATGGGACCGCCATCATATGTGCAGTCTGTTATTGACTGACACATCGTTATGCAGCGCGTGACTGGATAACAATTTTCCGTAGCATAGAAATTGTCACTGGAGGGGGACAGGGATAGATGAGAGAAAGGATGGTAAGACTGACATTTTCTTAAGAAACGGGAGCAGGCATCTTTTTTTGTTCTACGTGTGCCTCAGAGACTAAAATACTGCCTGGCACATGGTCCATGCTCAGTATTTGTTGAATGAAACTGTTATTTTACTATGTTTCAACTTAATGTTTACAGAATACTGTCATCTGCATTATCTCATTCTCTCCGAGGTAGGAAGGGAAGATTTTCTTAACCTAATTTGTAGACGTGAAAGTGAAGTTATGTGGCTTTCCCAGGGTGACGGAGCAAGTGATGGATCCAGGACCTTCTCGGCTCTGCTTTGCCCAGGGAAAGGAAATGTGATGCTTTCTCTGCCTTTGCCTATCCAGGGTTAAACTCTGTGTTTTTGTTTTGTTTGGTTCTCTACTTTGAAGTTCACAGTTGTAAGAGTGAACTTGTTACTAATTGGCGAGCATAAGGTGAGTAGATACATGAATGAATGAACAGTAACAAATGCTTTGTCCTGCTTTAACGTGGAGCAAAATTTTAGGTATCGAGGCTAAGTGTTAGTTCTGTGTATTTTACATTTTTTTTCCTGAAATTCCTAGTTGTGCAAAGTCTGATTTCTTTAAACTAGACTTCTAAATGAGGGATTGAGAAACTTTTTCTGTAAAGGGCCAGACAGTAAATATTTTAGGCTTTGTGAACCATATGGTCTTTGTCGCAATCACTCAGCTCTGCTGTTACAGCAGAATCTGCTGGAATCTACTCAGAATCTGCCATTATAGTAAAGCAGTCCTGATAATATATAAACGAATGAATGTTGCTGTGTTCCAATGAAATTTCGCTTATGGATTCGAAGATTTGAATTTTATATAATTTTCATGTATCACAAAATATTATTCTTTGGATTTTTTTTTAACCATTTAAAAATGTAAAAAAATTCTTGACATATATGATAGGCTGCATTTGGCCACAGGCTGTCGTCTGTCCACCCCTGCTAAAACTCCCACTTTGTAAGTTATATCCTCAAAGCAAGCTTCTCTGAGCACAGCTCTGACAATATCCTTCCTTTTCAAAAACTTCCACTGGCTCCATATAGACTATGGAGCACAGTATAAACTGGTTGACATGAGTATGATGCTGTCCATGACCAAAGCCCAAGCTGCATTTCCAGCCTTATTCTCCCTCGCCTTCCAAGTTGCAGCTAACCCAAGCTCTCCCTGCGCGTGTCTGCTCTTTCCCACCTCTATTCCTTTGCCTGTTCTGTTCTGTCCACCTGAAATGCCTTCTCTACTTCCGTTCCTATTTCTTCCTGTCAAAAGTCAGCCCTTCCTTCTAGCTTCGTCTCTAAGTCTTCCCAAATCCACCACCCGCTCCCCAGCTGGACTCAGCCTTCCCCTTAGTGGTGCATCTTTGTAGTGTGTGTTCTTTTTTTCCCCAGCATTTAAGAGATTTTATCTTCTATTATAATCGCGCGTATGATCTTCTGCTCTACAAAGTCACCAACTACTGAAGTCAAGAACTGGATCTTATATTTTTTGGTAGGGCTCCTTTATAGGGTTCAATGAACATTTGTGGAATTTAAATGAGTAACTGATCTGAAAAGGATCAAAATGGAGGCACTTAAAGTATTGTTCTTTGCAATTTCAGAAAATAAAAAAATAGGTAATATTACTGTTTCACAACAGCTTCTACAATAAAATTATTGATAATAGGAGAGAAAGAAAAACTGTCTTTTACTAAATAGAGTTCTTTTTCATTTTGTGAAAAAAGATTTAAGAAAAAACTATTTACCAAAGCTTAATTGATGGTTATAATTGGCCATAAATGAAAAGCTCCCAATTAGTGGTAAAATGAGTGATGGCAAAGGAATCTTCCTGTCAAGACAGACTCGCAGGAGCTGAATAACAGCTAGAAGCAAATGAGCCCCACCTGTCCATGAGACAAGATGGAAAAACCAGCCTTAGCTGAACAGAACAAAGAGCAAACAATTTAAACCCAGTAATGGAGACTGAGAAGGCAGAAATATTAGTTAAAGGGAAATGGGAGAGAGGAACTGAGCCTTGCATGAAGGCATGCGTTGTGGTTAAACTGGTCTGACTTTGAATTCCTCTTATTTCCACCTATCAACCTTCGTGCAGTGTTTACTTATCCTTCCTGGAACCACAAAGACATCACAACTCTTGTGAAGAGTTACTCATTGTTAGAAACCTAATCATTGTTTACAACCAGGCTGGCTTAGTGCTGAAGACGGTGGGTAACCAAGCTGGGAAAGTTCGGCTGGGGCTCTGTCTGCCTGTTCCAGTTCCAGGGAGCTTTTACCAAAGCAAACTAAGCACTTGCTGTGCTGTCCTCCACTTTGAATCTGAGAAGCGGTGTTGCCGTGGATGGAGTTATAGAGAATGTCAAGAAATCTTAAAGATAAAACAGACCATCCATGAAAGAGCAGCACGTTCAGGCAGACTGAGGTCGGGATGGGAACAGCTCCCAAACGTCTAATGAATCAGAAGAAAGCGCTCATTGGGAAGAATGTTGAAAGTGTAATTTAGGAGTTGTTTAAATGGTTGAGGGTGGGGAAGTCCTCCCAAACATGCAACTAACATGACCTACAGAGGTAGGACCTGCTTCGGGGAGTTGAGAATGATGTGGAGCTTTTCCTTGGAAGGGAAGACTGTGATTTAGGAAATAAAATGTTGGTTAGGCATTTGGGGAACCCTAGGATGATGGGAATAGAGAGAGAGGCTTGTGAGAGTTTCATTTTAGCTATCTTTTTTTTTTTTTTAAAGATTTTTATATTTTTCCTTTTTCTTCCCAAAGCCCCCCGGTACATAGTTGTATATTCTTTGTTGTGGGTCCTTCCAGTTGTGGCATGTGGGACGCTGCCTCAGCGTGGTTTGATGAGCAGTGTCATGTCCGCGCCCAGGATTCGAACCAACGAAACACTGGGCCGCCTGCAGCGGAGCGCGCGAACTTAACCGCTTGGCCACGGGGCCAGCCCCTCATTTTAGCTATCTTAAACTGAGGTTACCCTTTAAATCTATGGTCAGCAAAATTTGAGTCTTATGTGCTGAAGGTTAAAAGAAATGGATATGCGCAAAAAGGAAAAGCTTACTGGATTTTAAGTGTATTTAGAAGGTGTTCTATTTTTTTAAACTGTGCATTTTACTTATGAGGTATCATAATTTAATGGTAGACAAGTTCAGCTGGGAGACAAAAACAGTTTATTGTTACTCTACAGCATAGGAACCTGGAATAACTATAACTATATGTGGGTAGTGGAGGTATATTTTGAAATATCAACAATTTTTTCTCCTGGTCTTTATGACTATTTTCTTCCCATTCCAAGAGAAAGGTACCATTCAATTCCACTGCCTTGGGAGAGAAATGGGACAGGATGCAGAAGAGAAGGAGACAACAATCTGCAGAGATGCAGACGTGGTAGATGACGGTGGTCTGTGGGGTGAAGTGGAAGAATGAGAATGGAGTGGAGGAAGAGCCAGAGCGGCATAGAAGAAGGAAGCTTCCCTGAGAATAAAAAGCTTCCCCAAGCTGTAGGCTAGAAGGAGAGAAGAGGGATCTGTAGTTTCCAGGAGAAGAGGAGACCAAGCTCTGACCAAGGTCTGGAGGTGCCTCTCAGAGAATTAGCAAGACAGCCGAGAGGGATGAAGCCTAAGAGAAAGGGCTGGAAGTCAAATGTCTTTGGGACCATGAGTAATACAAATGCATGAAACGTGTGTAGGCAGTAAGGTGTGGTGGCAACTGTGGCTAACTAGAGAGCACACGACCTGCTTAAAGACATGCAAGATGTTTGCTTTTTTTTATAAAAAGCTTTGCTTGCCATCAAAATATTTGTGAACCAAATTTGCATTTCCTGGGCTCCAGGGCCATACAGAGACGTAACTTGTGTCACCATCAAATCCTGTGATATGGAAACCACAGAGAGCCGTCACACCTGTATGGACCATGGGGACAAAGATAATTGTCATCTCAGTGGTAAAGTACTGACAAGAAATGGCCACTGGAAGAGGAGGATCTCATCTCCCCTGTTCCTCCCCTCCAGTTACACATTTTTGGACTCTATTTATAATCCTGGGTTCTTGATATGAACGCAAGCAAGGGGTAGGAAGCTCCATGAGTGCCTGCAGTTAGGTTTCTCAATGTCTTCATATTAATCTGAAGGTGACGGGGCAGGATGCTTCTGTGGTTTAAGATTAAGAGGTATATACTACTTAATAAACTTAGTAAATTAATGAAAGCCAATTGTGAATGACAGAGTTTGTCAATGAATCAGATCAGATTCCGAATTGATGGTTAGCCAATCCCTGAAACAGAGACACCTGCACAGGTGGAAACGGAGGATGAAGATACCACTGACGTGTTCCCGCAGCAGACAGGAGGTATCTACTAAAAAGGGAACCTGCTACTTTACTCCAGGACTCTCTTCTCACAGACCAAAAGTACATGCTCAGTTAGAAACTGCAATTTGGTTCCAGTACGTCTTGATGACTACAGTATAGTTTTCTCAGTTCTTTCATTTTCTCCCTCCCCTTTCTTTTACTGTACCTAAAGTGACTGGTGTATGTGCACACAGGTATTGCTTTTTTTTTTAAAACTAAATGGCCAATAGTATGTTTTGATCAACATCAAATGGAGATGGAATGGAGAAAAATACTGGTTCTGTGAAAACACTCCCTTTCTCCATTAGTGGCATGCTCATTTGTTCTTATCTTTATATTCCAGTAAGTTATTTTGCTCTCACTGTTTAACCAAAACAAACAACAACATAAAAATCCTTGCATACCATGTTCCATTGGAGAATTTTAATTTTTTTCATTTATCGTTGTAAAACCAATGACAATTTTGTAACTTTTTTGTACATAATTGTTACATATGGGGCAATCTGTATTTAAATAGGGAAAAATTTAAAAGAAATGAATCCTATATAGTTTTCCCTTCAAGTCAAGTGTTTTGTTGTTTAAATAAACCTTGTTTAAAACAAAAAAGAAAAGAAAAGAAAATGTGAGCTGGCAACTTCATATAATCTATTTTAGCAAGCCTTCGCTGAGTATCTAATAATATACCGTCATCTGTATGGTGTAGGGAGATAAAATTTTAATAAGATGAAATTTTTGCACCCAGGAAACTTGCAACCTAGAGAGAAACCAGGTAAGTACATTAAATACAAAGGAACACAGTCCCATGGGAACACAGAGGAGAAAAGGGTTTATAAGTGCGGAAGATCTAGATAGATGATCGAGGGGAAGACCCAAATGTACTTGAGTGCCTTTTAAGAACATAATGAATTCAGTAGCAGTTTAAGAAACAGACTTAAATTGGGCAGAACATGAAAACTTCATAGCTCCTTCATCCTTTATCTTTCCTTCAGTCTTGTCACCAACCTTTGCAACATTTTGACTTCGCCTTTTGACTTGTTGGTTTGATTCGCCCCTTGCAAAGTTAGAAGATTCTTTCCTGGTTACTTCCTGGTTCCACCTGTTAAAAAGATATTCAGCTTGAAAAATAAGTGTCTATTTATACTTGGCCAAAATGAGTAATTCTCAACTTTGGGCACATGTTGGAATCACATGAAGAAATTTTAAAAATATGGATGCCTGTCATTTGCCTCTTGGTAAGGACGTCCTTACAGTATCCCTGTAAGGACACAGCATCACTCTGGGGTGTTGCTGCCAAAAACGCAGAACCTGAATTTAATCATAAGGAAAGATCCGAAAAACCTAAATTTAGTAACATTCTACAAAATAACTAGTCGGTTATTTAGAAACATTTCAGGTCATGAAAAATATGAGAAACAATTCCATATTAAGGGACGGTAAAGAAACACGGTAACTAAATGCAATGGTGATCTTGAATTGGATCCTAGACTAGAAACTAGACCAGAAAAATAACATCAGTGGGACATTTGGAGAAATCTGAAAGAGACTTGTAGATAAGATAATATAATTATCACTGTAAAGTTCTTGACTTTGATAATTATACTATAAATATTTAAAAGAATGTTCTTGTTTTTAGGAAATACACACTGAAATATTTTGAAGTAGAGTGGTGTCACATCTTCAACTTTCTCTCAAATATTTCAGAAAAAAATATGTGTATATGCAGAGTATATATACTTGGAGAGACAGAGGAGAGAGATGGAGAGGAAGAGAATGATAAAGGTACTGTGGAGAAACTGGATTAACGGTATACAGGAATTCTTTACACTATTTTTGCAACTTTTTGGTAAGTTTTGTATTATTTAAAAACAAAAGTATTTTAAAATTAAAAAAACGAAACACTGATGCCTGAATCCTGCTCCTGGAGATTCGGACTTACTTCCTCTAGGATGGAACCCTGGCTTCAGGACTTTAAGCTCTCTCCAGCTGATTCTTATGTGCAGGCAGGGGTGAGAACCACGAGCCTATGCAGACCCTGGTGTCTAGAGATACAGAATCTCTAAGCTACCCATCATTTACGGAAATTGTTGGAGTGGAGGGCATTGGGATTAGAGATTTAAAAAAAAAATCATCTCTGAGAAGAGCAGTTCATCATTGTCCTAAATACAGACACTCAAGGGCCCAGCAGGTCCTATAAACGTGTAAAGCAGCAGAACACAAGATAACAGGGAATGGTGAGAACATGTCTGAATTAAAGTCATTTAATTCTCCTGAACAATCCAAAATTGGCAGGCTGATTCGAGGGCAGTAGGTCAGATTGTAACATCTGAACCTGGAAGAATAGAGAAGCATGGTCATGATTTACAGGCATAGAAATCAGACAGTACTTAGATTCCTCTGAAAATATTCCTATGGTCTCTGTGGACCAGAGACTATGTTTAGGCAGCAGGTTTATATTAAATTTAGCAAAGTATATATTTAAGAAAAATTTGGATATAAGATATTATGTCTTTGATAACCATCTCCATTAGGCTAATGTTGGCTGCAAATAACATAAAACCTCAACTTAAACTCGTTTAAACAATAAAGCAATTTAATATCTAACAACACAGGCAGTCTAGCAGCTTAACAATGTCCTCAAGGAATCTGGGTTCTTTGCATCTCTCTGTTCCATCTTCTTTAGTAGGTCACATGTGCCCTCTAGCTAAGTTCCCTCACAGTCCCAAAGGGCAGCAGAAGCTCTAGGCCTCACATTCAATTGTGGCCACATCTAGGAAATGATCTTTCCTTGCTTTTGCCTGCTAGAAACAAAGAAATCTTTTCCAGAAACTCTTAAGTAGATTTCCCCTTATGTCCCGATGCCCTAAATTGGGTCACATGTTCATTTCTAAGCTAAGCATTGAAAAGAAAATGGGATTTCCAGGTTGGACTTAGACTAAATAGTCTCTGCCTTGAGGATGGGGTCATTGTCCCTTGAGATATGAGGGCAGCAAGATGGATACTACTACAAGCTTGGGGTGGAGGTAAGGAATGAGCATTAAGTAGTCAAACAGTAGAGTCTGCAATAACTGTTTTTAATCAGACATTTCTCTGAGATTAAGTCAGACTTTCACATAAGACGGTGTGGTCTGTGTAAACAATCAGTCCAAGTAGAGAGACCGGCAAATTAAGCAATTTAAAAATTGAGAGATGTGGAATGCAGTGAAAAAAAAGCACAAGACTAACTAAGAGATTTGGCTTACATTACCCAGCTAAATCACCTTGATCGAATCACTTTATTTTTCTAGATCTCATCTATTTTTTTCACCTAAAAGATGAGAGTTGGGCTGGATGGTGTTTAAGATCATTTCCAACAATAACAGCCCATTAGCCTATAAGCACTGTTTACTAAGCTCTCCGTAAGAGAAATGAACTGAAGAACTTGCTGTTTGTGAGGATGCCTCTCAGAGTAAGTAGTTCTACAATGCAGACACAAAATGAGAGAAAGGCAAATACTTTACAAGCAGAATTAGAACCTCCAGTTTTTTCTCTGGCATGTAAAGAACTTGGAAGTCACTACTCCATTCCAACAACAAGTAAAAAGATGGTTGAACAAAGAGAAAAATTAACCACTCTTCTTAGATTTGTCAGAAATAACATCAAGGGCAAACTGATGCACCAAAAATTGGAGCGATAAACAAGTGGATAGCAAGAGAATCACAACTTGCTAAACAAAAACCCACAAGTAAAGGCAGAAACCTACTCAAGAATCAGTGTGAGGGTAGGAAAACTTAAACCGCAACCAACAAATTGCTGGGGGCTCAGCGTGGACAACTCCAGAGGGAGGGGCCCAGTCATAGGGGAGCCCCTGACACTTTTGTAAATTTAACCTGCAAAAGCTCTACCAGATTCTCACAGTGAAGATTGGAGGAAAATCCCCTTGTGCTTCCTGCAGATGGAAGGGAAAGTAACATTTTGAAATACTCCAGAGTATTCTGTTCTTAATAAGGTCTGCCCTCAAGAGAAACTATTTTACCAGAGCATAAACTCTCAGGGTTTTATCAGAGCATAACTGACTTGAGGGAAGAGAAATACCCAACTCTAGCCTTTCATGTCAGAGAAGGGAAATACCCAACTCCAGTCAACAATAGCCATCCTGTACCACTTAAAGGGATGGGAAACCTAGAGGCACTTGTGAAGTTCATAGCTAAGGGGCACAGGCTGACTAAAAGACTGAGATCTAATCATAGGATTAAAGAATGCCTCCCCTCTCCACATACCTTACTACCACTCCACTAAAGGCCTATTTATCAGAGTACCAGTACATCATGTCTGGCTTTCAACAAAAAATTACAAGGCATACTAAAAACCAAAAAATACAGTTTGAAGAGACAAAGCAGACATCAGAACCAGACTCAGATATGGCAGGGATGTTGAACTTAGACTGAGAACATAAAACAACTATAATTAATATACTAAGGGCTCTAGTGGATAAGATAGACAACATATAAGAAAAGATGAGCAATGTAAGCAGAATGATGGACATTCTAAGGAAGAATCAAAAAGAAATAATAGAGATCAAAAACACTATAATAGAAATGAAGAGTGCTTTTTGATGGGCTCATAAGTGGAGAGGACACAGCTGAGGAAAGAATTTCTGTGCCTGAGGATATGTCAATAGAAACTTCCAAATGGAAAAGCAACAAGAAAAAACTGAAAAAAAACCCAAAACAAAATAGAATATCCAAAAACTGTAGGACAAGTATAAAAGGTATGATGTCTTCATGATGGGAAGACCAGAAGGAGGAGAAAGAGAGAAAGGATCAGAAAATATTTGAAGCAATAATGACTGGAAATTTCCCCCAAATTAATGTCAGATATTAAACCACAGATCCAGGAAGCTCAGAGAACACTAAGAAGAATAACTAAACTGTTCCTAAACTATGCCTAAAACTACACCTAGATGTGTCATATTCAAACTGCAGAAAATCAACAATAAAGAAAAAAAGTCTTGAAAGAAGCCAGAAGGAAAAAAACCTCTTACCTATTGAGGAGTAAATAAAGTCCACCTTCCATATCACAGCTTCCAATCCATGGATTCAACCAGCCATGGATCATGTACTATGCTTATGGTTTATGATTCATGTTTTGTTAAATTTGTGCATATGGAACCCTCATATATAGAGGGCCAACTAGGGGACTTGAACATCTGCAGATTCTGGTATCCATGGGGGGCTCCCAGAACCAATCCCCTGTGGATACCAAGGGATGACTGTATAAGAATTATATCTAACTTCTCCTCAGAAACCATGCAAGCAAGAAGAGAATAGAGTGAAATATTTAAAGTGTTGTGAATAAAAACCAACCAACTTAGAATTCTGTACCCTACAAAATTATCCTTCAAAAGTTAAGAAGAAATACAGACTTTCTAAGACAAAAATTGAGACAATTTGTTGTCAGTAGACATGTCTTGCAACACATGTAAAAAGAAGTTTTTTAGAGAAAAGGAAAATTACATAGGTCTGAAACTCAGATCTACGTAAAGAAAGAAAGAGCATTGGAGGAGGAATAAGTAAAGGTGGAATAAAAAATTTCATTTTTCTTATTCTTAATAAAATTCTTATTCTTAATTGATCTGATAAATTTCAAAATAATAATATTAATGATGCATTCAAGTACATATGCTTGTATATGCTTCTGTATAAGGGAAATGAATGACAGCAAAAATACAAGAGATGAGAAGGAGAAATTAGGATTATTTTGTTATTATAAGGTCCTCACACTATCCATGAAGTGGTATAATGTTATTTGAAAGTGGACTTGGATTAGCTGTAAATGTATATTGCAAACTCTAGAACAATCATTAAAAATGTAAAAAAAGAAGTATATTTGATATGCTAAGAAGAAGAGAAAATAGAATCATATAAAATGCTCCATTAGAACTACAAAGAGAAGAAAAAGAGTGAAAGACAAAAATAGGAACAAAGAACAAGGGCAATGAACAGAAAATGGTAACAAATATGGTAGATATTAATACAACTATATCAATAATCACTGTCTAAAGACACCAATCAGAAGATAGAGATTGTCAGAGTGGATCAAAAAACAAGACCCAACTGTATGTTGTCTATAAGAAACCCATTTTAAATATAAAGATACACATAGATTAAAAACAAAGGGGTGAGGGCCAGCCCGGGTGTTCTAGTGGTTAAGTTCAGTGCACTCCACTTTGGTGGCCCAGGTTCAGTCCCCAGGCATGGACACACACCACTCAACAGTGGCCATGCTGTGGTGGCAACCCACATACAAAATAGAGGAATATTGGCACAGATGTTAGCTCAGGGTGAATCTCCCTCATTAAAAAAATTAAATAAATAAAAAATAAAGAGGTGAAGAAAGGTATACCATGCTAACATTAATTAAAAGAAAGAAGGAATAGTTATATTAATTTCAGACAGAGCACATTTCAGAGCAAGGAAAGTTATGAGGACTAAAGAGGGGCATCACATAGTGATAAAGGGATCAATTCTCCAGGAAGACATAACAATCCTTAATGTGTATGCGCCTGATAACAGAGAGTCAAAATGCTTGAGGCAAAAATTGATAGAACTGCAAGGAGACATAGATTAATTCACTATCCAGTTGGAAACTTGAACACCCCTCTATCAAAAATGGACAGATCTTTCACGTAGAAAATCAGTAAGGACATAGTGAAACTCAACAATACCATCAATCAACTGGATATAATCCCCTTCTATATACTACTTCATCCAACAACAGCAGAGTAACCTTTCTTCTCAAGCCCACATGGAACATTCACCAAGATAGACCACATTCTGGGCCATAAAACACACTTTAAAAAATTTAAAATAGAAATCACTCAATGTCTGCTCTCAGACCAAAGTAGAATTAAACTAGAAATCATTAACAGAGAAATAGTTGGAAAAATCCCCAAATACTTGAAGATTAAGCAATATACTTCCAGATAACACCTGGGTCAATGAATAAATCTCAAGAGAATTTTTAAAATATGTAGAACTAAATGAAAAGATAACTTATCAAAATTTGTGGTATGCAGTGAAAGAAGTGCTTAGAGGGAAATTGATAGCATTGAATGCATACATTAGAAAAGAAGAAAAATCTAAAATTAATAATCTAAGCTTTCACCGTTGGAAACTAGCAGATGGTGTCTTTCAAGGAATTGGTCCGCAACAGCTAAGTTATCAAATTTGTTCACATAGAGTTATTCATAGTACTCCTCTATTATCCTTTTAATGCCCGTGGGATCTGTAGTGGTATACCGTCTTTCTTTTCTGTTATTAGTAATTTGTGTCTTCTCTTTCTTTTTATTAATTAACCTGGCCGGAGGCTTAATGATTTTCTTGATCTTTTTAAAGAATCAGTTTTCGGTTTGGTTGATTTTCTCTATCAATTTCTAAGTCTTTGTTCACAGGTGACATGATCATCTATGTAGAAAATCTAACAGAATTGATGAAAAAAAAGCCCTCCCGGAATTAATAAGCAATTGCAGCAAGATTGCAGGATACAGAACTAATGTACAAAAGTCAATTGTCCTATATACCATAGATGAACAAATGGTATTTGAAATTAAAAACATAATACCATTTACATTAGCATCCCCCAAAATGAAATACTTAGAGGTAAAAATCTAACTAAATATGTATATGATCTATATGAAGAAAACTACAAAACTCTGATGAAAGAAATCAAAGAAAAACTAAATAAATTGAGAGATGTTTCTGGTTCATGGATAGGAAGACTCAATATTGTCAAGATGTCAGTTCTTCCCATCTTACTGTAAATTAGAGAGCCCAGAAAGAGACCCATATGGATATATATGCAGATATAGTCAACTGCTCATTGACAAATGAACAAAGACAAAACAAGAAAGAAAAGACAGTCTTTTCAACAAACGGTTCTCGAACAACCAGACATCCACATGCAAAAACATAAATCTAGACATAGACCTTACAACTTTCACAAATATTAGCTCAAAATGGATCACAGACCCAAATGTAAAACACAAAACTATAAAACTCCTAGAAAATAATGCAGGAGAAAATTTAAATGACATAGGTATGGTGATGATTTTTCAGATATGGCACCAAAGGCACAATCCATGAAAGAAAGAACTGATAAGCTAGACTTCATTAAAATCAAAAACTTCTGCTCTGCACAGGACGCTGTTAAGAGAATGAGAAGACAAGCCATGGACTGGGAGAAAATACTTGCAAAAGACATAAATGATAAAGAACTGTTATCCAAAGCATACAAAGAACTCAAAAACTCAATAGTAAGAAAATTAATAACTTGATTAAAAAATGAGCAAAAGGCCTGAACAGATACTTCACCAAAGAAAATATACAGATGGCAAATAAGCATATGAAAATATGTTCAACATCTTACGCCATAATAGGGAATGGTAAATTAAAACAACAATGAGATACAATGACATACCTATTGGAATGGCCAAAATCCAAAAAGCTGACAACAGCAAATGCTGGTGAGGATATGGATCAACAGGAACTCTCATTCATTGCTGGTGGGAATGCAAAATGGTACAGCCACTTTGGAAGACAGTTTGGCAGTTTCTCACAAAACTATGCTTATTTTTACCATAGGATCCAGCAATTGTGCTACTTGCTATTTACCCAAATAAGTTGAAAACTCATGTCCACACAAAAAACTGTATACAAATGTTTATAGCAGCTTTATTTATAATTGCCAAAACTTGGAAACAATCAAGATGTCATTCAGTATGTGAATACATAAAAACTATGGTATATCCATACAATGGAAAACTAGTCAATGCTAGAAAGAAGTGAACCATCAAGCCGTGAAAAGACATGAAAGAAACTTAAATGCATATTACTAAGTGAAAGATGCCAATCTGAAAAGGCTACAAGCTGTATGATTCCAACTATGTGACGTTGTGGAAAAGGCACAGCTATGGAGGCAGTAGGATTAGTGGTTGCAAGAGGGGAGGGAGGAGGGAGGGATGAACAGGCCGCGCACAGGGCATTGTTAGGGCAGTGAAACTACTCTGTATGATACTATAATGGTGGAATCATGTCATTATATATTTGTCAAAACCCATAGAACGTACACCACCAATGTAGACTATGGACTTTGGTTGATGATGTGTCGGTGTAGGTTCATCCATTATAACAAATGTACCACTCTGGTGCAGGATGTTGAGAACGGGGGCGCTGTGCACGTGCAGGAGCAGGAGTTTTATGGGGAATCTCTGTATCTGCTACTCAATTTTTTTGTGAACCTAACACTGCTCTAAAAAATAAATTCTAATTTTTTTAGGCATATAATTAAAGCTAACTCTGTCAGACCCCAAGATGTAAATTTTATATAATAAAATGCGAATTTTCTCTTTTTGACTTGAAGCCTTGTCTGTTACTTTCTTCAGGAATGTCATCACAAATAGATTTGTCTGGGAGCTTGATGAGTAAGAAAAGCTATCTGAAAGTAGGCAAGGTTCCATTTGCATTTCACTTGTCTCCATGAATGTGTGCAAATTCTTCAACCTCTTCCTTCCCAAGAGGAAATTCAGACTTTTTAAAGATAAGCATCTGATTATCTATTTTCTTTAAAAATAGCATTTTAGATATTTCCTGTCCTTAAGATGTTGCTGTTGAGCAGATAACAACTTGAACCGTGCTATGTTAGAACGGATGCTGAAAACTAAATGAGCAAGGTTAGTGCTGACATCTACTGTTAGAACTTGAGGATGTGCTACTTTGTCACAAGCAGTTCCCTCCTAAGGAGACGGGAGTTGTGTAGCACTAGTTGCGGGTGCAGGGGGTCAGAGTGACTGGAGGAGAGAATCACCCAAAGCTCCATCATCCTGAAGAAGGGAGCAAGGGAATGACTTCGTGCTTCTTGAGATAAACATGTTGAAGAATCTGGAGCAGAAGATAAATTAATGTCAAGAGGTATTTCCGAATCCTCATCCGGGCGTCTTCCTAAGGCTCTGGCGTCTTTAATAAACCTCCCACTCTGTTTCTCTTGTAATGTTCCTGTCTCTGGCGCTTTAAAGAAAAGGCAGATGTGGCTACTGGGTTTCAGAGCTGTCTGTAGGGGAAGGAGAGAGAGAAAGAGAGGTTGGAAAGCTTCCCTGAACTCGGTCTTTCTCCTGCTCTCCGGCGTTGCTCTAGATTATAAATTGGCTATCTACCTTTTGTTTTAGTCATCTTTATCTTTGTCTGGAAATATTTTCCACTCCAACCTGGGAAATAGCTATGGAATTATGTCACTATGCCTATTTTAAAATGTGCGTGTCATGTGAGGTCTCACACTCCATCACCTCACAGTTACTTATGTGTCTCAGGAATAGCTATTACCTAAATGGGTGAGAAGAGACCCAGAATGCACTTTCTTCCAGTCAAAGAGCAACACGCCTATCCTCACGATGTGCAAAGGGAAACAGCTGTGTGTTGCAACTGTTGTTAGCCAAGGACTTATGTAAAAATTGAGAATGACAGTGTCAGTACCTGATGTCTGTTCAACAGTGTTGTTAATTCCGGGGGAAGATTGGACAGGACTGAGAGGATCGACAAGAGGACTCGGGAGCTGTTAATGCAGATCATCGACCGCCCTGAAAATACAGCTCGTGGTTCTGTGGGGTCTTCCGGTGTTGCTCTCCAGTTCTTGTCCCTTGCTATTGTCCTTCCTTTCTCTGATGGATACAGACTCCCCAAGAACAATAGGCTTGTTCCTCAGTACTGTGAAGGACTAACTATGCCCCCACGTGGAGAACACAAAGAAATCATCCACTTTGTTGCCCTCTTATTCACTTGATTTCTAGGCAAATAGGCTAATTTAACTGCCACTTTTTTTTAGTTTTTCTATTTTTACAGTATGTTATTTGAATATTTAAGATGAGATTAATCTTCAGAAAAATTGTTGATGGTACCTGACATTCTTCATGGAAGATCTAAATATCTTAAATGATTTGTGTGCTTTTGGGTAAAATCATAAAAATACTTCTTTTATTCATATAGATCTGATCCGAGCACTCTTTGTAAAACTGTTCTTATTCGGTAAGAACAGTTGGCATTTGGGAACCCACAATATGCTATAACACTCTATAAGAATCTGTTTCATGTTTATGTTCATCGAAACAAAAAACTTTATGAAACATGACAGAAGAGGTGCGTTCAGTGAGTTAATCAGCTGTTTCTACTCCCGTGATGCTGTTAGAGGTGGTAGTCAGTGCAGGACAGCAGTTAAAAATCCCTGCTCTGGGGGCTGGCCCCGTGGCCGAGTGGTTGGGTTCTCGCGCTCTGCTGCAGGCGGCCCAGTGTTTCGTTGGTTCGAGTCCTGGGCGCGGACATGGCACTGCTCTTCGGGCCATGCTGGGGCGGCGTCCCACATGCTGCAGCTAGAGGGACCCACAATGAAGAATATGCAACTATGTACTGGGGGGCTTTGGTGAGAAAAAGGAAAAAAATAAAATCTTAAAAAAATCTTAAAAAAAAAATCCCTGCTCTGTCAATCATGCAGTGTATGAATCTTTGGATAACTTACGTCATGCTCAGTGACTCAATTTCCTCATCTGTAAGATGAGGCAATAAGTTAATATACATGTAAAACACTTAATGCTGTTCCTGGTGCTTTGCAAGTTCTCAACTAATATAAGCAGTCATTATTATTAAATGTAAAAAGTTGCTGGTCATAGCCTATCTTAGAATAAAAGAAACATCCCAAGTGATTGGCTTGTCTTTCCCATGTAAATGTAAATTAAGTCCTGGGCTTAGAAAATATTTGATTGACTGATAGAATCTCTTTATTTAGAGGATATTAGTATTCCTCTAATTTTCTCTAGGGAAGATTTGTTTTTTTTGAGAAGATTAGCCCTGAGCTAACTACTGTCAATCCTCCTCTTTTTTGCTGAGGAAGACTGGCCCTGAGCTAACATCCATGCCCTTCTTCCTCTACTTTATACGTGGGATGCCTACCACAACATGGCTTGCCAAGAAGTGCCATGTCCGCACCCGGGATGTGAACCAGCAGACCCTGGGCCACCAAAGCAGAAAGTGCGATCTTAACCACTGCGCCACTGGGCCAGCCCCAGGGAAGATATTTTTAATATAATTTTGTTTTGTCAAAAAAAGATAGTTTTTTTTAACTTTGTCTCAATTCTGTTTTATTTTGGTGGTGGTTTGTTTTTGCTTTCCTCTAGTATTTCAGTCTATCTTGTGCTCCCATGTTCTCCTCATTTAAGGGTGCTTCCCAGGCCTCCATCTCCTGTTTTGACTGTTTGGGCTCCAACTTCCAGGATTTTAAGCAGGTTCCCTCGAGGCCTTACTGTGAAAAGAGATCCCAACAGGACAGCGTGCACCCGTGTTGCGGGTGTACAGAAAAGGAGCACAGAATTGTTTGGCCATCTGCAGTGGGCTCCTTCCTGGTGAGGGATGGGGAAAGGAAGAGGAGCGATGCCAATGACATTAGGTTGAGTACATGTAACCCCTCAGCATTATCTCCTTCTCCCAGACCCACCGCCTCTGTGAGTTGTGTCCACTAACCTGGTGTCTGCCTGGTACCCAGGATGAGCACCTACGTTTTCTGTTTCCTGTGTTTAAAAGACATTTTAAAGGTATTCATTAGTCCTTTGTCTCTTCTTTATAGTATGAGTAAGTATATACTAACTAACTCTAGAAGAAATTTAGAAAAACATATGTGTTCACTCTATCCCCCCCCACGCCAGTTATTAGGCATTCTTTGTCACCGCTGATATTTGTCACCACTGAAATTAAGAGCCAGCTTTCCTCTACTTCTCTGCCCAGGTCACTGCTCTGGCCTTGTCTTTTCTGAGCTCTCCACTTTTCTACTACACATTGCTTTCTTCTTTCTTTCTTGTCTTCTTAACCAAAGCATCATCATATTGAGGGCACACTGAGTCACATGTGACATTTGTGTGGTGAAAGATCCCAATTAGATTGACTCAGCTGATGGTGGTTTGTTTCAGGCTTGATTCGACTAGGCATTCAAGTAAACTTCATGCCTTTCAATTATGTGAAAAGAACAGATAAGATTAACTGGGAAGGGGGTTTCATGAGACTGCCGCCAGTCATTGCCGTTGACCCTACTCCATATGGTGGGACTTCTACTGTCCTGAGTGGCTCAGAAAAATGCCCAGCACAATTTACTACACTAAAGTGCCCTCTACAGTTCTGGTATACCTATATTTTTCAGCTAGTAATAGGCCCAAATTTTTCCTTAGTTTTAAAACACACCTCCGATACGCATACTTAGCTTGAAACCAAATATTCGTTTGGAACCCAAGAGATCCCACTGTTTCGTTGTCCATCCCAAATGAGATGGTTTGCAGTGCTTTCCTGGTCAAATTTTTCCCTGAAATGGTCTGTTCCAAAAGCCCAAGTCATATTTCATCAATGGCAAGCATTTCTTCAGAAATTGCTGCTACTCTAAATACCAAAGACCTTAAAATAGCTTTTGAACTGGCATTTTTACATCTTGCAGTTTGTTGTGATGAAATCACTGATCCCACAGAAACAAATACTTAGCTGAAGATGTTTATGGTAGTGCTATTTATAATAGTGAGTTATTTAAAACAGTCTGTCAAATGTGGAATAATGGTTACACGCTCCTGATACCTCTATACAAAGGAATTCCATGCCACCATTAAAAATGATGTTGTAAAAGAATATTTATTGACATGGGAAAATATCTTATAAACTGTTAAGTGCAAGAATTGATGTAAAGGAATTTACATGGAGTATATACAGTGTGTTCCCATCTTTGGAAAATATGTACATAAATGCATAGAAAAATTCTGAAAAGCTTTCAGACAAAATGCCAATAGTGGCTAAACCTTGGGTGGTGGAATTATAAGAATTTTAATTTTCTTCTATTTCTTAATTTGTACTTATTTTACAATGAACACATGGTAATTATGTATTTTTTAAAAGACTTCCCCAAAAAATCACTGCTTCTTGTGAGAACCACCAATAGATGTCGTTTCAGTTCTTCTGCCATGAGAAATGTATAAGGTATTGTGGGAACTACATGGGAAATGAAACTATGTGGGAAATGAAAGAAGTGTACATGAAGGTCATTCAGAGGGTTTTGATGTATAAAACACCAGCATAACCTTGTTACACACAGGTTTGATCTTATTAAACAAATTTATCCAGGTGGGTTCATATTTTGCAAGATATTTTTCTATTGACAGAGCTTTACTCATCCGTGTTTAATGGCTCTCTGTAATTTGCATAAGCACTACAACCTTCTGCTACACAGTTCTTCAACCCATAAAAACACTTGAACCTGCAATAATTTTGTTCTCAAGGAAGATGACACAGGATTTTTGGTCAGGTTCTCCAGACAGCATGGCAGTTAAAGAGGCTTTGCCTGCTCTGAGCGTGTATAGAAATTAGAAGGCAAACACCAGATGATGAAGGAAGTGCGAATGTAGCTGAACCGGGAAGGGTCATTACAGTCTCCAACTGCAGATGTGAGTAAGTGTCTCGTGTCCTGTCCTACTCTTGGCCTGTGGGCAACAGAACCCCAAAGATCCAGATGCAAGTCAAGCCACATGAACGTAAAGCATATAAATAAAAATCTGAAATCCCTCCATAGGTTGTTACATATTAAGCCAATCATTTATACAGAGGGCATTGAATTAAACAAGAAGCATACTCTTTTTATCTAAAGCAAACAAACAAGGAAGAAAACATCAACTCCCTGGTGATTTATTTTCTCACCATAGCATTTCAGTTTCTGATGGATTTTGGTACACATCTTGCATGTTCATCTCTGTAGGAATTTCCTTTAAAGTTACCAAAAGAATTGATGCTGCCGATGGACTATGAGGAGAAGAGCTGAGAGTCATTTACAGAACTGCTGTGAGTCCAAGACAGAGGATGGAAAAACCCAAGCCTCTATAGATGTTTTCCAGAGTTTTTAGAGTTTAAGATTCTCTTGTTTAATTCCCAAAGCAGCAATTCCTAGCAGCATAGGATCCCTGAAATATTTAGAGGAAATGATTCCGAAGCAGAAAGGAATAAATCATCCAAGAAATAATCAGAATTAAGCCTCATGTCAGTAGGTGGCATGCATACACTCGTCTATTCAACAAACATTTATTGAGCACATGCTTAATAAATCATGGGGCCCAAAGATGATTTCCGATGTGCATATGTGACCCGAGACTATTCATTCAGTGGATGTCCTTGGTCATAGGCACTCTGCATGCAAAGTCCAGTTTGAATGAACATCAAGGGCAGCAGTGAGAAAAGAAGGGGCAAGGATGCAACATACAGTGTGTGTGTGTGTGTTTGTGTGTGTGTGCCTAAAATGGAGGGAGAGCCAGCAAAATTTAGCTTTCCCTTCTTTCCAGGTATCTTTGCCTTGGGAGCTGGGAAAACACTGAAGTATCTCCCTGTCCTTGTCAGCTCTCTTTCTCAAATAAACTCTGGGGCCTAGGATGATTTCTAGGTTTATTCAAAGCTTCCAATTATTGGGGTTATTATTATTTTAGACTTCCTGCCCTGTTCATGAACTGGAGGTAAACTTGCAGTGTAAGTATTTTCTGGAACTAAAAGAATGACAAATTCCTCGATAAAGAGAGGCTCAAAATGCTTTTGCTTTTGTTTGGGTCAGATTTCTTTGCATTACATCATATTGAAAAATATTCCGAATGAGTTATACAAGGAAAAAATTATCTGGAAAAACACAGAGGAAGTTTAATCATTGAAATGGCACTTTCACATTAACTTCGTAAAAGGAATCATTAGGTCAATGTGGTTTTATGTGGATTAAATTGTGCTAAATAAAGCACCACGGGGTAAAAAAAAAAAAAAAAAAGCCCAAACAAAGGAGGAATGGGTCAAGAAGAAGTTAATTAAGTAATTTATTTACGGCTCAACAATACACCAGACAGTAATCCAAGATTCTTTTATTACAGATGGTATTTTTCACTGCTTCCCTTGCCTCCTGGTACTTTGTATTTCACATGATTTTAAAAGCAATCCATTCCCAGAGGGTCCAAACGTACAGTCATTTTGGTCTCGCTAATCCACGTGTGCACACGTGTTCCTGCACATCTTCCCTACGTAATAATCACAGATGAGCCAGAGGGAGCTGGACTCAGCATATTCTTCAAGTGCTGTCTGGACAGTGTTGTAAAAATGATGTGCACTGTTGTTTTTTTCACCCATTCTCAGTACTGAGAGTTGTGGAAATTACTATTTCTGAGGACAACATCTGTTCTCATTAAAGAGAAGTAAAATGTTCTTAAGACTCAGCTAGGTGTTTCATTAAAGGTGATCTATGCCATAAGGTATGAGGTGTATCATTTACTCACCTTGAGATGTTACTATGGATGTGCCTTTGTGTAATGTCTGATGGATATAATACAGTGCACTAAAACAGGATCCTTCAATTTAAGAGCTATGTCACTGTGAGTTTGGGAAAGTTACATTTCTCAGGAAGTGTTTAGCTTCAAAGGCTTTCTCTCCCCTTTTAAAATGTGGTAGTATATCTTAAATAGATATACATGTATATGTGTGTGTGTGTGCTTAGATATATAACAGGCGCATAGAATAAAACAAGATAGGTATTATGAATACTTGGAAGTCATGCCACAATAGGAAGTTAAATTGCCTCTGGCAGTTACATTTTAAATCCACACGTTACCGAGATGTGCAGTCAGTCCCCTGAAAGAAAAAGTGTGTCATCCAGGCTGTGGCATGTGGGCCATGAGAAGACCTCCAACCACATGATGTGTAAATAACCAGGGGCCCCCCTTCTGAGCTCTGAAATCTTCAGCACGTCAGTACTCAGGCCCAGCCTCCCACAGGCTGCTCCCAGCCAATAGTGAGTGCGGCAGGAATGCTAAGGCAGATCCATTCCTGGGAGGCGGAATTCCTACAGCCCACTTTGTCTCCAGCCACCCTCCTCCCATCCCACCCCTGCCCCCAGTAGCCTTGATGAACCTTCCTTAGACTGTGTGGCCATCTAGGACACTTCCACTTTCTCTCCTCTCCCTTTCTCCTTCACTTGGGATCAGACTTGCATCATAGTCTCATGGCCTTCCCAGCCTTCCCCGGCTCCCTACCCCCAAAAAATCCATGCATGTTTAATCCCATCTTGACATCTGCTTCCTGGACTAACATACGTCCAAACGAAACCTGATTAATTAGTGTATTAATACATCTCAGGAAAAAATGTTACTCTCAGAAAGATGTTGGTCAGCTCAGAGAGCTCTGTAGAAGGTGCCAAAGAAAAGTGGAATGTCTCAGCTCATGCTCCTCTGACCAGAGCAGAGGACGGGAACACTCCAGCACAAAGACTGTCTTCATTGTGGAATGGGTATGTCTGGTGCCATTAAGTATTCTGTTCATCTGACTAACACACTTGGCTCTGAGATCTTGCTACTCATCCCATGTTCAGTTGCTATTTAACTTCCCAGTAGGTCTCTCTTTAGGTAGAAGATGTGTGCATGAACCTGGGTCCACAAGGGAATTCTTGGAGATTTTGACAACTGCGTACTGGAGACTCAGAACTGTGACTGCTGACTGGACCATCCACCGCCAAGAGGAGTAGCACTGGATACTTGAGTAGGGGTAGAGGGCAGCCTGGTTTCTGCAGGGGTGATTGGGCAGGCTCTGCGGAGGAAACCGTGATGGTGTCTGGCATGTATTCAGCAAGCAGTAAATGTTGGCGGTCATTCTTGTTATTGAGTTGTGGGTAAATTGCCATCTAGAGAGAGAAACTTTAAGATTTCTTCTAAACATTAGTTTCTTAGCTTCCTAGGGTTGCCATAAAAATGTAACACAAACTGAGTGGCTAAAAATAATAGAAATTTGATTCATAGTGCTGGAGGTTAGAAGTCTAAATCAAGGTGTTGGAAGAGTTGGTTCCTTCTGAGGGTTCTGAGAGAGAATCTGTTCCATGCCTCTCTCCTAGTTTCTGGTGATAGTGTCGGCATTCCTGGGCTTGTAGATGCATCATTCCAATCTCTGCTCCCATCTTCGTACAGCATTCTCTGTGTGCATCTCTCTGTCTTCGCATGGTCATCTCCTTATAAGGATGCCAGTCATGTCGGATTAGGGCCCTCCAATTCCAGTGTGACTTCATCTTGACTTATTACAGCTGAAACTGCCCTATTTCCAAATAAAGTCACATTCTGAGGTACTAGGGGTTAGGATGTCAACATATCTTTGGGGGACACGATTCAACCCATAGCAATCAGATTTGATGATTCTGTAAAATTCCCCAAGAGTATAATTCCATAATGGATGATAAATATAAATTAGGATGTAATTAGAGACGTGACTGACTTTATAGTTGATGTTTCTTCAAACTGGCTTAAAGAGGGGGTGGTGTGTAGAAGAGAGAAAGAGGGGCCTCTTGTAGGAATGGATTCTAGAGAAAGAAGGGGGCCCAGAGAGCAGGTGGCTAATTTCTACATAACAAAGGATTTCCTTTGCTGCCCTTGAGCTCTTGACAGATTTAGGCTAAGGGCTGTGCCCTGAGTAGTTTTCTCACCCCACACCTCTGACCAATTAGATACGCACGCTTTGTCCAACAGTCCAGTCTCCACACATTTCCTTCTAATTCCTTTGCCTCATACCCTTTCTCCCTCTGGGAGGCTAATGCAAATAAATATATCTACTGTTCTGCAATGTTTAAATGATGAAAAAGCACTTCTAGTTGCCACATTGAAGTCTCCTTGCAATGTTAGATTGCTTGCTCTATTTTAGCCTATTAACTATGGGCAAAATAGATTAACTATGTTTTACTTCTCTACATTAGGACGTTAACATCTGACTCTCAGATAATTATTTAAATGTGTGCCACTGGAAATACGATTCATAATTACCTCAGTATTTACATTCCTCAGGGTTGAAGCATAGCAATTTGAACAGATGCTGTTTAAGAATTAATATGGATAGATGGAAATGACAGAGAATTCTACAAAGGCCCAGTGGTTTGGGGAGCTATTCTCCAGCAATTCCTTGTGTTTGATTTAAAAAAAAAAACAAAACAAGGTAGTGTTGGTGCTCTTAGGCTACTCTGCATTTATGGAATTTTCCAGTGGGGTGTATGTATTCAGGTCACGTACACAGTGAGATTTCCTGCAGTGACAGTACAGATAAAAAGGCTGTGCAACTTGGTGATAATTGTGCTCCATTTAGGCAAACCGTCAGCTGGTGCATTTTTACATTGTCTCAGAAGCACGAGAAACGCTTTTGTGTGCCTATCTTAAATATGAATTCATTAGCACCCAAAGAACAATAGGATGTGTTTTGAAATGCATTTTAATGAGAAATAAGCATTGACAGGACTTCAGAGTTCATGTTTCTATATCAATTTAAAGCCATTAATTAATCAGTGGTTATTTCCTCAGTAAAATTTAGAAGTAAATAAAACTTTTCTTCCCATTTTCTAGGAGTGGCTTCCCCGAAGCCTGTAACATATTTTGGATATCCATCATCCCTACCTATTATTATTATTATTGGATTAGAGAAGAAGGTTTAGTGTCTCCTAACCGTAGAAGGAGGGGATGGGGGAGAAAAGGAATATTAAGGTAATCTAAGTTTTTTTAGTTCAAGGTGTGACCTAGAGTCAAGATGAAAGATTGTGTACTGTCCATGAAATATCTGTGGTTCTCACCACTCCTAGTTACTAAGCATCAATGTCACCTAACACTTTGAGGCATATCTGTTAGACTTTCAAGTCTTTCTAGAAGATAATCTCCGTGGTGTGTAGTACCATGCTGGTGAAGTGTTGGTTTTTGACTCACTGCATATCAGCAAAGATGACTTGAGGACTACTCAAAGATGTGGAAACTACTACAAGTATAGTTGGACTGGTGCAGCAACAAGTCAGCCATTGCAAGGAAAAGATGGGTGCAGCATGGAGGCTATGAAAGTTTAAGATGTTTCTTGTCATAAACAAGACAGAAAAGGCCTAACATAACTGAAAGTGTTTAACATTAATTTCCAAAGAATTTAGTGATAAGCTAGACTACCCCCTGGAAAGAGGCTTTTGCAAATAAAATCATTATTAAAATATTGTGTAAATTCCCAAAGTTGAAATAAATATAAGGGGAATGACCTTTTATACGCAGGTTCTCTTAGGAAAGAGAAAGACTCTCGTCTCTCTCCTCTCAGTACCTCATGGCGTGTTTAGCTCTCTCTTCACATCTACATTATCCCTGGCTCTCTAGTGTCTAAAATGGTAGCCACTAAGCACGTGTGACTATTTATACCTAGATGTAAATTAATTAAAATTAAATAAAATTTAAAATCCATTGCCTCAGTCACACCTACCACATTACAAGTGCTCAATAGCCATATGTGACTTATGTGACTAGTGGTTACTCTATTGGGCAACACCAATTATATCATCATTTCCATCACTGAAGAATTACTTGCCCTTCACTCTCTAGCCATTTCTCAACAATCTGGATGATAGGCAGCATCTATCACTCTGCTTTTCTATTAACATCCACTTTACTGATTTTAAAACTGAGACTCAGAGAAGCAAAGATTCATGTTCAGTTTCACATAATTAATAAGCAGCGGAACACTCAATCCCAGCTCAATTGTCTCCAAATTAGTTCTTTTGTTTTTCACCATCATATCACTTCTACTCTGAGTCGGTAATAAGTTTTCTTTTCCATATTGGAAATAAAGAATAAATAGTCAAAAATACCACCATTTAAAATAAACACTCCAAAATCAGAGTTAAATATTTGGTTTAACTAATCAGAGAGAAATCTGTGTCATCAGTCAAGTTATCAGTATATTGAAAGCCTCAGTGTAGTGCTCAAGATAGCCATTGCCTTTTCAACCTTGTAGTTTCTTTTGATCTGATGGTTGAAAAATGCAATTTTTGCTTGTTTTAATTTTCTCCATAGAATATTCAGTATGATGAAATGAGTAGAAGATTAAGAGATAAGAGACCTGGGACATAGCCCAGGCTGTGCAACTAACTAACTGGATGTGACTGAAAAAGTCAGTTCCATTCTGAGTCCGCTGCCTTAGCCATTAAAGGACGATTTAGATGAGTTTCTATATTCAGGGTTGATAGTTGCTTGATATGCTCCAGTGTGGCCACACTGTTTATTAAATTATTGAAATAGCGCCATACAGTTGGTAAACAGCACCCCCTCCCCAGCCCCCTGGATCTTCCCCGGGGATCTTCCCATCTTCCCATGATACAAAAACTGAAGGGTTAATGCCAGGACAATACCGGCCTCCCAGGACCGTGCTCCAGCCCACAGCTGGCATTCATTCTGAATGTCAGTTTTCATGTTGTAATGGTTATTAAATATATATATATATATATACATCCTGCATGCATCCAAATATATGTGCACAATATTCCCATTTATCCTGTGTGTAGGTCATCTGTTTGGTTTACCTTAAGTTTGAAATCTAGACTCGAAGTTGGTAAATTATTCAAGATGTCTATCAGGCTTTCAGCAAATGAGTCAAAAACCGTCATCCCTCCGAGGAACAGGAAGGCAGGAAAACGAGGACAGGGCTGCAGTGGTCACATTCTGGTTTGCTCTCCATATGTCGATATAGCTATAAGTTCTGGGAGCAAATTCATGTTGTCTGAATCATTCTACATCAATAGTCAGCTCGGCCTCTTGAAAGTATTTAGATAATGGATCACCCCCCTAAAAAACTAGAAAAAAGAGCTTAAATTATCATCTTTGACATTTAATACATTTCAAGATCATTGAACCAGATTCTCTTCCTATGACTCACTTTATACTTCCTGAACCAACATTAATTTACCTCTTAAGACACCTGACAACTTCGGGGAAAGAAGTATAGAGCATCTAATAACTTATTCATAAGGTTCCAGTCACTGCTGATTTTAAAGACATATCTGTTAACTTCTCATTCAAAGATCCCCGTCTCCACCCTCCCTTAAAAGTTAAAAATGCAATTTCTACAGGACTAAGAAGGAGCAATTCTTAGATTATGTTTCAATCTAAATTCTCAAGTTCAGAACTTGTGCTATTAGTCTTCCAAATACTACTTTTGCTAAATAATTAAGGGTTCTTTCAATCTTTCTGTGCAGACACAGTCTCAGCTTATCTGCTAGTTTTCCTCACAGTAGCAAGATGGCTGCAGAAGCTCTTGGCATCACATCTTCACAAACCAATATGAAGAGATAAGTAACATTTCTCAGAAGTCATCCCAGAAGGCTTATTCCACATCTCGTTGTCCAGTATTGGGTCTTTCCTAAGACAGTTATTGAAAGAGAAGAAGGGATCTCCATGACTGGCTAAGATGAACCAAGATCTAAGGCTAGGGCCAACCTGCTCACAGCGTTCATGGAGGATTGGGTTCTGTTAGTGAGGAAGAAGATATGGCTGGCTGTTGGGTAGGCAATTGTTAGCATCTGCCACACAGAATGGCCTTGTGGGATACACATTATTATTTCCCCCATTTTGTAGTTGAGTAGACTGTAATTTGACATGGTAAACAAGGTGCCCAAGGATGAGAATTGGTCAGTGGTAGGGCTGTGATTTGAACCAAAGTCTGTCTGGCACTAACGCAGGTATAACTGACAACTATGCTCTACTCTCTCTTGGCCACACACTACGTTCACTCAAGATTTTGGCTTCTATCTCTTCACTGCCATCGTTCTCAACATCCTGGGGGATTTTGATATTTGTGTGGGTGACTCATAGAATCCTAACCCTAACATTTCCTGATGCAACTTCAGTGGCCTTTGATTCCACCTCACTGTAGCCTCTCACTCCCTTGGCTGTACCTCTGATAACTATTCCAGTGTTGAATCTTAAGTGCTAATGTTTCATGCTCTGACACAACCTGCATCCTTCCCGCCTTTCCTTATTCTTACTCCTTCCTATTTCTCCTTCTTTACTCCCACTATGCCTGTTCTGTAAGCTCCGGGAGTCCTCCAACCTCCCTTCCATCTCAAATGTCTATTAGAATTTATGAACTTTCAGGCATCTCAAAGCCCCAGTCAAACCCTCTTGATGGGGTTCAGGACTCACTACCCCAAAATATGGCACCTTGGGATAGTGAATATTCTAAGCTGAAGGAGTTTGAGAAAGTGGCAGAAGCAGGAAGTTCGCTCTGACCTTCTCCCCTGAAACAGGTCATAAAACCCTCATGTGAGAGGTGCCCTTCTGTACCCAGAGGAAAGAGCATGCTTGTCTCAGAAGACAAAGGGACCCGGAGAAGAATCCTAGCAAACAGGCCTTGCTAAGTTCCCCCAGTTTACAATTCTTACCCTATTCTTTGACCTGTCAGATCTCCCAATGACTGTCCACTCTTCATCAGACCGAGCACAACAATACTTGAGTCTAACTGTTTCTTCAGGTCTCTGTTTCCTTAAGAAGGCTCCACGTCAAGGAAAACTTACACTAAATAAATGTGTATGCTTTTCTCCTTATAATCTGTCTTTGTCAGTTTAATTTTCAGACCCAGCCAGGGACCTAAGACGATCAAGAAAAACATTCTTCTCCCCTATGCTCTCATCTAGAAGAGAAGGAAATGGAGGCTCAGAATGCTGATCTGAGTTGCCTGAGATCCCACTGCTAGAAATTGCAGCGAGAGACTGGAACGCTGGTCCCCTCTGGTTCCAAGTCCAGGCCAGTGTTTTATTTTGTTTTTTTCCCCCACTCTATCCCTTTAGGTTGAGTCTTTCCTTCTGGTAAGGATTTAAAAATGCACTAGATTTAAACAATATTTTAGGATATTAGCCATTTGTACTAAAGTATAATATACTTTATATTTTAAAAAGATTTTACAGCATGCTTTGCTAAGGTCAGGAAAAGGATGTAGTGATGAGATGCCCCAAAGATAAAAACCCTTTTTGCAGATTTCCTCGCTGATGGGAAGTCAGTAAGTGAACGGTCAGAGACAGGCAAGTACTCACACTTGAGGAATTTCAGGCGGATAGTCACAAGATAGATGAAGTTCTCGAACGTTCTCTTCAAAATAGATGTTGTCATGAATTGAATTGTGTTAAGATAAAGACAAAGGCTCAGGAACAAAGTGGTGTTGCATTTTCCTTTGTAGCTGACCTCTGGAAGGCATAGCTTAGATTCCTACTTTGAAAAAAAAAAAAGACCCAGCATAAAGTGTAATATGAAAATACTCAGTGCTACTCTATTTCCTGGAAAACAGGATTTCCTGGGAGTATGAATGCTTAATTTCATTGATCTGAAATGACAGATTTAGGTAATCTGGAGATGTTGTTGTCAGTGCTGTGGTGCCAATTCCAACTCCTAGTGACCCTGTGTACAGCAGAGCTTTCAGCATTACAGCAACATGCAACTGCCACAGTATGACAACTGACAGACAAGTGGTGTGTAGTTCCCTGACGCGGAGACCAATCTGGGCCAGCGGTGGTGAGAGCGCCGGATCTTAACCACTAGACCGCTGGGGCTGACCAGTCTGGTGATGAGACCTTAGTATTTCCAAACACATACAAACGTTGCTCTTTCTTAATGCACTAGATGGGTCTTAGTTGTTTACTGGCTTGATCAGAGTCGTATTGCCTCACACAATAATACCACTTACACTGAAATTGGCTTCAAGAAAACACAAAAGTGTTGATCAACAAATGAGCGATAAGATATTGAGGGTCACAAAGAATTCCCTACTTTGGCTTAATTTGTATTGACTATGACTCATCTTCTGAAGCAGACTTTATCTGTGTAATCAATAGTCTTCCAGTTTGGGGTGAGGTGATAGGATAAGGATTTTGGAAGATGTTTTTGTCTTTAAGAAACTTCGTAAGTACCCATCACAGTTCTCAGTTAGGCTAGGAACAGAGAGTATCCTGATCATTTAAAGTATTTGTTTAAATTTTATATAATTACTGTGGCCTGAGAACAGATCTCCAGGCCAGCTTCAGTACCCTCCCCAGCCCCGCCCCAATGGGGAAAAGAGAGAAAGAAGAAAGGAGACAAAGAAGGATGAGGGTACAAAAAATTCTGTGTTTAATTGCGGCTGTAAATGCCAGCAGATGACTCAAGATCTGACGGAAGTTTTCGCTGTGAATCACAGGGAGGAATGTGGAGAAACTATTTTCAAGACTTCCACATCCTTGGAAGATTTTCCTCAGTGGTAAGCATGCCAACAGTGGCCATCAGTCTTAGATCAAAAATATATGCTGTCTGGCACACTGGTCCTTGGTCACTTCCAATCTCTTTGGAGTCTGGGGCTATTTTAGTTGTGCCTTTTGGTTGTGTGGGTATCACAGACACATTTCACTGCTGCTCTGTTCCGGAACTGGTCTATCTTTTGGCCACATATCTTGCAAACAATTCATGGAGGAGACAGAGGAATGGACCTCAAAATTCTGGAAATAAGGAAAGTAAGATTGTTTTTTGAAAATTAAACTAAGAAATAAGTCCATCATAATTTGGAGAAAAGAGAGAGGTATAAAGTCCCACCAAAATCATGGGCAAATCTGAGTTTTGCGTATCTAAGCAATGGCAAGAAGTGGATTTATCCAGTCTACCTGGCCAGTGTATTTAAATGATAGAGATGGACATGGTGGGCTGTCAGTGTCAATGCTTGTTGCATATTCTGTTTGCTTAACTAATTCCCCTTGTTCCATTTCCAGTTCCCGAAAGTAAAATTCTCATGTATTTTGCACTGGTAAGACTGACTTGAATGTGGGGGTCTCCTTGACAATTATATTTCTCTTTAAAATTTAATAGATTGCCATCCTGTGTTTCTACCTTATGATCTTTTTAGTTTTGTTAGCATAAGGTACATCTCTAAATCCAAAGAACTCTGGGTTACTGATGAGTTTCAGAGACCACAGATCTGAGATCATTTCCTAGAAAGTGGTAGCTTCCTTCCCTGAGATGGTCTCCTTGTGAGGACCTGTCTGGGCAGCTAGCCAGCCCCCTCTAGGCAACGCCCCACCTGTCTCTTGAGTGCGCCTGCTTCACTGTCTGTCAACCAGCCTCAGGAGAGATGCCATCGCTACCATGTTCTTTTCCTCAGGGAGTCCTTCAAACACTTCATTTGGCAGTCATTCCTCTTCCGGTAAGGCCTTGTGGTGCTCAGCTCCACAGTTGGATGATTTGGCCCCACCTACAATGGAAGAAGGAATATAAGTAAATCAGAGAGAGAAGAAAAAGCAATCACTCAACCCAATGGAAAATCCATTGCTCTGGTGATGTATAGGATTAAATGATTGTAACACTTTTTCCTGGGAGTTTCGTGTGCATGGATCAAAAGTAGACTCTCCTTCCTTTATAGAATGCTTTATTTCAAAGAACTCATCAACCTCAAGATTTCTCACTTAACCCTCAGGCTTTCTTGCCTAATCCGATTCCATAGCTGTCACGTCAAATTCATCTTTAGTGCTAGGAAATTCAACTATGCAGTGCACTTTTTCTCAAGAGAAAATTGTAACAGGGAGCTTTATGGATTGTCTTTATTTTATTAGATTTGTCATCCAAATTTAACTTTTTGTTCGTGACCAGAAAATGTTTCAAAATATAAAATGCTCAAATTAGTGTCAACTTTTCAAATGTGAAGTCAATATAAGTCTCATACCACTTGGTAACTTGTGTTAGTGTTGACTTAATAATCCACGAGACTTAGAAAAGCAATATGCTTATTTAAGATCAAAGTAGATATATATATATATTTGTGTGTGTGAGGAAGATTGGCCCTGAGCTAGATCTGTTACCACTCTTCCTCTTTTTGCTTGAGAAAGATTGTCTCTGAACTAACATCTGTGCCAATCCTCTATTTTGTGTGGGATGCCACCACAGTGTGGCTTGACGAGCGGTGCTAGGTCCACACCTGGGATCCGAACCTGCAAATCCCAAATCACCAAAGCAGAGCACATGAACTTAACCACTATGCCACCGGGTTGGCCCCAAAAGTATATTTTCAAAATAAAGAGGCCTAGGCGTGTATGTCACTCTGCGCATAGTTCCCCTGTGGATCACACTCTTCAGTTTCAATATTTCAGAGCCTCTCCTGGTTACCAATCATTAACTGTTGTCCCTTTAGCTACCAAGAAGGCTGTGTTATGTCACAGATTATCCCTGACTACTGAAATGATTAATTTGGGGGTGGGAGGTGGGGAAGATTTAAAAAAATATAAACTCTACTGAATTCGAGTAAAGTTACTTTGTAACCCTTCAAGTTGTCATAAACCAACTAAATCTAGGCAAATTCATTTAATAATCAGAGAAAAGAAATAGTGACTAAATCAACGGAACTCAAGCAGCACTTCAGATCATCTGCCACACAGCCAGCATTGTGGGATATACTGAGGAGTTTCAAGCATTTTACAGGAAAGGGGCTCATAGAAAAGATGGGACAACTAGGGGCACCGTCAGCTCTAGGTGCAATTGTAGTCTGCTTATCATTGCAATTCATATTTTTGTGCATTTCTTTCCTCTAGAGATGGTGAGTGTCATAGGCAGTAGCAGCTGAATTCATTTATGTTTCTACATTCTCAGCTCCCCTCCACCCTAGCTATCCATTAGCTCTCAGCGCAGTGATGGGCATGAATAAATAGAGAAATAAGACATGAAAGGGATGCATAGAGGCTGCAAACTATGGTCCTTCCATTTCCTCCTACAAAGTAGATGCCCGAAAGAAGTCTTCAGGAATCAGCCTCTCCATAGCTCAGCCTGGCACCACCCTCTTCTTCTCTCTTCTCCTTGTGCCTGTGGAGCCATCAGGTCCACTTCTATGACTAGATGGGCTGATCGATTCGAACAACTAGTTGATACAGCTTATAAAAATAGCCACACTGGCCTTGTCGGCACAATCGAGATTTCAGGGAAAATGAGTAGTGGTCTGAGTCAGCTGCTCATGAAATTCAAGCAGGCAGGCAGGACAGTAAGGACAGAGAATTGATGGTGACCAAAATGTCCCCAGACAACACAACACCCACTGAGGAAATGGAGACAGAGATAAACAAGTGAGTAGAGGAAGGTGCCAGTGGATTTTTAAAGAAAATAATTTCAGCTGACATTCTATTTTAAAAGATTATGTCAACCTGCATTTATTGCAACATAAATAGAACAATTAATTTAATGACTTTTAAACATGACAAGTAACATGGTGATTAGAGTGGTATAATTGTCCGCAAAAATTCTCACTATTACCAGATTTAATTTTCTAATAGTGAACCTCACAGGCCTTTGGGAGAGTCTGCAGTTGGACCAATGTATGGAATATTTTGAAGCCAGAAAAAAGATTTTATTCTCTGTTAGGGTTTCTGTCTAGCTAGTAGATTTAATCAGAATGCATGTGTGATAATCATTAGTTCTCTCTCATCTGTTTAATATCCATTTGGCTTAAAAATCAGAATATTGTATCTTTAAGAAATTTGAAAGAGTCAATTCTGTTGAATCCTGCTGGTTATTTTTTACGCAACTGAGTGTGTGTGATCGCGCATACCTGCAGCGGGTGTGTGGATACCCACTGTGTATTTTCCTTGCTAGTACCAACCAAAAAGTACGAGAGGCAGGAGGACAAAGATGACTCCAATACTTGGAATAGTGGTTCCCATGAAAGTGGAATATGCATTACCAAAAGTGGCGAAAGTATGTGTGCATATTTGTGCCAAAGGTTCTGCAGACTCAGTGATTAGCTTCAGTAATTAATTGGTCGATGGGTGATGTTAATGCTTTTTTGGGCTTTTAAAATTAATACTTGTAGTAGTAGATACTTGTCATAATAAATACTTTTAAAGTTCGAGAGGAGACCCCATCCCTGCTGGGCAGGAAGAACGAGGGGTGGGGGAACTTACCTCAACTGCTTTCCCAACAGAAATGGACCCCACTGCCCCAGGGCGTCCCTTCTTACAACCAGGACTAACAGAGCTTAGTCACAGAGCGATTTCACAAACCTCGACATCAACCTGTGGGGTCTGAGAGAGGAGGAACCCGAGGCACCAAGATCTGAAGGCCTCTCTCAGGAGAACACAGCAAGGGATAGAGACCGGATTTAAATCCAAGTGTTCTCCGGACCCCAAGCCCTTGCCAAGGGATCACTGGACAAATCGCAGGCAGATAGCACTCGTTTCAGACAGACAGCAATGAGGCAATGTGAAATCTGGGAATGTAAATGAAGGCCAGCTCCTAAAACTTACAGGCATCTTAACTGATGAGACCTCTTAAGATCCCCCCAAATTTCTTAAAACTGTCGGTTATTATCCACATAGCATTATAAAAAAAAGAACTTTCAGATTTAAGGATTTTAATGGCAGAATAAAATTCATCCTAGAATAACAAGAAATTTTCAAAATAATGTACATATATTTTTTAAAACATTCCCAAAGCTGCTTTGGGAACCAGAAGAGCATAAAAAGATTAATAAAATTAAGTCTGAAAAGACCAGAGATTCTGGGAGGGAAGAGGTGGTTCGATGCTTTGAAATTACGCTTAGGCTAAATGACTGGAACAATACGATGGTAATTATATTACAGTAACATCCAGTCTCCTCAGGTCTGAGGACATCAGCCAAGGGCCAGAGTTTCACTCTGCATATCTCAGGCTTTTGTTGGAATAGTTTTCTAAATTTTTGTCTTCTTCAGAGAAGAAGAAAGCAAACTAATGTCAGGTTTTCCTCTAGAGGACACACAGACACACACGCACACACACACACCCCACACCCTCCTACTCATAGATCCTGTGCAGATGAATTTAGTAGACAGACCACCCCCTCAGGTCATTCTCTTTAAAAGCCAATTCAATGGGTATTTTTTAAATACTTTTTTCTCTAAAGATCACTGAGATAGTCTTTGAAAGGTTGTAAAAAATATGCCGAGCACATTGTAGATGCTTGTTGCATATTTCTTGGCTAAGTGAAACAGCATGGCTTGAAGGGGGAGAGAAAGGGGATAGCGAGGCCAATTAAGTGACTGTTTCAACAGTCCGGCAAGCGGTGATGAAGACTTATTTGGAGGCAGTCGGAAGAAGAGGACAGACACCAGGGCCACCAGTAGAGTGGACTTCCTTATTGAATATTTGGTATCTTCCCACAATCTAGAGAAACTATTGAAGACTCTCCATTAAGTTCCTTTATCTACTTCTCTGACCTTACTCATTCTCTGTGAAAAGGTTTGTTCTCTCCTAATCATCTGGGAAGTAATCAAAGCTAAAACACTTAACTAAAATCAATTATATTCCAATAACATTGGAGGCAATTGCTACACTCTTCATGATATATTTTACAGATAAAACATTCATTCATTTAATGCAGTCAGGTCTGTAAAGTTTAAAATCAAAGCTGAAAAATAAAAGGAGTTTTTATCCTCAGGAAACAATATCAGAAGAAAAAAAGAAAAGAAAATGTCGGACTATCTATCACTTACTTGAATTCTGGAAGTGCATGTATTTGCCAATTACATTTTGATACTTTGAGAATTTAGGGAGAGTGGCTCCTAAGCAGTCTGAGCCCTGTTGTTGAGACTGGTTCTTGGATGAGCCAAACTAGATCTCTCAGGAAGAGAAGTTTTTTCTCTAAACAGAGTGCCAGTTCCCTTTGAACTTGGTGACAAATGTGAAACTGAGTCCTTGGTTCCTTCTCTAGATTCACTCCTGTATACAGAATTCATGAGAGTCTGCTAGGATTTGTCCTCAAAAATTGCATTGGCTTCATCTGTTGATGCCTCTGGACTACTTTTGGTTGGGGAGGCAGAGAGTAAAAGGAAAAGAGGTCACCTGCAATCCTAATGTAGACTCTAAGGAGTTCAGGGAGAGTTTAAGAAATTGGAACTAGTGTTAGTTCAATTCAATGATTGTGTATAAAGTGACTGCTATACGTTTATCAATGAGCCTTACAAAAATTCTTACATTAAATTGTTGTCATAAGAGTTTTAAAATTTCTGGTCTGTGCATTTGATTTGTTTTCAGCATTCCTTCTTTTGATGCATCCTAATTTGACAGGATATGTTGTCTCCATTCTCATGAGTAGTTAGCACAAAGAACTCTCATCCTTGTTACCTGTTATCTTCATCAACAAATAAGAGGCATAAACTGCAAGAGAAGCAAAAAGTTTATTTGGGGTCTCAAGAATTGCAATTAGGGGAGCATAGATTCAGATAGAAAGCCAAATAGTGTCTCACTAGGGAGTAAAAGTCAGGGGCTTTTAAAGGCAAAGAAAGGAGGTTGTATTACAAAGAATTTTAATTAGAGTTGGAGGCAGAGAGCTAGTCTTGGGTAAACATTGATTGACTATTGATTCTATTTTCAGAAAGTCCACAATCCTCAGTCTTTGTAATCCAAATGTCCATTCTCTTGCTGACTTCTCAAACAATCACTTGTAAAACAATTGCTGTTTTGGCCCCGTCCAAAGGTTTGGCCCAGTCCAGGGTTCAAGACAACAAGGCAGTTTCTCTGGAAAGGCAGCTCTGACACCATTTAAAATGGCTCCACTATAGTCAACTTTGACTTCTCTTATGTGTGTCTTATTATCAGCTGGTTAGAGGTGCTGAGAAAGAGTGCTATCCTAGAGACATGATTTTCTATCAGGCAGAAGTATCCGGTAGAGAATTAACCACATATGCTTGGAGTAAAGGGTTGTAGTGTGATGAAAGGAACAGTTAAGGCTACAGAAGGATATTTTAAAATTATGGCTCATGTGCAGCATCTGTAAAAGTATGTCAGTGTTCCTTCCACTTATGTGGCCTGATACTTACGTCATTCACTTCAAAGTTGGAAATGGCCTTATCAGTATTCTGCTTTTATTTTGAGGATTTCAACTTTTTCTTTTCCCATATGCCCATGTAAATGAGCCATGGCTGTAGGGGTTGGTGGAGGGCAGTGGAGGAGTAGATGAACTCTCCATCTGTGGAAATAAAGCGTTTGACATATGCTCCAGTGCAGGACCTGGATAGGTCACGTGGGATGGAAAGAATTGCAAACAATTCTTCTTAAGGGCACTAAGGACAAGCCAGAATGACTCCCTGGTGCCTTTGAGGTCCATGTGCACTCCAAGTTCTGGAAATAGAAAGGGTTTCAGCAAGTTCTGCCAGATGCCTTGTCCTGGCAGGTTTTCCTCTTATTATTCCCCTTGACCGCCGCAGAGCAACTCCCCCATTGCCATGTGCAGGTCAGCAGCTGTGCAATCAACAAATCAATCAAATAGGCAGCCATTGGCTTTTAGGAACTGGCTCCAGGGCCACAGTAAAGGCTCCTGTGAGGATTATGCTCAGCCAAATCTGCCAAGGGCACAATGAGAAGGATCTGTCCTGGGAGATTTTATTGTTCTCAGCTCCGAGGCATTTCTCTATGAAACTTACAGGGGTTGTTTTTGACAAGAAAGTATGAATTCGGGGTATTTGGTGTGAATGCATTTCCTCTGCATTTGTCAGGGTTGAAATGATTAAGGCCCATATGTAGCAACTTTTTTCTGGATTGGGAAGTGATTAAAGCAAGGGTGGAGACACCTGGCCCTAGTGCGTTTGATTTCCCATCTGTATCCATGGTGGCTGCCGCTCATCCATCATGAAGTTCCATCATAGAGTTCCCACTCAACCCAGCCACAAAGCTTTCTCCATCCAACATTCCAGGAATTCTATTGGCATTATACGTGAGATGCAACTTCTTTGCCTAGATTAGGGAGCTCCAGTTCAGGCTTATTCTAAGAAAGCTATATTTAGGACAGGATTCCTTAGCTGACCCCTGACTTGCCCTGGAGAGGAAACCAAACCTTGGAATGATCCAGAAACTCACCCAGGCTTTCAGGAAGTATCAGGATAAACAATGCCAACTGTCTCTGTCTCATCCTAGGTTGTGTTAATCATAAATCTGGATTTATTTCCAGAGAAGAAAAATGCCAATCTTACCTTTATTCAGGCTGCACTGTCTCATTTCAGACTGTGCTACAAGAGAGTCCATAATTTTTGCTTTAGTGAAAAAAAAAATGATTCTGCGTGACTTGTAATGCTCTTGAGTAATTAGGTGAAAATTACTTTAGGAAGTTCCTTCTCCAGAAATAATCGGATTCATGCAAGCAGGAGTGGCAGAAGGAGAAATTATGTGTATAAAGTATTTCTGTTAAGGTAACAACATCCATTTAACCAATACTTATTATGTGCCAGGCACTGTTTTAGTTGAAGGCCAACAGAGAAGAACAGCACAAGGGTCCTGCTTTTCAGAAGATAGAGGGTGAACCCTAACCAATAGTCAACGCCAGTGTGTACCTGTTGTGCAATAGGGACTATATGCGCGATAAGGAAAGTATGAACCAGATGCTATGAGAGCCCAGAGAAGGAAGTGCCTGATACCTGGGACCTCAGGAAAGCTTCTCAAAGGAGGGAAGCCATTGAACATACATTATGGTTTCATGTTAGATATTCTCTGGAGCATGGAAAGAACGTCAACCAACTCAAACTCAAACGACTCAATCTGTGCATAAGACAACTTGTGGCTTTGAAAGTTTGCCTCTCGGTTCTATAAAAGTTCACAGCTGCAGAGCTCAGAAGAGTTACAAGGATTCTGCTTCCCCACTGTCACATTGTGATCCTGGTTTAATGCTACATGGAACTGTCTTGACAAGGTCTAGATCAGGTTTGATTTTGGCTTTGGCTTTTAGCATACAGTGTATTCTCCTTCACACGTCATGTACTCAGGTCACGCCATGACCTGGTCCAAATATGAGGGCACCACTGGTTTTGCAAATGATTGAAGCATTACTCAGAACCTGCGGGGGATAAATCAGAGGGCTGTCTGAGTTCTAAGAGCTTTACTCTCAGGATGGCTTGGCTTCTCTTCATTGGAAGCTATTGAAGCTATTCCGGATAAGCCTTGGCAGTCAAATCTGGAAAACCTCAGGAGCCATTGAGATGATCTTTGCGGAGCTCCCACTGGTACAGCCAGGGCGAGGATCCTGATTTAGAAGTTTCCACTTTGGGTGAGGACACACCACCTTGGTCAAGAATTCAGTGTGGCAATAAAGTGAGTCATTTGCGTAAAGTGAGTGCCGGCAGGTGCTCCTGCCCAGTTACTGCCCGAGGGCTTCCACCAAACACTCCAGGCTGCCCCACGGCCAAGGGCAGCTGACAGGGTAGAATTGCAAGGTCTTCCGCAATGGCAGAATTTTGAACCACTTCGTTTTCTCTCTTAGAAAAATGCACAAAGTTGGGGGGCTTTTTAGTTATTGCCACAGCGTTGAGGAATTTCTATAGCCTGGTTCTTTTTATGTGGAAGCATCTCTTTGCTCAGAATGGTCTAGCCCTGCAGTGGATTTGATGATTTTTACCTCAGGGTTGAAAGAAGACTCGTATTTGCATGTTATCATTTGTCAAAGCCCACCTAATGTGGGAGCCGCTCAGTAGGCCTGTTTTGTAGTAGATGCTGGAAAAGCTTTGTAATTGGAGTCCAAAGACCTGGATTGAAGCCTCTAGCTCTGCCCAGTATTAACTGTGTGCCCTAGGGTGAGTGACTTAACTTCTGTGAAACTCCAGCTAATTACGCATGCACCATGGGCAACAGCTCTAAACCTCAATTGTCATTTTTATAAGAGAAAGTGTCCAAACTATAATTGTTTTTCTAACATGTATACAACAGTTTATTTCCTTTCGTTTTTTAAGGGAACATTTTGCAACTAATTTTTCCTGGAGGACTTGATAGAAGACTATGCTAGGTGACTTGATATATCTCATAGGAGCATTACTGAGTGATTTCTTTAGCCACTGTGCCAGGCATTAAACTAGGTGCTGAGGACACTGCTCTGTCCTCAAGGACTTTACAGTTCTGAGAGGGAGAGAGCCAAGTAAAGGGAAACCTACAATGGAGCACAAGGCTGTGGTGAGATTCATCCATACGGTGCCAGGACAACGACCAGATAGAATGCTCCTCCTGTTGGATGTACACAACCCCGCCTCAGAGGTAGTCTTGCAAAAAATTGAACTTGAGGGGCCGGTCCAGTGGTGTAGTGGTTAAGTTTGCATGCTCTGCTTTGGTGGCCTGGGGTTCCCCAGTTCGGATCCTGGGTGCAGACCTACACACTGCTTGTCAAGCCATGCTGTGGCAGTTGTCCCACATATAAAGTAGAGGAAGAGGGGCATGGATGTTAGCTCAGGGCCAGTCTTCCTAAAAAAAAAAAAAAAATTGAACTTGAATTTGATCAAATCACTAACAATTTACAGGAAATACAGGGAACAGAGGAAATGATACCCCAGGAATGCAGTCGAAAAAATCCAGATGGTGGGAAACTCTACAGGACAAAACACTGTCTTTTCAACAACAACATAATTTGCAAGGAGGGAAAAAAAGGTGAAGAGGGTACCTACAGATTAAAGAGATTTAAGAGACTTATTAACAATTAAAACGTGTGGATTCTTATTTGGACCCCGATTCAAATACTGTTGAAAATAAAAAAGACTATTATAAGAAAATTGCAGAAATACAAGCACTGATAAGATCATTGATACTAACAAATTATTACTGATGCACGATTGTGATAATGATAATGTGACTCTGTTTATAAAGCAGATCCTTGCTATTTAGATATACATGCTGAAATATTTACAGATGAAATCATATGAATCTGGAATCTGCTTGAAATGATTCTGGGAATGCGGTGGAAGTGGTTGAGAGTATGGAAGAAGCAAAATTGACTCTGAGTTGATCATCGTTGAAGTTGGTTGTGGGGTCTATAGTGGCTTATTATGTTATTCACCCTATGTTTCCATAGGTTTGCAATGCTCAAAACTGAAAATCTAAAAAGAGAGCAAGGCTGACTGCTTCAAATATCCTGCTGAAATATCCATACCTTTCTAAGAGCACGATTGGCTCTGGTTCTGAGGCAAAGCCTTTGTGTATCAGCCTGTGAGTTATTCACAGAGACTGTCAAGTGGACGGTTCCTCTGGGAGTCCAAGGGGCAGGTGCTATAATGGGTCCTTGACCAGGGCAATCTTAGGGCAATGTTTGGGGAGCGAGCCCAACTACGTTGGGTTTAGGATGACTGTTGACCAGGAAGTGAAGACAATTAATGTAGACTTCTGTTTTAAGGAGCAGGGAGAAGATTTGAGTTAGAAGGGAATTGGGATTAAAATAGATTTTCCCTCCCAGATAGAAATGATTGAAGTTGTGGTAAACGTAAACAAGACAGAGCCAGCAGATAAGCAGCGGCACCCCAACAGAAGTAAGGAGTGGAGTGACATCTGGAGGAGACAGGAAGAAAGGAGTGTGAAAGAGTTGGGAGTTTAAAAATACTGGTAAGTACTTAAAACAGTAGTTGTGGGCTTTATATCACCCTAAATTAGAATTTTGTATCGTATATATCTGATTATATCAGAAATGACTTGCAATAACTTATGAAAAAGATAACTTATTACAGGACTCCAGCACTGTCTTACAGAAACTTACAGGAGAAATGCACCTGCCTTTGGGGAAGGGCTAACGCCAGGAACTGGACCTGTGCTCTTCTGTCACTTGTCTCTATGTGTCTTTGTACATGTGCTTCATTCTCTCTAGAACTGGCGTGGAATCTGGCCACTCCATATTTCTCCAGAATATAGGTTATAGCTACTCATGGCAAAGTAAACATGTTCCAGTGTGTTACAAATTCCCAGCAGAGTCAATCTAATTGTACTTCCAATCTAATCAACTATAACCAGGGAGCAAGATCATAAATAGGAAGAAGCAACCAGAGGCCCACAAACTGGGCTGGAGAGGGAAACAGTTGTGAAAGGAGAGAGGCTGGGAACAAATTCCAGTAGGTTTCCACTAAAGGTTTAAATGTAAAAATAAACCATGATCACACAGCTACCAGCTGGAAAGGGAGGAGTATTTTAATAGCCTTTCAGATAATTGTGAGTATTCTTCTTTGATGTGATATGATAACCTGGCAAGTGACTTTTTTTTAAGGATTCGTTGTAATATGGAATATGAAACTATATTAAAGAACATATTATGCATTTTAAAATCTATTGGTCTATCTTTAAAACAAAACATGAAAATACTAAAATAATACACCAATAAATAACTTTGTGAAGTTTAGGGAAGATCTTCCCAAACATGACACATAAAAATGGAAAGCTTTAAACATCAGGAAACACAATCAACGAGAGACAAATGATACTCTGGAAAAAGTATTTGCAGCATACATGGCAAAAGAGTTGACATTCTTAATGAATAATGAACACAATTAATGAAATAATTATACATTAATACAAGAAAAAATGCACATTTAAATAGAAACAGATAAAGGAAACGGCTAGGCAACTGACCAAAGAAGAAATTCAAATGGCAAATAAACATATAAAAAATGTTAAATTGAGTAATATTCTTTAAAATGAAAATTAAAACTATGAGCTACCACTTTTTCCTCATCAGAGTTAAAAATAGGTGAAAAAGAGTAGTGCTGTGTTGATGTGGATGCGGACAAATAAGAAGTGTTATGCACTCTTTTGGGGACTGTATTCGTTTCCTATTGCTGCTGTAACGATTTACCCCAAACTCGTGGCTTAGAGCAACACTTACTCTCTTATGGTTCTCAAGACAAGAAGTCTAAATGGGTTGGCAGGATAGTGTACCCTCTGTTGGCTCTAAGGAGAGGCTGTTTCCTTGCCTTTTCCAGCTTCTAGAGGCTGCCCTGATTCTTGGCTCACGGCCCCTCATCACTCCAACCTCTACTTCCATCATCCCTTCTCTTGCTCTGACCCTTCTGCCTTCCCCTTAGAAGGACACTTGTGATCACATCGGCCCCCCCAGATAATATAGAATCATCTCCCCACCTCAAAATCCTTAATTTCATCACACCTGCAAAATCCCTTTTTACCAATAAGGTAACATATTCACAAGTTCTGACGATTGAGACATGGACGTTTCTGAGGGGAGGGTCATTATTCAGACCACCAGGAGGACTGTTTCGGTATAAACTTTCTGGAGGAAAATTTGGCAATATGTATCAAAATCCTTATAAAGTACATTTCTTTGATCCAGTAATTCTATTCTAGGAATTTATCCTAAATGTTAATCAAATAAGTGCGCAAAGCACAGGATCTGTCTGTAGTATTTTTTTAATAGAAAAACTTGGAAATAAAAAGCAAGATTTGGATTAAATATATTGTACATCATCCAAATAATAGACTATCATACAGCCATTACTAGTGATAATCTGATTTATATTTATCAATATGGAAAGATCTCCACTGTTAAGTAAGATCTCCAAGTACCAAAAGAGTTGACATAGTATGATTCCATTCTGTAAATGTATATTATGTATATATGTATACATGTATGTTTACATAACAAATCAGCAAGGATATGCACAAAAATTCTAGTGCAAAATATTGTTGAGTTGAAGGATTTATTACTTTTTCTTTTTGTTGTGGAAAATGGAAGTGAGACCTGACTGGGGTGTGTAAAAGGATGGGCAGGATTTAGCTGAGTTTGAAGGCCATGAATCTGCAGAAAGGACCAGAGGAAGACCCTTGAGGATATTAACAAGTGGCTGGATCTTAGAATCTGGGTGGGCGAGGGAAACAACAAAAGTTCGGAGGGGTCTTACAAATCAGGAGAAAATGGATGGAGGAATGGAATGGAAGTCTCTTTCTAGAGAACATAATCTCATTCTCTGCTGCTCAGTTTTTGTAAAAAGTAAGAAATAATATTCACTAAGAATTGTCAGAAGAATGTAAAGCCCCTCCATTTCTCTTCTAGAAGTTTTCTCTAGATAAAGTCAAACAAGCAGCTAGAACTCTGTACTAAATAGAATTGTCTAGGAGCCTTTGAAATCACTTACCTTAAAGGGCATCGGTGCCAGAGCTTCAGCCTAAATGAGGGGTGTGAACAGTAACAGCCTAGAAAATTCCTCGTTGCCTTGACAGTAGAGCCTGCTGCTGCGCTCAAGGTCACCACCCTGGAGCCCCACCTGAGAAATTTCAAGACGTGACTTCTACTAAACAACTGGTATCTTGTATCCAATGTGGCGAATCTGGTCAGGTTTCTCTCTTCAGCTGCTAGAAACCTGACAGCAAAAATTGTGGCCGCTTCTGTAATTGCGTCTCACCCAAGAGCATAATCTTCTCATTGTCTTCCATGAGCTGTTCTATTTTTACTTTTTCTTCACCCTGATTTCTTTTTTTTTCCTCTTTTTTGAGGAAGATTAGCCCTGAGCTAACATCTGCTGCCAATCCTCCTCTTTTTGCTGAGGAAGACTGGCCCTGAGATAACATCCATGCCCATCTTTCTCTATTTTATGTGAGATGCCTGCCACAGCATGGCTTGCCAAGTGGTGCACAAGTCTGCACCTGGGATCCAAACCAGTGAACCCCAGACCGCTGAAGCAGAACGTGCGAAGTTAACCGCCGTGCCCCCAGGCTGGCCCCACATTAATACTTTTTAAAAGCATCATTTTAATAACTACATAATATGTTTTAATGGACGTACCACAATTTATTTACTATAGTACATTTAAGGTAACACAGTTAAGATAAATAACACTAATAAACATCACCATCCATATATTTTTCCTACATTTCTCATAGTTTCCTTAGAATAAAATCCTATAAATTAAATACTTTATGTTCTTATTGAATTGTGCTTAATTTTGTAAGTTGATTTACAATATCTACCAATATCAGATTATGTGAGAATTCAGTGAGATGATGTATGTTCCTATTTTCCTGAGCTAAGTTGGAATAAAAGTTGTGGTCATACAAGCACTTGAAGACTATTAAAGATCTTCTTGACCATTTCTTCTCCACTAAAACAAAGGGAGGAGGGAAGGAACAGCTTTTGATGTGGGATCCTTCCAGACTTTAAATTATTGTTCCTTTCCTCTGGATTCTCTAAAGTCTTGCCTTAATGACCAGACTCTCTCTAAAAACAGGCTCTGAGACTCTGACCACAGAGGGAAGGTTCTCTTACAGTCTCTACACAGTTAAGGAAAAGGCAGAGACCAGGGAGCCCTGAGCCAGTGACTTGCAGAGAGAAATTAACCTTCAGTTTTTTGGGGTTTTTTGAGGAAGATTGGCTCTGAGCTAGCATCTGTTGTCAATCTTCCTCTTTTTTTCCCCCCTTTCTCCCCAAAGCCTCAGTACATAGTGGTATATTCCAGTTGTAGGTCCTTCTGGTTGTGCTACGTGGGACACTGCCTCAGCACGGCTTGATGAGCAGTGCACAGGTCAGCGCCCAGGATCTGAACTGGTGAACCCTGGGCCGCCATAGCGGATCATGTGAACCTAACCACTCGGCCACAGGACTGGACCCAACCTTCACCTTTTCAAGGTAGAGAAGAGAAAGAAGTTTGTTTTTCTTAGACAATGCCTGACCTTCTTTGTAAAGTCTAATTCTATTCTTACATGTCGTAGATGAGAATGTTTCAAAGTTATATCCTATGTAAGGTTAAGTCACTTTACTGAGCTTGAAAAATACTGATTCATTCCAAACTCTCCTACCAGTAGACTGTACAGTTGTTCATAATTGAGGAAATTGGATTAGAATGAAGCTTCACAGAATCCAAGGAGAATTTCTTATTTTTCAGTTGCCTCCATGTCCAATTGTGTGAAGCATAATTCTAAGACGGCCTCACAATTCCGGACTCCTGGAATAATGTCCTGTATAATCTCTTCCCCTTTCACGTGTATGGGACTTAGGAATATGGTAGGATTTCATTCCCATGATTAGGTTACATTATGTGACAAAGGTGAAAGGATTGCACAGATGTAATTAAGGTCCCTAATCTGCTGACTCTGAGTTAATCAAAGGCATAAAAACCAAACAATCCAATTAAAAAGTGGGTAAAAACTTGAATAGATAGTTTTTCTAAATAAGATACAAATGGCCAATAAGGAGATGAAAAGATCCTCAACATCATTAATCATTAGGGAAATGCAAATCAGAACCACAAGGAGATACGTCTTCACACCTAGTAGGAAGGCTGTTATACAAAAACCAGAAAAAAGCAAGCGTTGGTATGGATGCACACTGTTGGTAGGGATGTAAAATGGTATGGCTGCACTGGAAAACAGGTAGTTCCTCAAAATTAAACATTGAATTAGCATTCCATCCAGCAATTCCACTCCTGAGTATATACCCAAAAAAATTGAAAGCAGAGATTCGAACAGACGTTTGTACACCAATGTTCATAGCAGCATTAGTCACAAAAGCCTAAATGTGGAAACAACCCAAATGTCCATTGATGGATGAATGGAGAGACAACATATGGTATATACATACAATGGAATATTACTCAATTTTAAAAAGGAATAAAATTTGAATACATACTACAGCATGGATGAACCTTGAAGACGTTATACTAAATGAAATAAATCAGACACAAAAGCACAAATGCTATATGATTCCACTTATATGAGGTTCCTAGAATAGGCAAATTCATAGAAATACAAAGTAGAACAGTGGTTATTAGGGGCTAGGAGGAGGAAGAAATGGGGAGTTATTATTTAACAGGTATACTGTTCAGTATAGGATGATGAAAAACTTCTGGAGATCAATAGTGGTAATGATGATTGCACAACAATGTAAATGTGCTTAACGCCACTGAACTGTGCACTTAAAAATGGTGAAAATGGTTTGGCAGGGTGCATTATCCTGGGTGGGCCTGATCTAATCAGGTGAGCTCTTTATAAGAGAGCTCATGGCTTCCCTGAGAAAGATTTATAGCAGCAGAGATGCTCTCCTGGATTTGGAAGAGTAAACTGCCATGTTGTGGGGAGGGCCATGTGGCAGGAAATAGCAGGTGGCCTCTGGGAATTTAGGGCTTCAGTCCTACAGCCATAAGGAACTGAATTCTGCCACCAGCCAATGAGCTTAGAAGAAAACCCCAAGTCTCAGGGGAAATCGTAGCCTCAGCCAGCATCTTGATGTCAGCCTTGTGACATCACTGAGTAAAGAGACTCTGAGACTGTGAGACTCTGAGTAAAGAGTACAGCTAAGCCTCGACTCCTGAGCAAGAGAAACTATGAGATTATAAATACATATTGTTTGAAGCTGCTAAATTTGTGGTGATTTGTTCTGCAGCAATAGAAAGCTAATAGACAGACACTGCTGTATTTATCAGTTTTCCTCATTAATTAGACAAAATATAACTGTGCTACTCTCACTTTTGTGCCTCAGTAAAGCAGGGCCCTGAGATGAGGACTTGCCTGTGTGTCTGTGTGGTTCCTTTGCCCATCCCAAATCTTGGATGCATATTTTTTTTTAAGATTTTATTTTTCCTTTTTCTCCCCAAAGCCTCCCGGTACATAGTTGTGTATTTTTAGTTGTGGGTCCTTCTAGTTGTGGCATGTGGGATGCCGCCTCAGCGTGGCCTGATGAGCAATGCCATGTCTGTGCCCAGAATTCGAACTAGCGAAACCCTGGACCGCTGAAGCAGAGCGCTCGAACTTAACCACTCGGCCACGGGGCCAGACCCAGATGCATGTTTTGATTGATGATGATTGTCCTCAATGTACAAGATCCTGTGCTATCCCCCCACCCTACCGTCGCTCCCTCATGCACTGGAATCATCCTGAAATGATTTGTAACATTCCCTTCATCCCTGGCTCAGGGTGTCCTAAGGTCTTTGGGACCAGCGGTCCCTAAATCACATGACAGCTTTTCCTGTTGTGATAATAGGGTGAGCACAGTGGCAAATCGGTGGCTGGTCTGCTGCAGCAGCTCAGGTGATGCATTCCACTGCTGCCCCCCACACTGACCTCATGCCCGAGTAGACAAGTTTTCCCCTGCTTCCATCCACAGACACAGTTATCTTTCAGGCTCAAGGAGCCTCAGCATCCCACCCTTCACAGAACCAGCACCTTCTCCCTTGCAGGCCAGTGGATCCTTTTTTAGATTCTCAAACACAAACATCTGATCATCCACCTTTCTCAGGGGCTTGAGTGACGACAGGAACACAATGGTGGTGGTGGAGAGGGGTAAGGAGCTGATGTCATCTTTCACACTTCAAAGGTATTCAGCAACCCTGGGATGACCAAGGTCACACACATAGACACGCTTCTTCTCTGGAAGACCATCTCCGCACACATTTCCAGCCCCGTGGTTACCCTCGAATGAACCCCATCTCCAAGAGGTTTGTGGGGAAGCCAGGAGAGAGGAGGCAGATCGCTCATTCTGTCACATGCATCACTGGTTTGGGACAATTATTTTAATCCCCGTGATAGGAACATGTTCATATTTCCATGTTTGCACAATACTTTTCAGTCTACTTAACTTGATATCCAAGGACACTATAAGCCAATATCCAATTTAATAGTTTTATTAAGAAAACAGTAAAGAAATAAACTTGAGTCAAATAGATGGCCTCATACCAATGGTGTCTCCAATACCGTCAGAGACCAAGCACGTGATGGACGATGCTATTGTAGTTTTCTTTAAAAAGAGCGCCAGAGCACTGCATCTCTAACACCCTCCCAAAGGTGACTAAATGCTAGCGGATAAACTTATATCCCCACTAGGGACAGAACAGCTCATTTCTTACCTTAAAAAAAAATATTTTCTGGCTTCACAGGTTTTTAAAGAGCCTGTGCTTGAAACTGAAATCATACAACACGCTGGAGCAGGGACAATTCCTGAGTGTCGCTGGGGCTTCTTTGGAAAGTTACCCACATAGAAACAATGAAATTTCACTTGAGTGTAGAATATATTTGCAGAGAAAAAGAGAATGCAAATGAGATTGCAATCAGAAGCACCGTATTTCCCATTTTTAAAAAAATATGTTTTTAGAAGTGCCTTGTTTTTCAAAATAGGCAAATAAGGACATGAAGACATACAAACACTCAAGCATTGACAAAGAAAACTTCTTCTTTCGTGACTTTTTATTTATTTCTCTCTAGTAGACCAAACTCCAACCTGTATATTCAGGACTGGAGCGAGAACCAGGATGGAGAAAAATTTTAAGGACTTTGTGTAAAGAAGGTCTTGCTTCCCTCCCGAGGCCAGCGAGAGATGGTGAAGCAAGCAAGGATGGAGCAACACCCCAAAGCTGTGACACGCAGGCCCCACCAGCGACTGGCCTTGGGCCCCTTCACCCCCGTCACTCCCTCCACCACCTTCCCAGGCTCTCCCAGCTCCCTGGGATCCCAGGCTCTCCATGCCCGGCCCAGTCTGCGACCAATGCCTGGGCTAGGCCTGGCTGGTGTCTCCTTGCCCTCTAGGCCTTTGCCTCTTCCTCCAGGGAGTCCTCCCTAATGCCCTTCCCAGACTGAGTCCGTCTGTGCTGCATGTGTCATGTCTGTGAAACGTAGAGGACATATGGCTCCTCCAGTAGGGGCACAGGAGTCTGGGAGGGAACCAGTGGGAGGCTGGCAAGAGGAAGCAAGGAGAAGCCAGCACAGATGCCTGAGCAACTGACTGAAGCCTTGTCATCTCTGACCTTGGAAGTCAGGCCCTCACTCGGTTACCTGATCTCACGGCTCAATTTGCAACCGGAAGCACATCATCGGCTCAAACGAACGTTGGTTGAATGAACGAACTGGAGGAAAAGAACCGGGGAGGCAGAGGGGGTCTGAAAACCCCGGGTCGGGTCTGCATCCTGCTGTGTAAAATGAGCTCACACGCGCACTGCAGGAGATTCCAACAGCCTGGCCTGGGGTTTCCTCTTCCATCAGGGCTCAGCTGAGCCACCGCCTGCCCCAGGAAGCCTTCTCTCAACCCCACAGTTCGCTGGGGGTGGGGGCAGGGGCACCGTGCATAAGCTCGTTGTTGGGGGAGTAATGGACCAAGTCCAGAAAGTTCCATTGCAAGATGATGAGAGTCAGGGAGGCAGGGTGGCCTCATGGGCTTTGCCATTTTCTTTTTCTTACCTTGTTAAATTAAAAGCAATTTTCAAAAAAGTGAAAAGAAAATTCTCTCCCAATAAAAGGATCTACCAGCTGGAGTTAGGATCCTTCCTAGGAGAGTATCAGTATTTTCTCTGTTCTAGGGGGAGCGCTGGAATATATCCTGGGGCAGACTCTCCTTTTGTTCTGGAGGAAGCCACTTCTGTGAGCCGGTTTGGTTTGAGGTCTATAAGATTCTTCATTGTTGTGGGGAGAAGTCCCAAGGAAAGCCCCAAACCAATGAAGTGATCCTACTGCAGATGTTTCAGAGGGAGGTGTTGAGGGCTTTTCTTAGCGTTGTACCTTGACGTGTCTTCTTGACAGGACTAAGCCTCTGCAGGATCAGAGCCACCATGGAGCAGCATGGAGACTGGGCCCTACCCATGGCCAGGGGCAGAGAAATCAGCCAGCTCTGCTCACCGGTCCGTGAGGTGCTAGTCTTCCCAGAGAAAGGGCAGCTTTTTCTAATTTTCACGATGTGCCATAGAGACTAGAGTTTCTGAGAGACAGTATACAACCCCTGAGATCATGCCAAGAAGGACCTAGGGATCTGATCTGATCTCTACCATTTACCAGAGGAAAGACTATGAAGAGGAAGTAAACTGAGTTTGGTTTAGAAGCGCTGGCTCCTTGATTTTGTTGCCCAGACGTGGTATTAAGCCTGAATAACCCAGCCTGCAGGAAATGTGTTGTCAGCTGTTGAGAGTGTCTTGTCTGAGCAATGGAGGAGGGAGATGGAGTGGGCAGACGGCATGCTACATGGAGGGTGGGAGTGCTCCTAAGCCGATGGGTGCTCCCACTGCGAATCAGCCTGGGATAGGAAAAGAAGCAGGTCCAGGAAGGCGAAAGGGCTCTCTGGAGCCAGAGAAGTTGAGCCTGGATTTCGGGTAGGAGGACACCAGTAAAGATCCTTGCAAGATGGCAGCTGTCTGAGGATCAAGGAGAAAGAAGACCAATAGGGGATGACCTATAGGAGGGTGTGGATTAGGCACCTAGGAAGAGTGATAGCTGGATATTTTTTGACCACGTTACAGTGCATTCAGCAATCTCCAAGCCTTCAGTGAAGTTTATTTAGCTATGCTTTGGAGAAATAAAGAGGATGCCTGGACCTGCACATAGGGTGCAGGTGTAAGGGCAAAGCTCATGCAGCCTGGACAAACCGTTATGTGAGAGGGGAGCGGCAGTTGGAGAACAATGACTAGCTAGAGGGACGAATGCAGGGGAACCATCTTTGTGCGACAGATGAGCATTCTTTGAGGACTATCAGAAATATTTGGCGAGAGCAACCAGAAAACCAGGACTTCATGCAGTTGTTCAGGTCAGGAGCTTGGATGAAGTTAGTTGGTGTTAAAGGAAAGGGTGACTCTGGAAGGCTAGAGGTGGTGGGGACATGTGAGATCCCCAGGGGAGAACGAATGGCTAGAAGGGAAGGGAATGTGGCATTGCTGACTCCAAAGTGCCACAACACATTTTTCTTTTAGCTCTCAAAGTGAAAAGCTGACAGTTCCATTCCTATAAGGGGAAGGCATTTTGCTAGATGGAATCTCATTTTCATTTCCTCTCTGTTGTCACTGAAACACTGATTACTTATAAACATTTCTGCAAGAAGAATTCAGATTCAGATTCTTTGTTTAAGAATTACATAATTTTTAAATTAAATACATTCTTCCAGTACTCATTCAAAGACAGAAAAACAAATCAGATTTTATGTGTTTGCCTCTATCACTCTTTCGATATTAACTAGTTACCTGGCTGTTTTTCTGTCTCTCAGTCATCTTAACTCAAATGCCTGCAAAAAGCCAATACTGCTTAGTGTTAAAATAAAACAAAAAGCCCACTTCAGAAAATTGCATATTATTTTATTTTATATAAAAATGCATATTACTTCCAGATGGTCAAGTCTAACCTAACCAGAAAAAGGCTTATTAAAATAATGCATAAAATCTGAGGAAAACAAATAAGACTTAAAAGCAAAAAGAACAGTTATTAGAATTACAGATGCATAATTTTCCTGGAATGCTAGTGATCTGAAGTAATCTAAGGAAATGTTTACTTTGGTCTACTTGCAACTTAATATTACTCTATGTTGATTTGAAGTGTTGACACTGAACCAATAAAATAAACGTCTGTAATGAAGTCATAGATGTAAATTCCCACTGCAATTGAACAACACGCAGAGAATTCCACTCTAAAACACCACTGCCAAGCACTGTGGGGACCACTCATTTCTATTTGTTTTCAACAAACAAAATTTAACGTAAATTGTAGGTGTTAGCACACTAATATTTTTTAAAAACTTGAAAAAAATTTTTCATTTTCTCCCAAAGCCCCCCAGCACATAGTTGTGTATTTTTCATTATGGGTACTTCTAGTTGTGGCATGTGGGATGCCACCTCAGCATGGCTTGATGAATGGTGCCATGTCTGTGCCCAGGATTCAAATTAGCGAAATCCTGGGCCACCCAAGAGGAACACGGGGCCAGCCCCTCAAACTAATATTTTTAATAAATAATGAGTAGGAAGACAACAAAGCTGCCAAAATTGATATGCAAATTAGTCCATAAATGAGCATTTATTGAGCTCCTTTCATGGGAGGGCACAGAACTAGATGCTGGAGTTGAAGATGTACATAGGACATATGTCATTTCTGCCTCACAAGGCTGACTGTCTAACCTGACATTGAACAAAGAAAGGTAATGAGTTACACAGAAGTGTATGGGTGGCCCAGATGTGGGTAGCATGGAGGAAGAAGCATCACTGAGGTGTGCGCAAGCTCAGTGCCCCGATATATGGGCGGTTAGAGTCCATGAGAAGGGGAGACATCAAAAACATTTCAAGAAATAATGGCAGATTTACTTTTTCAAATTTGATGAAACTGTAAACAGAGTCAAGACATTCAGCAAATCATAAACACAAGAAACACGAAGAAAACTACACAAAATTACATCATAATCAGAATTTTCAATAAAGTAGTATAAAGGGAAAAACTTTAAAATAATTGAGAAGGAGGGGGAGGCATTACAGAGATAAGAAAGACTATCAATTGTTGTTCAGAAACAGTGCACACACACATGTATGGACAGCTAATTTTCGACAAGGAAGCCAAGAACATACAATGGAGAAAGGAAAGTCTCTTCAATAAATGGTGTTGGGAAATCTGGGCAGCCACATGTAAAAGAATGAAAGTAGACCATTATCTTATACCATACGCAAAAATTAACTCAAAATGGATTAAAGACTTGAATGTAAGACCTGAAACCATGAAAATTCTAGAAGAAAACATAGGCAGTACACTCTTCGACATCGGTCTTAGCAGCATATTTTCAAGTACGATGTCTGACTGGGCAAGGGAAACAAAAGAAAAAATAAACAAATGAGACTACATCAAACTTAAAAGCTTCTGCATGGCAAAGGAAACCATTAATAAAATGAAAAGACAACCTAACAATTGAGAGAAAATATTTGCAAACCATATATCTGATAAGGGGTTAATATCTAAAATGTATAAAGAACACATACAGCTCAACAGCAAAAAAACTAATAACCCAATTGAAAAATGGGCAAAAGATCTGAAGAGACACTTCTTCAAAGATATATGGATGGCCAACAGGCACATGAAAAGATGTTAAACATCATTAACTATCAGGGAAATTCCAATCAAAACTACAATGAGATATCACCTCACTCCCACCAGAATGGCTATAATTAACAAGGCAGGAAGCAACAAGTGTTGGAGAGGAGGTGGAGGGAAGAGAACCCTCATACACTGCTGGTGAGAGTGCAAACTGGTGCAGCCATGATGGAGAACAGTATGGAGATTCCTCAAAAATTTAAGACTAGAACTACCAAGCAATCCAGCTATTCCACTGCTGGGTACGCATAAATGCATAAAGTACCTTATGTTCATTGCAGCGTTATTCACGATAGCCAAGACTTGGAAGCAATCTAAGTGCCCAATAAAGGAGGAATGGATAAAGAAGATGTGGTGTATATACATAATGGAGTACTGCTGAGCCATAAGAAACAATGAAATCCAGCCTTTTGGGACAATATGGATGGAACCTGAGGGTATTATGCTAAGCAAAATAAGTCAGAGGGAGAAAGTCGAATACCATATGATCTCATTCATAAGTGGGAGATAAAACAACAAACAAACAGGGGCTGGCCCCGTGGCCGAGTGGTTAAGTTCGCTTGCTCCGCTGCAGGTGGCCCAGTGTTTCGTTGGTTCGAATCCTGGGCTCGAACATGGCACTGCTCGTCAGACCACGCTGAGGCAGCGTCCCACATGCCACAACAGGAAGGACCCACAACGAAGAATATACAACTATGTACCGGGGGGCTTTGGGGAGAAAAAGGATAAAAATAAAATCTTTAAAAAAAAAACAAAACAACAAACAAACACATAGAGACAGAGATTGGATTGCTGGTTACCAGAGGGGAAGGGGGGAGGGAGGAGGGCAAAAGGGAGTGATTAGGCATATGTGTGTGGTGATGGATTATAATTAGTCTTTGGGTGGTGAATGTGATGAAATCTACACAGAAATTGAAATATAATGATGTACACCTAAAACTTATATAAATGTTATAAACCAATGTTACCACAATAAAAAATAATTAAAAAAAAACTTTCAAGTGAACACACAGTGGAACAACATTGTTAAAATAATGGGGGAAAAACCTGTCAACTGGCTATAATTCTAAATCTGGTGAAAATATCTTTCAAAACTGAAGGCAAAATGCATTTTCAGACATATAAAAAGGCTAAAATAATTTACCACCAAGAAACCTGCACTATAAGAAATGTTAAAAGAAGTCCTTCAGGCAAAGAAAAAATTATACCAAATGGAAGTCTGGATCTACTCAAAAGAATGAAGAGTCCTGAAAATAATGAATACGTGGATAATAATAATTTTTCTCTTATTAATTAAATCTCTTTGAAAGTTAAGTGATTGTTTAAAGAAAAATAATATATTGTAGAGAGTTATAAAATATACAGAAGTAAGATATATGAAAACAACACCACAAAGAAAGGGAGGGGAAAAATGGAAGTACACGGTTACATTGTTCTTATACTTAACACAAAATGGTATAATATCACTTTAAGGTAGACTGCGATCAGTTAAAGTTGTGTACTATAAACCCTAACACAGCCACTAAAAACACAATAAGGACTTACAGCTAACAAGCCAACAAAGGAGATAAAATGGAATCATTAATAAAAAATTAACCCAAAAGAAGGCAGAAAAGAAAGAGAAATTGGAAAAAACAGATGGGACCAATAGTAAATGCAAGATGATAGATTTAGACAGACCAAATTAAATTTAAATAGTATATATAGCCCAATTAAAAGGCAGAGATTGTCAGATTGGATTTAAAAAAAGCAAAACCCAATTATACACTGCCTACAAGAAACACATTTTAAATATAGAGATACAAACAGGTTCCCAGTAAAAGAATAGGAAAAGATATAGCATGCTAACACAAGTAAAAAGAAAGCTGGAGTGGCTATGTTAATACCAGACAAAGTAGATTTTAGAGCAACAAATATAATCTGGGATAAAGAAGGTCATTTCATAATGATAAAGGAGTTAATTCATTAAGAGGCTGTAACAATTCGAAACACTTATATACTAATAATAGAGCTTCAAAATACATGACGCACACACACAAAAATGATAGCATATCAAAGAGAATTGGAGAAATCCACAATTACAGTCAAAGATTTAAACAGCACTATTGACCAACAAGACCTAGTTGACATTTGTATAATGCTACATGCATTATCAGCAGAGTATATATTCTTCTCAAGTGCACACAGAACATTTACCAAGATATACGATATTTGGGGCCATAAAATAAGCCTCAGTAGATTTTAAATCATTCAAATTACATAAAGTATGTTCTCCATTAGTGATAGAATTAAATTAGAAATAAGTAGCATAAGCATCTGAGAAATCCTCAAATATTTGGAAACTATATAACACACTTCTAAATAACCAATGGGTCAAATAAAAACTCAAAAGAGAAATCAAAAGTATTTAGAACTGAATGAAAATAAAGGCACCACATACAATATTTGTGGAAGGCAGCTAAAGTGATACTTGAAGGGAAGTTTATAACACTAATACCCGTAAGAGAAAAGAAGAAAGGTCTCAAACAACAGACCTCAGCCTCCACTTAAAAAAAAGAAAAGCGAGTACAAATTAAAGTCAAAGTAAGCAGAAGAAAAGAAATAAAGATCAGAACAAAAGCCAATAAAATAGAAAACAGCAGAAAATCAATGAAACCAAAACCCAGTTTTTTAAGAAGATCAATAAATTAATAAACTTCTCACTAAACTAATTAGGGAAATGAAAATTAAGCTACAAATTACCAATATTAGGAAAGAGAGAGGTGACATCACCATAGACCTAACATATTAAAAGGGTAAGAAAATATTATGAAAAACCTTATATCAATAAATGTGACAAGTTAGATGAAATGGAAAAATTCCTTGAAAGACACAAACTAACAAAGCTCACTCAAGAAGAACTATATAACCTGAAGAGTTCTATATGCATTAAAGAAATAGAATTTTTAATTAAAAACCTTCCCACAAAAAAAATTCCAGGCTTAGACGGCTTCACTGGTGAATTCTACCAAACATTTAAAAAAGCAATATCAGAATTCTTCACAAACTAGTCCAGAAAATGGAAGAGGGAAGTATGTTTCCAAACTCGTTTTAGGAGACTAGGCTTGCTCTGATACCAAACCCAGACAATCACATTACAAGAAAAGTAAAACTACAGACCAATATCCCTAATGAACATAGAAGCGAAAGTGACCACAACTGATAGGGGCTTATTCCAGGAATGCAAGGTTGGTTTAACATTCAAGGGCCAATCAATATAATTTTTCCTCTTAACAGATCAAAAAAGAAAAATCATAAAACCATCAAATAAACACAGAAAAAGGATTTGATGAAAATCCAACATCTATTCGTGATTAAAACAAACCAACCAACCCACCTCTCAGTAAACTTAGGGAGCAACTTCTTCAATCTGAAAAAGGACCTCTCTACAAAAACCCTACAGCTGACATTGTACTTAATGGTATGCTTTCCACCTAGCATCAGAAATAAGACAAGGACATCTGCTTTCATTACTTCTATTCAGAATTTTAGTAAAGGGTCTAGCCAGTGCAATAAGGCAAGAAAAACAAGTAAAAGAGATCCAGTTTGGAAAGGAAGAATTAAAACTATGAGGTGCCTCCCTTGCCTGGTTGCTTCTCAGTCTTCCACTGTCTATAAGTAATGCCTCATTGATTTGGGGCTTGATTTGGCCTGGCAGTCCTCTCTGTGACTCAGACCCCTATTTTAGCTACAGGCCCTTGATTTCTGGTTATGACTCCCATTTGGTCCCTGATTCAGGAATTCCACCCTGTGGGCTTGGACTTGGTGTCATTTCACTCCACCGCTATTACTCACTCTGGTCAACTTCTGAGCCAGGCTGTCAGGCAACTTCCATGTCCCGCTTTCATGTTCCATGTCTCATGCGAATCAAGGCAACTCAGAGGAAAGTAGAGTAAAGCCAAGCCAAGTCAAGTCAAAAATCCTCTCTTCTAATAACTATGCTTGTAGATACCATTACTCTGATGCAGCCTGAGAAGCATTCACTTTGAGGGCTCCAGATGTTACATGGGGACAGTCTGCCCTCAGCATTTCCTTTACTCTAATACACTCCCATGCTGTGGGACTTCCACTGCAGTGAGAACTCAGAACATAAGTCTCCAGCCACATGTCTCCCCTATGAACTTCCCCGTTCCTCTTCCCACAATTTCCAAGGCCAGGACAGGGGCACCCTTTCAGCCTTCTCAAGATCACAGCGCTATGATTCAATTAGACAAGACTGTATTTTGATATGTCAAAGTAGGAGCTCTAAAAGAGTGATGTCAACATCATGATGGAGTGAGCTCTTTCCTTAGTCTCTCCTCACTAAGATAAAATGAAAAATACATTCGTAAACCAACAGAGGACATTCACACAATGCAATAGGCATCTGAAAGATCCATGCAGCCATACATCTGAAGGTATGGTGGCTGCCCCCCAGGAGGCAGTGGAAGGAGGTAAGCAGATCTCCTCTCCCTCCCCAGCAGCAGTGATCTAAGGCATAGGACCTTGTTTGGCAGCTGGCACATGACTCTGAGAGGAGTAGGGGAAAAAGTAGTCCTCTGCAGGAACGCTTTCACACTCAGAGTTGCCTGCCAGCCCACAGGAACACTCCAGACCAAGGTGGCAAAGCAATTGAGGTGGTGTCCTCACTCAGCTGAGCTGCTCAGGAAGGCAGACAGTGAGTGCAGAGTGGGAGTGCATGGGAAAGAAAGTATCCCTGCCCGCCTCCTGCCTGGTGCACCAGCTCAGCCAGTCAGCCAGAGTAGGGGATCCCTGCCAGAGTGCCTGCTTCTATATATGTAAAGCATCAGCAGCCAGTGGGCAAATACAGACAGGCCCTGTGAGCACAGCTTCCAACTGGACAGGCACAACTGTCAGATGTCACAGTGGGCTCAGAAAACACAGCTTCTACCCCCTCCAGTGGTGGCAGGTGGAATCTGCAACCAGATACTACCACTATGTGACAGTAAAAATCCACCCCATCAAATAGCATGAAGAAGTATATTAACACTCCAGACCAGAAGGGAAATGACAAGTACCCAGAAATCAATCCTGAAGTCACAGAAATTTACAATCTAAATGACAGAGAATTCAAAATATTTATCATAAAGAAACTCAACAAGTTATAAAAAAACTCAGAAAGACAGTTCAATGAACTCAGGAATAAAATTAATGAACAGAGGAAATTCTTCACAAAAGAGATTGATACTATCAAAAAAATAAGAAATGTTGGAGATGAAGAACACAATGAGTGAGATAAAGAAAAATATGGAGTCCTTAAAAACAGAGTTGATATTATGGAGGACAGAATTAGTAGTTTAGAGGACAGAAATATAGAAATGAGTCAGATGGAGGAGGAGAGACAACTAAGTCTTAAAAGAAATAAAGAAATTCTCTGAGAAATATCTGGCTCAATTAGGAAATGCAACATAAGGATTATAGATATTCCAATGGGAGAAGAGATGGAGAAAGGAGCAGAGAGCTTCTTCAAAGAAATAATAGCTGAGAAATCCCAAAGCTGGGAAAGGAGCTGGAATTACATATAAATGAATCTAATAGAACTCCTAATTATATCAATGTGAAAAGACCTTATCCAAGGCATATATTAGTAAAACTGGCAAAAGTCAACGACAAAGAAAAAATATGAAGGGCAGCAAGGTTGAAGAAAATAATCTACAAACAAACCCTTATTGGAGTTTCTCAGTAGAAACCTTACAGGCTAGGAGAGAGTGGAATGATAGCTTCGAAATCTGAATGACAGAAACTTTCAGCCCAGAATACTCTATCCAGTGAAATTATCCTTTGGATACAACAGAGAAATAAAACTTTCCCAGATAAATGAAAGCTGAGGGTTCATCACCACAAGACACCACATACAAGAAATGATCAAGAAGTGCCTCATACCTGAAAAAAAAGAAAGACTTTACAAAGCCTTGAGCAAGAAGATAAATAGACTGACAAACTCAGAAAATTGCAGCTCCCTATCAGAACAGGTTAGCAAACACTTAATTATAATAGTAAAGATAAAGAGAAGGAAAGCATCAAAAATAACTATAATCACTTCATTTTAATCACAAACTCACAAAACAAAATGGAGTAAGTTGTGACAACAATAACTTAGATGAGGAAGAGGAAAGGGATGGAAACTGCTTAGGCTAAGGAGATAAGAGGCTATCAGAAAATGGTCTATCATCTACAAGATCTTTTATGCAACTTTATGGTAACCACTAAACAAAAAAATCAGAACAGAAACACAACTGAAAAATAAAGATAAAACCATCATAGAAAATCACCAAACTGAATTGGCAGTCAGAAATACACAGAATGAAAAACAAGAGAAATACAGAACATTTGGAAAACAAGAGATAAAATGGCAATGTTAAACCTTGATATATCAAAAATTACTCTAACTGTAAATGGATTGAATTCTCCAATCAAAAGACACAGAGTGGAGGCCAGCCCAGTGGCATAGTGGTTAAGTTTGCATACTCTGCTTCAGCTGCCCAGAGTTTGTTGGTTTGGATCCCAGGCATGGAACTACACACTGCTTATCAAGCCATGCTGTGGCAGGCAGCTCACATATAAAGCAGAGGAAGATGAATATGTATGTTAGCTCAGGGCCAATCTTCTTCAGGAAAAAGAGGATTGGTGGCAGACGTTAGCTTTAATCTTGAGGAAGGGCTAATCTTCCTCAAAAAAAAAAAAAGAAGAAGACACAGAATGACTAGATGGACTAAAAACAAGATCCAAAAATATTCTGCCTTAGAAAATACCTCTCAACTCTGAGGACAAACACAGGGTCAGAGTGAAGGGATGGAAGATAATACTCCAAGCTAATGGCAAACAAAAGAAAGCAGGTGTTGCCAAACTTATATCAGACAAAGTAGACTTCAAGATAAAAAAGGCAATGAGAGACAAGCGGGGCAGTATATAATGATAAAAGGAACACTCCAACAAGAGGACATAACACTTATAAATACATATGTACCATACACGGGAGCTTTGTGTACTTTGGTACATAAAGTACATAAGGCAACTGTTAGCAGACCTAAAAGGAGAAATTAAAGGCAACAAAATAATAGTAGGGGATCTCAACACCCCACTTATACCAATGGATAGATCATCCAGGCAGAAAGTCAGCAAGGAAATAGTGGAATTAAATGAAAAACTGGACCAGATGTACTTGATATATATATATAGAACACTCCATCCAAAAACTGCAGAATATACATTCTTCTCAAGTGCACAGGGGACATTCTCAAAGATAGACCATATGTCTGGAAACAAGACAAGCCTTAATAAGTTTAAGAAGATTAAAATCATATCAAGCATCTTTTCCAACAATAATGCTATGAAACTAGAAATCAACTACAAGGAAACAGATAGGAAAGTGACAAATATATGGAGACTAAACAACATGCTACTGAACAACCAATGGATCAATGAATAAATTAAAGGAGAAATCAAAAAATGTCTGGAGACAAACGAAAATGAAAATGGACCATGCCAACTCATATGGGATGTAGCAAAAGTGATCCTAAGAGGAAATTCATAGTAATACAGGCCCACCTTAGCAAACAAGAAAAATCTCAAATAAGTAATCTTAAACTACACCTAACAGAACTAGAAAAAGAAAAACAAACAAAGCCCAAAGTCAGCAGAAGGAGGGAAATAATGAAAATTAGAGCAGAAATAAATAGAAACCAAAAAAGCAGTAGAAAGGATCAATGAAACCAAGAGCTGGTTCTTTGAGAAGATAAACAAAATTGACAAACCCTTAGCCAGATTCACTAAGAAAAAAAGAGTGAAGGCTCAAATAAGTAAATTAAAAATGAAAGAGGAGAAATTATAATGGATACTACAGAAACACAAAGGATTATAAGAGAATACTATGAAAAACTATATGCCAACAACTGGACAATCTAGAAGAAATAGATAAATTCTTAGACTCATACAACTTCCCAGAACTGAATAAAGAAGAAATAGAGAATATGAATACACTAATTACAAGTAAATAGATTGAAACAGTAATCAAAAACCTCCTCAAAATAAGTCCAGGACCGGATGGCTTCTCTGGAGAATTCTACCAAACATTCGTAGAAGACTTAATACCTATCCTTCTCAAACTCTTCCAAAAAATTGAAGAAGATGGAGCACTTCCTAACTCATTATATGAAGCCAACATCACCCTGATCCCAAAGCCAGATGAGGATAACACAGAGAAGGAAAATTACAGGCCAATATCACTGATGAACATAGATGCAAAAATCCTCAACAAAATATTGGCAACCCAAATACAACAATACATTAAAAAGATCATACACCATGATCAAATGGGATTTATACCAGGGATGCAGGGATGGTTCAGTATCTGCAAATAAATCAATATGATACACCATATTAACAAAATGAAGAATAGAAACCACATCATAATCTTAATAGATGCAGAGAAAGCATTTGACAAGATTCAATGTTTGTTTATGATAAAAACTCTCAATAAAATGGGCATAGAAGGAAAGTACCTCAACATAATAAAGGCCATAGATGACAAACCTACAGCCAACATCATACTCAATGGTGAAAAACTGAAAGCCATCCCTCTGAGAACAGGAACAAGACAAGGGTGCCCACTCTCACCACTCTTATTCAACACAGTATTGGAGGTTTTGGCCAGATCAGTCAGGCAAGAAAAAGAAATAAAATGTATCCAAATTGACGAGGAAGAAGTGAAACTCCCTCTGTTTTCAGTCAACATGATTATTTATATAGAAAATCCTAAAGAATCCATCAGAAAACTATTCGAAATAATCAACAACTACAGCAAAGTTGCAGGGTACAAAATCAACTTACAAAAATCAGTTGCATTTCTATACTCTAATAAACTAAAAGAAAGAGAACTCGAGAATACATCCCATTTACAATCACAACAAAAAGAGTAAAATAACTAGGAATAAATTTAACCAAGGAAGTGAAAGACCTATACAATAAAAACTATAAGACATTATTGAAATAAACTGATGACGACATAAAGCAATGGAACGATATTCTATGCACATGGCTTGGAAGAATAAACATAGTTAAAATGTCCATACTATCTAAAGTAATCTATACATGCAAAGCTATCCCAATCAGAATCCCAATGACATTTCTTCATGCAAATAGAACAAAGAATCCTAAAATTCTTGTAGGGCAATGAAAGACCTCAAACAGCTAAAGCAATCCTGAGAAAAAACAACAAAGCTAGAGGCATCACAATCTCGCACTTCAAAATATACCAGAAAGCTATAGTAATCAAAACAGCATGGTATTGGCACAAAAACAGTCACACAGATAAATGGAACAGAATTGAAAGCCCAGAAACAAAACCACACACCTATGGATAGCTAATCTTCAACAAAGGAGCCGAGAACATACAATGGAGAAAAGAATGTCTCTTCAATAAATGGTGTTGGGAAAAATGGACAGCCACATACAAAAGAATGAAAGTAGACCATTATCTTTTGCAATACACAAAAATTAACTCAGAATGGATTAAAGACTTGAAGGTAAGATGTGAAACCATAAAACTCCTGGAAGAAAATATAGGCAGTACACTCTTTGACATCAGTCTTAGAAGCATCTTTTCAAATATCATCTACTCAGGCAAGAGAAACTAAAGAAAAAAATAAACAAAACAAATGGGACTATATCACACTAAACAGTTTCTGCAAGGCAAAGGTAACCAGCAACAAAATGAAAAGACAACCCACCAACTGGGAGAAAATATTTGCAAATCATACATCTGACAAGGGGTTACTCTCCAAAATATATAAAGAACTCATACAACTCAGCAACAATAAAACCAAACAACCCAGTCAAAAAATGGGCAGAGGATATGACCAGATATTTTTCCAAAGAAGATATACAGACAGTCAACAGGTATGTGAAAACATATTCAACATCACTAAATCAATAGGGAAATGCAAATAAAAATGACAATGAGGTATCACCTTATACCTGTTAGAATGGCTATAATTACCAAGACAAAACATAACAAATGTTGGAGAGGATGTGGAGAATAGGGAGCCCTCATACACTGCTGGTGGGAATGCAAAATGGTGAAGCCACTATGGAAAACAGTATGGAGGGGGCTGGCCCCCTGGCTAAGTGGTTAAGTTCACATGTTCTGCTTCAGCGGCCTGGGATTCACCACTTTGGATCCTGGGTGCAGACCTACACACCGCTTATCAAGCCATGCTGTGGCGGCATCCCACATAGAAGAACTAGAATGACTTACAACTAGGGTATACAACTATGTACTGAGGCTTTGGGAGAAGGAAAAAAAAAAAGAGGAAGATTGGCAACAGATGTTAGCTCAGGGCTAATCTTCCATAAGAAGAAAAAAGAAAATAGTATAGAAATTTATCAAAAAATTAAAAATAGAAATACCATACGATCCAGCTATCACACTACTGGGTATTTGTCCAAAGGACATGAAATCAACAATTCAGAGACCTATGCACCACCATGTTCGCTGCAGCATTATTCACAATAGCCAAGATGTGAAAGCAATCCAAGTGCCCAATGACTGATGATTGGATAAAGAAGATATGGTATATATATACAATGGAATACTAGTCAGCCATAAGAAACAACAAAATCGTCCCATTTGCAACAACATTTATGGACCTTGAGGGTATTATGTTAAGCGAAATAAGCCAGACAGAGAAAGACAGACACCACACAATTTCACTCATATGTGGAAGATAAACAAACACGTGGACAAAGAGAACAGATTAGTGGTTACCAGAGGCGAAGGGAGTTGGGGGGTGGGCATAAGGCATAAAAGGGTACATATATATGATGACTGAAAAATAATAATATTCAACTGAAATTTCACAATGTTATACATGATTATGACCTCAATAAAATAAATTTTTTTAAAAACACGGGGGCCAGCCCTGTGGCCGAGTGGTTAAGTTCATGCACTCTGCTTTGGCAGCTTGGGGTTTGCAGATTCAGATCCTGGGCATGGACCTAGCACCACTCATCAGGCCATGCTATGGCGGCATCCCACATGGAGGAACTAGAGTGACCTACAACTAGGATATACAGCTATGTACTGGGGCCTTGGGGAGGAAAAAAAAGAGGAAGATTGGCAACAGATGTTGGCTCAGGGCCAATCTTCCTTTAAAAAAAAAGTAGGAGCTCTATGACATAGAAATTTCTCCTTCTCTTAATAAAGCCCAATTTTTAAGACCATCATCTAAAGATGCAGGAAAAGTCATCTGGTTAGAGACTCAAAGCCGATCAATGGTTTATTTGTTTATTAATTCATTCATTCAATAAATATTTATTGTCAAAACTACTTTCCTGGGGTGTAGATACAATGGTATACAGGAAAAAAAGGCCTTGATGTCATAGAGCTTATAGTCTAGTGAGAAGGAATAGAACACATAATCAAATAAATATAAATATATAATCTAAATTCAATGTTATGTTTTATGAAAATAAACAAGGCAGGGTAGGTGATAGAGAACAATGGGGTAAGAGAGGAGATGGGTGCTATTTGGAAAAGAGTGATCCAGCAAGGTCTCAGTGAGATAAATTTAACTTGACACCTGAATGAGGTGACAGAGGGATCTAAAATACAGATGCAGAGAAAGAATGTCCAGGCACAGGGCAAAGCAAGAGCAGAGGGCCTGAGGTGGGAACTTGCTTGGAGAGTCCAAGGACCAGCAGGAGGCTGGTCAGAGGCTGGGATAGCTAAAACAGAAGGTGAGAAAGGAGAGGTGGTTAGAGGGAAACCTGGAGACACAGGCAGGGGCCAGATCATACTGGACTTTGTAGACCAGCTGTTTTCAAAGCCGGGGACCCATGGGGTTTCCTGAGATCCTCAGGAGTTCCTCCTTTTCCCAAAGACTCTCCTGTGTGAGGCTTCTTCATGTAGTTCAAACAAAACAACATATTGAGACAGATTGAATGCAGAGGCAAATACGAGAATCCAGCTGTCTTCTTCCAATCCACATATGAAAGAGATTGGCAAAAATATAAAGAATGCCCTTCACCTCACTATAGCATTTTTGTTTCTGAAAACATGCCTTTTTTTCATGAAATGTTATTTATGTTAACACGCAATAGGTTTATTATTATTATTTTAAATGACTTAACAAATAAATATTTTTAAATTTTCTTGGTTTTAATTTTTCGTGTATTACATATCCGTAGATATAGGCCACACAAACAAAAGCTCTTCAGAGGCCTCAATGGTTTTTTAAGAGTAAAAAGGGGTCCTGAGAGCAAAATGTTTGAGAACCGTTACTGTAAGACATAGTTAGGATTTTATTCTAAGGATGATAGGAAATCATTGGGAAGACCTGAGCAGGGGACTGATTTATATCTGACCATGGTCTTAAAAGTATCTATCTGACTGCTGAGCAGGAAATTAGCTACAGGGAGGGAAGAGAAGAAGTAAGAAATGGTAGAGGTTGCTGCGTTAGTCCAGGCAGGAGATGACTGTGGCTTGGCCTGGGATGACATAAGCGGAGGTGGTTAGAAGTGTCAGATTAGGGATATATTTTGAAAGTAGAGACAGTAGAATGTGTTGATTAAATGGATGTGGAATATGAGGGGAAAACAGCCAAGCCTGACTCCAAGGACTCTGGTCTAAGCCCCCGGTTGGATGGTGATCCAGTCTACTGAGAAGAGGACAAAAGGTTAGAAGAGTTTCCAGGTACTTCCAACGTCCTCTCTCCCTGGGGTGAGAAGCTCATGAATTCAATCTTGCACTTTGAAAGGGTAAAAGGAGGGGCCAGCCCTGTGGTTGTGTGGTTAAGTTCACACGCTCTGCTTTGGCGGCCCAGGGTTTCACCGGTTCGAATCCCGGGCGCAGACATGGCACCACTCATCAGGCCATGCTGAGGTGACGTCCCAAAAGCCACTACTAGAAGGATCTACAACTAAAATATGCAGCTATGTACTGGGGTGATTTGGGGAGAAAAAGCAGGAAAAAAGAAAAAGATTGGCAACAGTTGTTAGCTCAGGTGCCAATCTTTTTTTTTTTTAAAAAGAAGAAAGGGTAAAAGGAAATAAAAGGGAGAAACAAAAAAGCATCTATTTAATGTTTGCAAAATGTCATCTTCCATTACATTATACATAGTCTAATCTTAACTATGTTAAAAAAATGCATAGAAAAAAGGTTCGAAGGAAATACCCAAATGTTAAAATATTAACAGTGGTTATCACTGATCAAAGATTTACTGATGTAGTAGGAGGATTTCATTTCCTGTTGTATAGGTTTCTGTATTTTACAAAGCTTTTACAGTGAGTATTTACTATTCATATACTCGGAAATAAATTATTTTTAGAACTGTCTTAGCCCAGAACCACTAAGTAGTCTATATGAACTTGAGCAGATCTCTATCTGAAGAGAAGGTGTCCTCCTTTGAAAATATGTCAGTGGACAATGCTTTATAGATCAAGCAGAGTTTCCATCCTGGTTCATCAGGATATTTATACGTGTACAGGGAATTGTTCTCTACCACAATATTTTCTTCAACTTTTTTTAAATTAAAATTCAATCCAGTTTAGATTTGACTCCTTGGGGTGAGAAAGAAGGCTTCTTGATAGAGATTCTGAAAGGCCCTGATTAACACAGTTCCCGAAGAAGCATCGGGCTAAGTTCAAAGTGAGCCACTTGTTTCTTGTGTCCCTGTGCTTGTAGAATGAATTCAATGTCAGGTTTCGAGAGTCTTCTTGGAATGAAGACACATTCATCAGCGAGGCTATACATGTGACACTTGAATAAGCAGGGAGCAGATAGAAGGAAGTTCCCACTGTGTTGGTGAGCTGGCTTTCCTAGTGAGCCTGCCACGTCTCCTGGTTTGACAAGCTGCTGACTGAAAACCTTGGTTTGTGTCACTGCTGTGGCCAGAGGTCAAAGTGAGATGGAAAATGGAAATGCCTTCTTCAAGCCTGATAACACTCACTTTTCTTAGTTCCCTTCACCACCTCAAAAGACTGTCAAGGTAATTTTTTGGTTTGGTACTAAAAGAGCATTTCATCCCAACCAAGCACTCAGCCATTTTAAAATCAATAAGACTTAGTAAAAAAAAAAAAATACCTCTCAAATCTCCATAAGGGCCTTTGGTGTTAGAGAATAATGTCCGCAACTTGATTATAAAAATAGCCTTAGTCACCGCAGCGGTCCTGGGGCCCCCTGATGTCCAGAGCATTTATGCATCTTTCTCTTTCACGAACTCTACCACTGGAACAGAGAATCTTCCGGGATACTGGGAGGTTGTGAGGGGTGTGACCGTTGCTCCATGGGGCGATAAAGGCAGCCTCACTGTTGTCTGCAGCCTTCCTTTTCCAATGAGCCCCACTCTCAGGTCTGCCCTCTCACTTCTTCTGGTTCCTTCCTGGATATAACAACCAACTGGTTTCCTGTGCTAGCTGACCATTAAGGTAAGATGGAAAATGTATATAAAATATGTAGGAAATTCAGGTCCAAACCTCCTTGGGTGTCAAGGCCATTCCTTACGCCTTATCTCATCACTCCTATTTCTGGTCATGGTTTTATCCAGCCTTGCCATTGTGGGGTCACCTTTTTCATTTTTCTGCCTGGCTTCTGCCTCGATGCCCATACAGTCATTCCACAAACCTGGAATTCTTCCCTTCTACCCATTTCTCCCAGGGGGGAAAAGAAAACAACTAATGAAGAAGAGAGAAAGTTAAATTAAATTAGGAAGATTGCATTAAAACATAAAGAATAATCACTACTTTTTCAGATGTCAGATGAAGTGAATTTCCAAAGAAATTGTTCTGCATAATTTCTGGGCTTAGTTAAGAGAAGAAGTGGTAAGTTCATGGTGTGCATGACTGAAGGTGTTCATTCACCTACAGGAAGAGTCTTGGGCAAGATGGTTTCCTAAAGTCTCTGCTAAAGCTGTGGTTCCATGATTAATACAGGGGAAGTGAATTGAATTCATTCCACAATCTGATTACGTTGGCACAATAATCCAGGTGGTAAATACATGGCAGAGATAATAAAAGCACTTGCTAAAATTTTGGAAAGAAAATAAGTAAAGTTGTTCTCTAGGAGGGAAAAAGTGGTCTAATCTATGTATAATGAATGAGATCGGTCATCATGTGGTAAACCTAGAGATGGCAAGTGTGTGCTTGAAGTGCTTTGCAACAACCAAAACTCCAATCAAGGGCATCGTGTAATGTCAGGGAGTCAGGACTATAGTATAAGGGAAAACCTAGTCAGTTTTACTCTACCCTGTCTGGATAAAGACGATGAGAACCAAAGGATAACATAAAGCATAGAAGAGAGAAGGCCAAGAGTCCTAAGATAATAATAGTTGTCAGTCTACATCTTATGAGGAATTTGGCTGAACACAGATATGACCATTTAAATGTGTGTGCTCTGGTGGCATAGGGGTAAGTCACAGAGCCTCATCTCCTCATAAAATATTCCCCCAGTTTATCTACAGTTTTTTTCATTCATTATAGTATTCACAAAGTGACTTGCTAATTATTAACTCAGGTTCCTAGCTACCTCAATATTAATAGGAGGCATCTAAGATAGAAATACAGACAGTCTGGTCGTTAGCAATTAAGATCCCTTACTTTTTCTTTTTCTTTTTTTTTCTTACTTTCTCAGATAAATGCATGTAGTCACTTAAATAGTTGCTCTGCAGAAAACTTTAAATTTAAAAATCCTTTACTTCTTATAAAAATAAAATCCTTTACTGGCACTATGTAGAGAACAACACATACTTTCAATAGGTCGTGAGGAAGATCAAATAGAGAATGTGTAAGACACCTATGTAAGAGCCATAATAGATCTTTGGTATTTCTCCCCCCCTTCCCTCTCCTTGCTTCCATTCAAACTATAATAAATAAAAGTTGCAAACTAATGTTAGCTAATTGATATGGAGTACCTGCTCAGCAATCTAACCCTAACTGTCTGTGTCCGTGGGCATGACATTGATCCTCTCAAGCGATCAGATTCCTAAGATAAACTGAGAGTTTGGAGTAGAAGATATCCAATTTCCCTTCTATCTCCAACAGTCAAAAAGACTAAGTATTTGTGATTGGTCTTTACAGGATCATTATGAATCCATTCAGTTGAGATCCAATTATTCTGCTCAATTGATCTTTCTTAATAATAAAATCAAATAATTTAGACAAATTTTCAGGTTAGCACAGCAGCAAATTAGCAATACCTAACAGACCTCCTCTCAAAGTCTCATTAAAATACCCATGAGAACATGCAAAAGGATGAAAAGCTGACCCCAGCATTGTAAACTAAAGATAAGAGGAGAAGATACGTCAAAGCTCAGAGGGACTTTCCACTAACTGCATCATCAATGGGGAGGGATTGAGAAACACATTCTTGGATGGCACAAACACTACCCTTTGAACCAGAACAGCAAGAACAACCCAAAAGCAAGAGGAAGACTTTGACTCTCCCCCACTACCTGCCCTTAACTCCAGGATGAGGGGTTACACTGACCACAAAAAGCAGAGTTGTCCTCTGAGTCAACCAAAGTCAACCTCTCTTTTTTCTCCATCAGCAATTCTATTTCTATGTCCATGCAGAGACTACATTTCCCAGTGTGCAGCTCAGCCTGAAGTAGAGGAGGCTGGGTAACAGTGTAATAAATACCAAGTAGGGTTAGGGATAAGAATTGTACTGAAAACTGTGGGTGGCAAGTGTTCAGGGCGGGGGTGGGGGGGGGGTGGATGCTGTTTTTCATGTACTACACTTTCATTGGAATTGCATTTCAATCACTGTCAGAAATCACAACTCCTTCCAGCAGATGTATGCTGGGCCTTTAAGGTATCATATACAAGACCTATAACCCTGTTTCGCTAGACCTGAGAAGGAGAAACAGCCAGTGCCAGAGTGAGCAGCGAGGGAGACTAAGACCGACTCACTCACTCTGTCTGTTGGTAACCCAATACTGAGGCCTATGGAATTATTCAGGAACATCAGAGAAAGAGGTATTTATACTAAAGAGTCAAGGGAGAGCTTATTTTTTAAAATGATTGCTACAGAAGCAAATAGAATGGTTCTTTGTTTTAAAACATTTACTTCACTTTTTTTACTAACTAAATATTTTCAGTCTCTTTTAGTGTTTGGGAGCTGTTTCCTGATTCATCTTGCTCAGAAAGGTTGTTTTGATGATAGCTTTTCATGAGAATTATCCAAGATTGTGGATTAACTAGCGTAAAAATATCACCTTTAATGGCTCTGTCAACTGGAATAGAGCAGATGTAATTCATCAACTCTATGATTGAATGTATTCCTAATTTGAAAGTAAAAACCAAATGGAAACCCCTGTCGTGTTCAATAGTGCATTAGACACAGATCAGGAAGAAGGATTTTGTTCTGCTTTCTCTTCAATAGGTCACATTGAAAGAATGACTGTAATATTCTAAACTATCATATTATTGCTTTCAAACTGGTGCTGGAAAAGTTGAGAGTCTAGGTATTTCCTTATAAAGTAAAAATTTGAATAAATGAAAGGCAATTCAGAACTTGCCCACTTTTCACTTTATCATTGGGATAGCAGATAGCTATATTTTAGATCCTGTATTTCTCCCCTTAAATTTAGATAATGTAGTTTTAGGAATATGTCATGATTAAGAGATTTTCCCCTTTTTCCACACTTTTAATGCTTTCCCTGTAGGACTAGAGAGGTGACAGCAACAGCAGGAGTGATCACAGCCAATGGTTGTTGAGCACACACTGCTTGTGTGACCACGCGCCCATGCTGTGCTCAGCATTTCATATACACTGTCTCATACGATCTTGACGATCACTCTAGGAGAGAGGTATGTGATTTTCCCCATTCTACAAATAAGGGATGCAAATATCAAACATCCTGGAGAATGTTCTTTGAGAAAGAAAATCTGTAAGAGTGGAAAGGTATTGGTTCATAGAATATTGTGGTAAATTAAATCTTACATGTAACCAAGAAAATTTCTACCTTAATTAATTAAGTTCAACAAATATTTACTGCATGCCTACTATGAAAATTATTGGCACAGACCATAAATAAACAAATGAACAAGTTGTAGTTTCCATAAAGAAAAATGAAACATGACAAAGGATTTGACAGTGACGGGAAATTATCAAGGACTTGGAGGGTGTGGAAAGGGTGGCTGTGGATGGTCTCTCTGAGGAGATCGCTTTTAAATTGAGGACTCAATGAAGAGAAGGAGTGAGACATGAAAATCTGGGGAATAAGGTTCAAGACAGAAAAAACGGCAGTTGCAAAGACCCTGGGGTGAAAACAGACTTGGTAAGTTTAAGGACCAGAAAGAGAGCCAGTGAGGCTGGATCAAAACTAGCAGGAGGAAGATTGAAGAAAGTTTGGACATGTAGCCATGGGCCAGAGTTTGTAAGGGCTTTAAGTCTGGTAAGGACTCTGGATTTTATTTTGTGTGAGATGGGAAGCTCGCTAGGAGTTCATCCAGGTCTCTGTTCTCTTTCTCCTGGGCACACAGCCAGACCAAATTTCACAGCATAAATTGCACTTAGATGTGGTCATATGAATGAGAACTAGCCAATGGAATATGAGTGTAAGTGATGTGCAAGACTGGCCAATAAAAATCATCCACACACGCATCTCTGTGCCATTTTTCTTTTCTTGTTCTGTGGGATGGAAATGTTAATAGCAACCTTCAAATCCGTATGTTGAAGATGACAGAATCTCCATCACCTGGGACCCTAATGGCCACATTGAGAAAAGTCTGGCCAACAATCAGTTCACTTACCCACAATTCTTATGTGAGAAAAAATTAACTTCTATTTTGTTGAGCCGTAACATATTTGGGTCTATGTATTACCACAACCTCATCTACTATACTACCTCTGAATATCCATTTAGACCATTTTTATTGCAATAGGACCCCAAATTTCCAGTTCAGCATATGACTACATGGAATAAAAATTATATTTCTAAGCCTCCCTTGCAGTTTCGTGTGAGAACACAACTAATTTCTGGCCAATAGGATATGCATGCATGTAATATGCACATTTTCAGGGTTTTATCCTTACGAGAAGAGTCACGCCTTCCTCTTTTCCACTTCCCGTTGGCCTGAAAGCAGATGCGGTAGCACGGAGCCATTTGAATGTGGATGAGAGTTATACACTAGAGCGATAAGTTATGGGGATCCTGGGTCCCTGACCTGTGGAGGTATCATTAACAACCTTTCTGTCTTGTTAAAACTGCAGTTATTTGAGATCTCAATTTCGATAGTTACCTATATGTCAAATAATCCAGAGTCACTGGATGGTCTTAAGTAAGGAAGACATAATTGAATATAATCTGGTTTATATTTGAAAACTTTGGTTGCTGGGTTTGGAATAAACTGTGGGGGCCATAGTAAAAGCAAGGAGACCAGTTAAAAGCCTATCCCAGGAATCCAGGTAACAGATAATGGAAAAGGCTGAGGGGGAGAGAAGTGGTAGGATTCAGGAAGTGTTTGGAAGTTTGAGATAATGTTATTTGGTAGAGATGAGAGGTAAGGTGGTTTCCAGAAAGAGAAGAGGAGAGAATGACTCCATAGTTTATGACTTGAACAATTGGGTGAATGATGGTACGACTAACAGAGACAGGGACCACTGGGGAAGAAATAAGATTGGGGAAGGAAATCAAAAGTTCTTTTTTGGCTACTCATCCAAATGAAGATGTCAAGTGAGTTTAGCAGTGTCCATTTGGAGTTTAGGGAAGATACTGAGACTAGAAACATAAATTTGGGGAAATCAAATTAATACATTTCTAAGGCAATGTGGTTAAATCTCCAGAGGTCCTTTTGAAACCACGAACCCAGGTAAACAGAGGCAATATCATGTTGGATTGGCCCAACATAACACTGGATATTTTCTTAATTGGCGATAAAATAGGACTTAATACATAGTATTTTTGTTTATTCTTAGTTGACATGTAGAACAATAATTTGAGATCTGAGTCCTCCAAAAGATGACATAATATTTGAAAAGACTTAGAGACGGAAAAGAATTATTGGCCTGATACCCAAGAAGATCACAGTTAATTGTCTTCTACCTATTGTTTTTAATCACGTTAACTATAGAAGTGTTCTTGTCTGTCTTGCACTGTCTCCCAAAGGAGTGGGAAAACCTTCATCACTGGAAGCTCTACTTGCTGAAGAATAGAAAGAAACGGCATCTGAACCTCCAGAGGCACAAAATAAAAGACGCACCTCTCCCTGTTTCTCCTCCCCTTTCATCTCCCCCCTCGTAGTGGATACATATTCTCTCAGTAATTATTGTCTATTTTTCCTGTTTTATACTAACCTCACCACTAGCTGCCTAGGAAGGCATTGAATTATAATTTCCTAAGGCTCTAGGACTCATAGAGCCCACATGTACAATGGGTTTAACTACATAAACCTGAATGATGTTTCCCAGCTAATGTAAGTACAAATTACAAGAGTCTGATCGATACTTTTGAGATGGTTAAAGATGTATGGATGGAACTTTGAAGGGTGGAAGACCAAAATCAAATAGCCTGTTAAATTGTGTCTGAGTGGCAAAACTATGCCCTATGTTTTTCCCAATTGTTTTCTCTCACACTCCCACATTCAATCCTACCTTAATTACTATTGCTACTTTATGTCACCTAAACCAGTAGGTATATTAGCTTCCCAGGGATGCTGCCACACACACACACACACACACACACACACACTGTATTTTGAAGCCCTAACCCTCAATGTGACTGTATCTGGAGAGAGACTCTTTAGGAGGTAAACGAGGTTAAATGAAGTCGTAATGGTAGGGCCCTAAACTAACAGGACTGTGGTCTTATAAGAAGAGAAAGATAGCTGTCTATCTATCTATCTACCTACCTATCTCTGTCTCTCTCATTTTCTCTCTCTCTGACATGTGAGGACCCATCAACAGGGCAGCCATCTCCAAGCTAGGAAGAGAAACCTCACCAGAAACGAAATTGGCTGGCACCTTGATCTTGGACATCCTAGCCTTTAGAACTGCAAACAAAAAATTTCTGTTCTTCAAGCTACCCAGTGTGTGGCATTTCATTATGGCAACCTGAGCAGACTATCCAACCCCGCATCTAGCCCACTCTCCTTTTTAGCACTATCCTGGAAGGACATATCCTCAGAGTTTTGATGAACATTCCCCAGACTTGCTATGTCTCCTTATTTCTGATAGGTGGCAGCAATAAAGGGCTAAGCAGCAGGAAACAGAGCATGTTTCCTAGAAAGGAGTTTGTAAGAAGCCCAGCTCCTGCAGCATAAACCAAAGTCATCTTTATAGATTTCTTTAATGGAAGTTTCTCTTAAGTCAGAATCGATCTTTTTCCTTGAGTAAATTTGTTTTTTCTACTTTTCCACAAGTCAAGTCCTTGATAAGTGGGTGGGTTTATCGTTCAAGCCCCTGCTCTACAAGCTTTGTTATTCATCATTGCTTTCAGAATACAATCGTGCACCACATAATGACATTTCGGTCAATGACGGACCGCATATTTGACGGTGGTCCCATAAGACTAGTACCATGTAGCCTAGGTGTCTGGTAGCTGTACCATCTAGGTTTGTGTAAGTACACTCTGTGATGTTCACACAATGATGACATTGCCTAACAAGGCATTTCTCAGAACGTAGTCCAAAGACCTGTCAATTTGTGGTTGCAAAGGCCTACCTTACCTCGGCTCCTACTCCTCTTTTTGTGAACGTTCTAACAGGTCCAACTGACACGCTGACTGGCCTTGTTCTTCCCACCTCAACACATTTTTGCATCTCATTCCCTCTGCCTCACATGCGCCTCTCACACAGCCAGCCAGATCGATCTAAACAGCACTTCCTACTTCATCTCCTGCCTGTTCTGAAAAGGCTTTGTTGGCTCCTCCACTTTTTAAAATATTAACCAAGACAATTTTACTTCATATGTGTGTAAGGTCGATCACCAGTTAAGCCGAAACAATTCTATCCTGAAAGTACAATCATTCATTCCCATTAAGTAGAGTTAAAACAGAGTGCAAATCACCAAGACAGATAAGAACTCCGTTAATTGTTCAAATTTTTATTTTCATACATAGTGTGAGAAATGAACTTGGGAATCAACTGAATTTTATGGAAATTGAAACAGGAAATACATTAGACCCATATTAAAATAGAAGGTCAATTAAATTTCCAAACTTAAGGATAGAACAGCCACAGATAAACTTGGATCTAAGAGGTCCAAGTCTTTCAAACTCCCCTTGCTATGAACGGCTCCAGAGCTCAGCAGCATACGGGAAGGCCTGACAGGTGAGCAGAGCCACGCTTTTCTGGTGCTGCTCTGATAATGTTGTCCACGTTAGGATCACCTCTGCTGCACTCAGAAGTTGTCTCTTCATTTGGGAGCTTTCTGGTCTACCCAGGGCTTTCCTCTCTCCAGTGGTACCTTCCCTCATATCCAAGCCGGCAGCTGCATCGCCTTCCTGACTCAGTTTGTGGGAGCTTTACTTTTGTTGTGTCACACTACGCCCAGCACTTTGCACAGGGTAAATATTAAAAAATACTTGTTTTAAATATATCTATATCTAAATATTTCTGTCTATACAAGGGTAATTAAAAAAAGCATGGCAGATTTGAAAGACCTTATAAGGCCTCTTCTGACTCGAGATGCCCTGATTCTATGAACTTTAAAGTGTATGAAAACACATTGCACGGAGGCTCCCAGTGTTGGACAATAACTCTCTTTACAGTAGCTGCCGCATTTCCCACATTTCTGTCATTGTCCAGAAGAAGGTTTGATAAGCCCACTAAATGATTTGGAATTCTTCCAGTCCTCGTGAGCCCATTGTTTGCAATTTTCTAACTGGCATTTCACAATCATTGGACCCAGAGGAGACAGGCTGAAAATTTGTTGGAAGTGACGGAATTTTCCAGTTTTGGAGAAGCATGATTTAATAATTCAGAGATATCTCACTCCTGTCGATGTCCCAACAAAAGGTTAAAGAGAATGTAATTGCCTGTCAAAATTTTCCAAGTATAGACTAGTTATCTTTGCTTGACGATAGCTCAAGACAGTTGTATACAGACTCAAATTAATGTTTAATTTGGATCTTTACCAAAAAATGAAGCCCCAAAGAATCTGTTCTCTTGATTTAAATTTGAAGATTCTACCCCTTTTGATTCTCATTTCCGTATATTGGGTCCATGCATGAGAAGTTAATAGCTTTGTGGGACATTGACATGGAGAGGTGTCCATGTCAGCAGCACTGGGAGGAACAAAGACTGAGTGACTTTGGGGACACCAAAATCTCTGATGCTTCCAGATATAACTTCTTCTGGTCTTCACTCAGCCTGAAGTTTCTATGTTTGGAGTCATATTTATGGAAAAAATCAGTTTTATACAGTGGTGAAAAGTATACACACACACACACACAGAGGAGTGAAATGCAAAATTCTAAAAAGATATGGAGGGAGGCCGGCCCCATGGCCGAGTGGCTGGGTTCACACCCTCCACTTTAGTGGCCCAGGATTTCACTGGTTTGGATCCTGAGCATGGACCTAGCTCTGCTCATCAAGTCATGGTGAGGTGGCGTGCCACATAACCCAACTACAAAGACCTACAACTAGAATATACAACTGTGTACTTGGGGATTTCTGGAGAAGAAAAATAAATTATATATATAAAAAAAGATATGGAGGTACAAAAAGTCTATAAAGTAGGAAGAAGGAAGAAGGGGATCCCTATAAAGGAAGAAGAAAGTAAAATTTGATAATCTTGTTTGAAAATTTCATTTGATGTGGCTCCAGGTAAAAACCAAAATCTTGTATGCCAAAAAATCTTAAAAACCAAAAGCCTGTATCTATGTTTCAATATGCTCGGGGTGATGCTATTAGCTGTCATTCTTGTGAGCTATTCGACCCTCACAAACACTCTCCATTCTCGCCTCTTCTCTCCCATGCCTGGTGTCTTTGTTCAGCCCAGCATCTCTTGTCAGAATTTTAAAAACAACTTTCTGATGTCCCAGCCTCTACTTTCTCTCCATTTCCATCCAGAGCTAAACCAGATACTCTGCTCTGCTTCGCAAGCCCCAAAGTGTTGTGGTCCTGCAGTAGGAAGTCTCAGCTCCTTTGAGTGGCCCTCAGGGCCCTTGTGTGGGGTCCTTGCCGGCTCACTCTCTGCTCTTCTCCCCAAGCACATTATCCTCCAAGCACAGCCTTAGTCTCCCCGTTCTCTAAACAACTGCCAGCGCTTGAGCGTTCTGCAAACAAGTTTGTGATTTTTTCACACTCTCCTTGGGTGTCCTTCCTTTTGCTCTGCCTGGCCAAACCTTCCTAATCCTTCCTGGCCTCACTCAGCTGCCACACAGACACTCTAGGCAGAATCAGACTGTAACCTACATGCATATGATTTCTGAGTCCCAAGCTCCTCCTCCCACCATGGTACCCTGACTGGATTGTAAAATGCAAATTGTGACTCTGAAGCAAGGGGCAAATAGCAGTTGTGTCCCCGTGGCTTAGGTTTCTCTTCACCCCACCTCGCCCAACGAGCACAACAAATTCTGGTCACAAGGTACCCCTGCCCGTCCCCATCACCTCTGGTATCCTCTTTCTAAGTTTCTCAAAAGGGCCCAAGACTGGGAGGTCAGAGTCAAACTAAAATTCTCACATTTCTTGAAGTTCCACACAGGAATTTTAAGGAGCCACCCCCGCTTCTCCTCCTACACTGGTTCTGTCCATTCACGAGGGACCTCAGGCACAGGCAGAGTCACGTGGATACCCCAGCCTGCATGTCCAAACTTAACCTACACCCGCCCTCAAGCTCCATCGCTTGGAAGATGGGGCTATTTGGGAAAAGAATTCCGGGGTCATGGCTACCTAGCATGTGGTAGAAGGGAGGGCGTGGGCCATTGTGGTCCCAAGACCTCTTGCATTATGGGAGGGGTATGGCCACATCCACCTGGGCCTTCTGATGAAAGCGAGTGGTGGGGGTGGGGTAGGAACCAGGATAGGGGCTTCTGTTGTCCTGCTGTAAGAGGATGAGGTAGTGCTATGTCTTCAAATAAAAGGAATTAAAGACAAGTCTCACTTGGTGAGCTGTTTGTTTCTCTAGAACAGCAGATCTCAACCAGGGCTGATTTTGCTCCCTGCGACATGTGGCAATGACTGGAGATATTTTTGGTTGACACAATATGAGGGGGCTGGGAATTGCTACTGTGATTTAGTTGGTAGTGACCGAGGATGCTGCTAAACATCCTGCAATGCACAGGACAATCCCATCATAATACAAAAAAAAACCCTCTGAAGGTTAATTTATGAGTTGGCTATATATAATATTATTGCCAAATAAATCTTCTTAAAGCAGAGTTTGGCTCATGTCATTTGACTCCACCCCAATTATCTATAGACCAGAGTCCAAATTTTTTAGCTTGGCATTCAATATTATTCTTGATCTGGACCTTACCCTGTCTATCAATTTCATCTTTCCCTACTATCTCTTCTGTCTACACTACAGCCAGACAAACATTTCAGAATGCCGTGTGGCCATCTGCCACATTTTTCCCATCAATCTTCGGTTTACTTAACCCCATATCCAGTAGTGAATTAAGTCCCCAGCTGGACCTTCTAATGTAAAATATTCACAAGTCAGAGACCGTCTACACTTAAACAGAATTAATTACCCAATAACATACATTAAGGATATACCAATAACAGAATAATGACTAGCTCTTGGGGTTGGGAAGATTAAAATAATGATAGCATGTATCAATCATTGTGAAAATGTTACCATTATTATGGCCATAGCACATAATAGGTGCTCAATAAACAGTCCCTGTCACCACCCCATAATAGAAAAAGCATTCCTGGTAGGAAAACAGCTTTTGCAAATAAATTTGTTAGGGTAAGGCTACTTGCTATAAAAAAGAAAGAAAGGAAAGAAGCTTAATGACTTAGCACAATGGAAGCTTATTTCTCACTTGTATAAAATCCAAAACAATTGTTCCTAGATGAGTGCCAGGAGTGGAAAGAGGGGTTTAGGACTGGAGGAAGTTTCTGCTCCACACCATCATTCAGAGCCCTAAGCTCTTGGAGGCTCTGCCACCTTCCACATGGGGCTTCCAATGTCATCCTGTTTGTTAATACCCACTTGGCATCATTTCTGCTCATATCCTACCTGCAAGAACTAGTCATTTAGTCATACCCGGATGCAAGGGAAGCTGGGGCCAGGAAATGTGGGCCCAGGTTGGTCAGGGCTTCTCAGCAATGGCCTTAGACTATAGAAATGGAGTTCACCATCTTTGCCTCAGCAAAGCACAAGGGGAGAGAGGAGATGAAGCGATACACAGAACAGTGAGCAGGCTCTGTTATGAGAATATGTTATGAGAATATGAATGGGAGCTTCATGGCAGATGAGAATAGTTAGACAGGGGCAGAGAGCCAGATAGTGGGGGACCTATGACTTCATCATTATGAACTTTATTTTGATTTAAGTGAAGCTATAAATTAGACTTTAAAGAAGTGTTCATTGATAACCTTGTTTAAATCAAATACTGTAGCTTCAGAAAAATGTTTATTTCATTATAAAATGAACCTGGTTTTCATCCAGGCATATCTGCATAATTAAAAAAATGAATCATTGCATCACTGAGGACTCTTTTCACAGAATTCTCACATCGCTTCCAATTATCCATTTCAATCAATGTGCTTTCCCATTGCTTCAGTTACCTCAACGGACTTTCAGATTCTGCTGTGGGTTTGTTCATTTGCTGTTGTACTTAATTGCTGCCTCTGCTGTGTTTGGTTCTCCTTTCTTTTGGCCCAGACTATTTCTTTCTTTCTCTTTTTTAATTGAAATAAAAGAGGACATCCATACGGTGATGGATAGCAAAAAAACCCATCAGCATCCAACAAATATTAGGAACCACTTCAGAGAAACTCAAAGACATTATGTCTGGGTGCGTTTCGGTCCCGTGTCTGGTGTAATTAAAATGTTACATTTTTCTAGACTTGTACGATGTTGTGTCAGACATGAAATTAATCTTAACTACACAAATTTTGACATTTCCATACCTTTATTAGAATGTTAAAATAGAATTTTCCTTGAAATATGTCAATATAAAAGACTTGTTACTTTCCTGCATGATAATTTTATATCTCCTGCATTAACTTTCATTATCTAGAGAAAAACATTTTTGATCTTATAATCGAAGTCAATGGGAAAAGGAAATTTATTGTATAGAAATTCATAGTCACAGTCAACTTGTTGATGTTTGTATTCATCCGATAATATAATGTACATATACCCATATGATCCACTATCTTAATTCTCCATAGCTTTCCAAAACATTGTTTTGTTCTCCTGATGCTTGAGCATCACTGCTATTAGTGTGCCATCTAGTGGTTCATGTTGTGAAATTTTTTGTTCTTTGTTGAAGTAGAAGCTGCTTTAAACGACATGTGGAAAGGTCCAATGGATTCTTTCTTTGGTACAATGGAGGGATAAGACTGTTACGTAAAATAGCCAATGGCAAAATGTTGACTCATCCAAACATTTACAGGAGATCATCTGTAAATTCTTATTTAGCCAATTAAATTAAGAAACGAATCTTTCACAACAGTTGAATATATTTGTTAGCTTATTGTAGCACGATACACAAACCATATGCATATTGGCAATATACCAAAAACCAAAATGCAATGAAATAAACTTGACTCTAAATTTAAATTAGCTTTGATTTCACTCTTGTTATTCAGATGATCCTTTAGGGCCCTATAGATGTATACTTTGAATATTTTTTTTTAAAAAGACATATTTGAGGGGCCAGTCCAATGGCATAGTGGTTAGGTTCACGTGTTCCACTTTGGTGGCCTGGGGTTTGCAGGTTGGGATCCTTGGCTCAGTCCTACACATGCCCCTCAAGCCATGCTGTGGTGTCTTCCCACATACAAAATAGAGGAAGATTGGCACAGATGTTAGCTCAGGGACAGTCTTCCTCGGCAAAAAGAGGAAGGTTGGCAACAGATGTTAGCTTACTATCCCAGTCTTCCTTGCCAGAAAAAAAAAAAAGCATATTTAAGCTTTCTGGTTGATTGGATTTAAAGTTAAATGCAATCCTATACCTATAAAGGACTACACCTATAGGAATCAATGTGAATGGTGGCATGCCCACCATTTTAATTGGTCCTTTGTAGAATTATAACCACATGATCTTATATATCACCTTATTCCTAATGATTATTAAATACACATTGAGAGATAATAATAATGGTTTTTATCTTTTAGTCATAGAAATGCTTTTAGATGCCTTGTTTTCCAACCATCTCAGAGTGATAGAAGAGATTCCTTTAATTGCTGTGGACTTTTTCAGAGGTAAGTTATGAGAGAATGAGTGATTTTGCTATTGAAGACCAAAGGGCAAAAAGCAAAACCATGTTCTCCAAACATATACGGATAGTATTAGAAAGAAGTATAAGAGTTAGTTATTGCATGTTGGCCCTTGGAAACAACCATTTTTAAAGTAAAACATAAATTATATTTATTATTATTAAAAAGACAGTTATCATAAAGACAGTCATTTCAGAATAAATTTCTGTGAATCAGATACAGGAAAACAGGAACAATAATATCTTCCAATTATTAAATTCTTAATATATGCTAAGCTCTTTACTTACTTTGTCTCATTTAATCTTCACAAAGACCTGACAAAGTATTTCACAGCAAAGAAACTGAGGCATGAGTCATTAAGTGACTTGGTTAAGCAACTTGTTCCAAGTCTCGTCGCCAGTAAAGGGTCTTGTCTGGATAGAACCAAAATGCATTGGATTCTCTGGGTCTTGTGCTCATAAATGTGATGAAAAGTATGCTATAACCGCGGTATGAAAGCCTACTTGTCCATACTTCTCAACATGGCCCAGCCAAGTGCAGAGCAGCAATGCATTCTCCTAGTTGCCATAAGCAAATCAATGGGGAAGTGAAGTATAAACAGTAGTTAACTCAGACTAGAGTATTACTGGGGGTCACGTGGTGGCCAACCTGCCATCATTGCAGAAGCCAGGCGACCCATCATTAGAGTGACATGATTCTTAAATACCAAGGCAGGTAAATGCCTCACCAGACTTTTTAAAGGATACAATCATCACCACAGAAGAGTTTACCTCTTTTTTCCTGGCTTCCTCAAAATGACCAGTATTAGGCTTTTTATTCAGAAACAAATTACATTATAACATCTGTTATCTTATATCCTAATCTTCTTTCAACTATGTGTTAGACTAAGGTGTCAGGCCACAGATTTTACCTTAAGTCAGTGTCCCTCTTAATCTTTTTTTTTGTTTAAAGCTCACAGTTTAAAGCTGTAAAGAAGTTGCTGTGCAGCATATAGACCAAAGTATGAAGGCTGAGCTTTCAAGAATGAATTTCAATATTGTGATCATATAAGCCTTGCCAAATTGATTCATAGTTACCGCATATTTTTTTGAGCCGCATGCTAATTAGGCACCATGCTAAGCAATCACTGTGAAAGACTAAATATAACTCATGATCCTTTACACATTTACATCTGGAAATGGAAAATCTTGTTAAAGTTTGTTAAAAACCTGAAGATGTCTGAATTAATAACCGGAAGGGAACTGTGATAGGTACCAGTTGTTGTCCTCCCTGTATCCACCCCCTCCCCACTTTTCCCACCAATGGCACCTCAGTTTGCTCAGGCGGTGGCTGAGATGTCTTTCTCTCAGAGAGTAGGCCACTACCCCAGGGCTGGGGATGAATTGTGACTGGTCTAATCTGTTCTAGTAACCTCATTCTCCTTTGTCTGGGAGTAACCATATGACAGGTTTTGGCCAAGGAGATGTAAATAGAAGTTTTTGAGTCGGGCTCCAGGGGAACACTTGTGTCTTCTTGATTAACATGAATAATCTTGATAGGCATAAACTTTTGCCTTTCTCTGCTCCTCTTCCTGGAATGCAGGCATGGTGGCTGGAGCCACAGCGGATATGTGTGACCATGAGATGACAAGCATGAGGACAAAAATCAACCTTTAAGAATGGTAGGGCAAAGATACAAAAAGATCCTTGGTGTCTGACAGCATCATTGAACAGCTATCTCATCCCACGGCTGCTTTGGATTTTTCATTATGTGAGACAAATTTTATTTATTTAAGTCACGGTTTGTTGGGTTTTTTGTTAGCTACAGCCTTGTGTTTTAGGTTGAACCATATGAAATTGCTATTTTTGTAGGTCAAAGATTGTTGAAGTTTCATCTGGTTCAACCAATATTATGAATTGATGTGGAATTCAAGACTGTTTCACTTCTTCAATAGTCAAAACTTCTCCTTTCCGCCTCTCCTGATACCTGATACCACCCAATGTAAATCTTTTTTTGAATATTTCTAATATTTAATCTGTGGTGTGCTGGTAAACCAGCTTGCTGTGGGGTGGAAGCCCTGATCTGTAGCATTTGCTGATTTCTGTGGTGTAAATCCTCCTACCAAGGCCCTTTCAAGCTACTAACTTGAGGTCACTGAAGAAGGAGTTGGAAAGAGATGAGCACGATCAGCTCTCAGGAGCTGGAAGCACAGCCAACTCCAGCACCACTATGCACACCTGGCTGCACTCTTTTACAGTGCAGGATGGCTGCGCTCACATCATCAGACAGTGACTTATTATTCCTATACTCATTTCTCTTTGTAGGGTTGAAACAAAGAAATGAGGAAAAGGATATAATTGGAACTTGGGGAAATGGGACAATGGAAATGTACATCTTTACCCTTGGATTCATTTAGATCTTATGAGAAAGAAAAAGAAAATATGTAAGATAATAGCCACCAGGGGAACAAGAAAATAAATTTACACAAGGTTTTCTTTACCAATCAGCGCTTGTATTACCTAAATCAATTAGTCGTCTCTAAAAGAATGGGTAAGAAAGGAAAACAAGATATCCCTCATTTAGTTTTTCACTTTCTTTAAAAGCAGTATTTTTGTTGCAGTGAAAGAAGATGAAGCATTTGGCTTCTATGTGGGGCAGTGACCTTTATAAAGTCACAACAAAACTCATTTCCTCTAACCGCTAAATGCCAAATAACCGTCTAGATTTCAAACATTGACTTTTTCATTCGTTTTAGGGAACTGATCCAAGGAATGATTAAAACTCTTCCCAGTTTAAGCTAGAACACAATCTAAGGTGCTGGAACAGACCACCAGGATCAAATGCAAGGTCTCTGCACTCCTTGTCCTATGTGTCTTTATTCTAGACTGACCGATTATCTCTAGTATCACATACAGAATTCTTTGTTCCTACCTTGGCCTTCCCTTTGGACTCAAGAAGCCCACATTTGAGGAGTGGGAGAGCAGAAGCTGTATTCCTATATGGTTGCTTGAAAACGAAAAATGACACAACTAAAGATTTCCTCTCAGCTAATTCACAGAGGCCCTTCAGACGCTGCAGGGTGAACATTCTACCTGGGCAGAAATCAAAGTGCCTTCCAGTTATGAAAATATTTTTAAGATGTGTTAACTTTTATGTTGAAGCTAAGCCCATTTGTGTAATAAATCTACTTATTTGTTCTCCTTAGAAAAATATCTGATACCAATTGATATGAGAAGAAAGACTTATAAAAGAAGGGAGATGATAAATTAGAGGAAAGTGAAATGAACATGGGTTTGAGGCAGAGATGTCTTGGTAGAGAAAGAGGGATTTGACTGGGGCTTTGAAGGATGGGGAGAGATTTAAAGACTGCTGAAGCAAAGCGGAGTGAGAGAAGAGAAAAGAAGGTAACAGAGAGCTCATGTTTTCTCCCTAACGGCTTTCTACATCTTAGGAGCATCATCTGTTTCAAGAAAGATACGCCAAAACAACTTCTAAAACGCATCCCTCTTTCCTGTTGTTTTTAGCCATGATTTAGGATTCTAATCTCAAAACTAATGTGTTGGTCTGAAGTTCTTGAGATAGGGAACCATTTGGATACGATAGCTTGTTCCAGAAATGCCATGGGTATATGGGCCTGTCAGATGTCTTTCTACAAACTATCTTTCATATATTGAGCATCTCCTTTTCTTCTGCTTAAATGCTGCTTAAAAACAGGAACAACCTTTGATTGTCTGTCTTTTAATTTGAGGTGTTGTTCAAAGTGTAATAACATATTTTCTGTTTCAAAAAGAGTTATCAAAATGCCTAGCTTTTCCATGACGGTAATATCAAGCCTGTGAATCTTAGACAGAGATTGAAGTTCGGAAGTCACTTTCATCCAGAGTATTCTTTTGTTATGCCCTCTGTGGTTCAAGTGGGGATACATTCCTCCCTAATTCTCTTGGGTCATAGGGTCTCCAGGCCTGGCAAGGCAGTGAAAAAGCAGAGAGTTAAGTGCTCTTTAATTATTGTTTCATTAAATCCCCACAATAATCCAATGTGTTAAGTTACTCCCTCATTTCACAGATGAGGAAACTGACACACAAAGAAGTTAAGCAACTTGCCCAAAGTCACGCCACAGCGGCAGAGCCTGCAGAATCTGGCAGTCTGTCTCCGATGATTACCTTCTTTACGGCCCACTTTACTATGTTGGCGGAATTACAGTAGATTCTCCTGCTTAATTACCTCTTAAATACATTTGTCCCTTCCTTGATATACTTAATGACTTAATGCTGGCTTAGATCATCATTAGTTCTTGCCTAGATTTACTGTAATAACCTCTTTAATGATCTCTGTGTCTCTGGTCTTTTCCCACTCTCTAGTATATCCTATACCCTGCTGATACAGTGCTTTTTCCAAACTGTCCATCTGCTCAAGTCCCTCCCTGTTGCTTTCAGGAGAAAGCTGAAACTACATCTCTTAGTAGCCTGGCTCTATGTGTTGTAAGCCCCGCCTTCCTCTATCCCCACTCCCCTGCACAACCCAAGTCTAGTCCTACTAAACCACCTGAATTTTCCCAAACACCTCATGCCTTTGCATTGCAGCTCTTGCCTTTGAGCACACTTTACCTTCTGCCTGGAAAGCGCTGACTTTCTTTTTCCCATGTGGCTGATTTCTACTAGTCCTTCCAAACTCTAGTCAAGCAGCATATCTCAGCCCTGTCCTATCTATCACAGTATCCCGGGCATAGCCTATATCATAGGGGTCCTCAAGAGCTCCTACTCAGTTCAGGAGGCAGACAACTAAAGCAAGTAATGGGCAATTCCTGTTTTCAAATCACAGATCTTAATATCCCATAATGCATAGTCTTACAGGATTCACAAATATTCAAGTAGTCTTACAGTATTTGCAAAGAAAAACATCCGTGTTTAGATTGCTATGTTCCACATGTGAAGGAAACTTTGAATAGTTCAGGAGTCTTAGCTGTGACTTGTGTTTCTAGATGCGCCTGTGTGACTCTCCTCATTTGTCACGTCTACTAGGAGGAGAACTGTAAGGCATTTTAGAACAGAACTAATGTTTTAGCTGCATTTCCCTTGGCAGTTGTGGCTTTTGATGTATTTATTTCTTGGCGTTCTTTCTTGAATTTCCTAAAAGGCTGAAGATACAAAAATAACAAAAAAAGAAATAGCAAAAGACGTTTTCTTTTTGAAATGAACTGAGTACTGCCATTGCTCTACTTTATAAATGATTCAGATTTGACCCTGGACATGAAGTAGGGAGGGGGCTGGGCAACTGTAGAAGAAACAAGTGCATTTCACGGCTTATCAGTGCCGGGATGAGATTAATCTATAATTAAATGAGAAGTAAGAGAGACCAACCTGGAAACCGCGTGTGGGGTCAGTCTACGTCCTTGAGCTAGACTCTGGCAGATTAGGAGCCTCCCCGCCTCAAATACCCCTCACGCTCCCCTCCCTCAATAGCCATTTTGGTCTTTTATCTTTTGTGCAGCTGAACAATTAATGATTTGCTTGTGCAGATGAAAGGCCAGGAGAAAGAGGTTGCACCATGCTAGTATCATAGCCTAGCTCTGAGGGCACCGAGATGTAGATTGTCCAAAACATTTTTACTTAAAGTCCTTTAAGAGATTGTGGAGTAAAAGAAATTATAATTGACAAGGCTGAGGGAATTTCTTTGAGAGCTCAGCAGTTGAATAAAAGCAGAGGGTAACAAATCATAGGTCTTCCCCTACTATAGGATGCCAGAAATATATTTATAAAATAGTGCAGGAGTTGCAGTTTTTAGAAAGTGGTTGTCTTACAGCTTTTACAAGACTTGCCACATTTTGAACACGTTTGGGCTAGATATTAGCTAATCTTACTTGGGATCTAGTCCCACCTTCTTTGTACGCCCTCTGTGTCTTAAGGGCTAGGAGTCTAAAAACTACATTTTTCAGAACCCCTTGGAGCTAAACTTTTAAATGTGACTTGGTCCAGCTAATGATATAAACAGAAAGGAGAGCTGTGGGGAAGTCCACCTTCGTGGTGTGTACGCCGGCAAGCAAGTTCCCCCGATCTAAATGTTTGTGGTAGCTGGACTCTGTGTTCTCATGTCTAGTTCTCAGCTCCATGGGTGTGAGCAGTTGTGGTGGCGGCAGCTGTGACAGCAATAGCAGCAGTGCTGGTTAGACCTTGAAACTAATGGAACGATGGTAGCCCCATGACCTTCCAATGAATTCATAAGGGCCTAATTGCCTATATTAAATTCCCTCCTAATGGAAAAATCTAAACAAGTTTCTATTTCATGCACTGAACTCTGATATAACATCTGGACAGCAACTTGAAGAAGCTTGATGTATTAAAGAAAACGTGTATAAGTCAACATCTGTGATTAACTCTGTCATACTCCCACCACACTATGTCAGGAGATAGATCCCAAAACTAGGGGAAGGGTTACTGCAGGTGTGTTTATGAGCGTGGCACTTCCATGTATGTCCTGTTGTTTTAAAGTATGTGAGGCAGAAACTGAGGAATTGATAGGTGTAGGAGGAATCTGTCTGTGGAAGGAATGCACTCTGAATTAACGAAGGGCCATAAATGAAACGGTATTTCTGATGATCATTAGTAATTCTCCTCCTCCTATTCTTCATCCTCTGCTCTGCTGGATTCTCCTTTTCCAGACCTCTCAATGTTTAGATGTCCCAGGGCGCACACTTTGGACTTCTTTCTGCACCTAAGTAACCTCATCTGGTCACATGGCTTTAAATGCCATCAGTATGATGATAACTCAGGTCCAACACTTTCCAACTCACCACATGATTAGTTTGTTCATGGATGTGTTAGGGAGAGGAGTGGGGAAAGGGGCAGGCAATTGACTAATACTCAGGAGTTTTGGTTCTTTGGAACCCATGTGATTGACGAATAGAAATCATCCACAAAGGGCCTCTCTGAGCCTGAGAGGTGCGGACTACTCATTACATCGAGACTCCTGGCAGGTTAAAAAACAAAAAAAGGAACAAAACAATGTTACAAAATTGTGATGTTTTAAGCGTTTACATTTAATAAATTAATGCCTTTAAAGAACACATAAATACAATGACTCCACTGACAGCCTCATTTGGTATGGGCCCAATGGCCTCTTGCTCCTCCCACCACTGGTCCTGCAACCATGGAAACTGCTAACACCAAGCAAGACTTTGGGGAGGCGTCGGGGAGGGGGACACTTAAATTGGAGGCTCTCCCTCCTTTGTTTTAGGGTTGTTTCCATCAGGATATTTAAATGGAAACAGTTCTCTGAAGGAATAGACACAGTTTTGATAAACTTTGATCATGGTAAAAGATATAGAATGGGGGGTTCAACACAACTAGACTCCCTCTGCTCATCCACTGACTCCAGTGTTATCATCTTCAAATATTCCCATCTTTGACAAGGACTCTCTCCCTGACCAGACGTCGTTCAGGCTCTTCTGAGCACTCTTCTCGACTCGGCCTTGGCCTTGGCCTCTAGGCCAGTTTAACTGCACACCTTCCCCTACTACAGGATACCAGAAATACAAACATTTACGATGAGAATCTCCCCATCTTTGATATCTAATCGTGTTCCTCTTCGCTCACCTTTGATATCTAATAAAGTCTCATTAATTTTCCATCCACTGACCCCCTCACTCTGCCTCTTGGCTATAAATCCCCCAGCAGCCCTTGCTGTATCTGGACTTGAGCTCAGTTCTGTCCTGAAGTCTCCCTCCTCTCCAGCAGCACCTCGAATAAATCTGTCTTGCCATTTTTAACAAGCGTCTGGTGCAATTTCTCTTTGACACGTTGGACCCTTCCTCTCTCAAAACACAGCTTACTTCACACTGGAAAAAGCATGTTAACTTCAGAGAAGGGGCTCCTAGACTAGAATGAAGTCATCATATTAGGTGTCAGGTGGGAGTCTTGCTAGTTTTACCACCAGGTACTTAAGGGTAGAACACTGAATTCTGACTCAGAAAAAGGATGAAAGATAAGCCTAAGCAAAACTGGAAACAGCATTTTGCCTCTCACATACTGCCTCTTTCATAATATTCTTTAGTATGCATGAAATACTAGGATTGGGAGGCCATTGTGTTCTGGTCAGCAGCTCTACAAACTGAATTGTGGCATTCTAACTACCTACCAATTTTCTAAGCTTAAAACTTTCTCTCAGGGCTGGCCCGGTGGCGCAGCGGTTAAGTGCGCATGTTCCACTTCCGTGCCCCAGGGTTCCCCAGTTTGGATCCTGGGTGCGAACATGGCACCGCTTGACAAGCCATGCTGTGGTAGGCGTCCCACATATAAAGTAGAGGAAGATGGGCATGGTTGTTAGCTCAGGGCCAGTCTTCCTCAGCAAAAAGAGGAGGATTGGCAGCAGATGCTAGCTCAGGGCTAATCTTCCTAAAAAAAAAAAAATCTTTTCTCTATCTTTTACCGTGATCAAAGCTTATCAAAACTGTGTCTGTTCCTTCAGAGAACTGTTTCCATTAAATATCCTGACAGTAAACAACCCCAAAACATAGTCCCTCTAAAGAGTGAAACACTCATGATAGTTTGATGTGATAATCCTCTCAGTATTTGTATCTTTTACAGGGAATATTGCTTTGACATCATGAGGGTGTCTTAATTGTGGGAGGCCTCTAAGAACTGAAAACTGTCTACCCTGATACTCAGTCTGGACAGCGAAACAAAACCACACCTACTGTCTACATCAGCATGACTTTCTGTTCTTCTGGCTTCATCAGCATGGCTTTCTTTTTCCGGGAGTCTTCTGCCCAGGCAAATGGCTTGATTATTCATTACAGGAACTTCCCAAAAGACCCGTCACTTCTTCAATGGAAAACATCAACAGAGAGTTTGCACCTAAGATTCTTTGAACCTCTTGCCTTGATGTTTCCAGCAATCCTGGACTGTTGTATCATGATCCTTACACAATTCTAAGCCCTATTTTGAAAGACCCACCTTAAATCGCACTTCCAATTCTGAATAAATTCTGTCCTTAACTCCCCCCACTCTGAGACAACACCAAGACTTTGTGAGCTGGTGTCCAACCTTACCTAGGTAAGCAATAAACTCAGATTTACCTTATCAACAGTTCACGTTGATGATATTTGGCGAGCCAGGTTGGACAGCTCAGGAATCTTGCGTGGAGGGGAGAAGTCTATAGCCACACCTTTAAATCATCAACATCACTTAAATATGAAGGTGACCTAGGGTGATTTCTTTCAACTTAGATATTATAGAAAGGCACAAAGGTTAGTGCCAGAATATTCTCTTAGTTGTCAGGATAGATTAAAACTCCGTAGCCAGTTCACAAGATGCCAGAATTCCATCATTCCTCAAAAATCCAAGTACTCACATGGATCGTTACCATGTCCACATTTGAATGAGCCGCTTACAAAGGTAAGATAGGTCTTACAGACTGTTGCTTCACTGGCGGAACATGTTAATTCTAAATATGAAAATATTAGATCTATACTGTAACTATGTTGTTACATACTCTTAAGCAAGGAAATATTTTCATATATAGCTATTATGGGAATACAAATATGGTAACATATTCCTTTTTGGAAGAACAGAAAGGACATACATAAGCTACCGCAAGTTTTCTTAGATCTGTCTTTAAAGCTTCTAAAAGCTGATATGTAGCAAATTTAAAGAAAGAACATTTTGGATTGTTTTGTTTTCTCTTATTCACCTCAAGGTAACTTTTAGTATTTCGTATTCAAGAAGCCACTAGAGGGCCCTAAAGCCCACCTTAAATCCAGAAGATCGTTTCAAAAGGAGTGATCAACACACACACAAGCTGGCAAGAAGCAGAAGAAAAAAATCTAGTCATGCACTCATGAACATAAACCAGAAAAAGATAATTCATACAAAGACGTAAAATCTATCTTGTGTTTTCTTAATTAAAAAAATCAATTTTTAGTCCTCTAACATAGCAGCATTTTTCTTCCTGGGAACCTGTAGGTACAAACCATAATAACCACTTGTCTTCAGCATGAGTGATTTTCGCCAGTAGTAATGTGCGAGTAGTTTGTTTTCCAGTGTTGACTCGATTATTCGAGCTTCAAAGCAAGAATTTTATAGTAAAGAAGTTCAATTTGTAAGAAATAGTGCATTTGCGGGAGGCTGCAACTCAGGTGAGTTGATCAGCATAAGAAACAAGAAACAACGCTGCACAGAATCTTCTACAAACATGTGTCTGCAGAGCGGATGCATTGTCCCGGGCTCTCGTGGCCCACAGTATTTGACGCCGGTTCTTCCACCCTCGCTGGTATTCTTGCCGGCCTGGCTGCCACCCTACAAGGGCAGGGACTGTGGCTCTCTTGGTCATGGTTGTCTCCCCATCACCTGTTTTAGTGGGTCAGTAAAGTGTCCCTGGCATGACAGAGCCAGGGATAGACTAGATGCTCAACACACATTCTCAAAAGATGTTTTGCATGTTACTTAGAAGGGAGAAGTCACATTTAGTGCTATAAATTAGATGGTTTATTTGAAACAGAAACACAAATTAAGTAAAAGTCCTGAATCTCACAGTTGTCTTGATGCCAAAGTAGGATAAGGAATTAACACAAGGACAGAGTGGGAAGCACCTGTTCGTCCACAGTAGGAAGTAGGAGCCAGAGGTGTCCTTGAGCCCCAGGCAAGCCTCCTGGGAATTAGGAGAAATCCTGGAGAAGATAGTAAAGTTTCCACGGGGCATGGAATGGGTATTCAAGCCAATCTCATTAAAATCTTCAAGGATCAAAAGACCCCAGCAGACCCAAAGTTGTTACATAAGCATTTTAAAATAGAAACTAGGCAGAGAGGGGGGCAGCTGGAAATATGACAAATGACAGAAAGGCTCTGAGGAGGTTGGTTCAGGAGCCTCATGATACTGAGGGAGAAGAAATCAGCCTTAGGCACAGGAGAAGGCAGATGGAGAAGATAGAGCCTGAGAAATAACCTTTGCAGGCACATCCGTGGTGTGAGGTCGTCAGCTGAACATTCCCTGAATGAGGCCGATGAGGTCAAGAGTGGGTCTTTCTTAATCAGTCATGGCTCCTGAGTCTTTAAAATACAAACGCCTAGATTTTCCTGGCAAAATAAAGGTCCATTTCATGAGTGAGCAGCCACGTTAATAAGGAGAGAAAAATTATTTTGCCTTTTCTCTATTTTGTTGTTCCTATCATCCTAGCACTCCTTTTCCCATTAAGGTTAATTCTATTTCTGAGAAGAGCATTTTTTTTTTTTCATTATCTGGTAAAAATGTCTGAATTTTTATATTTGTTAGCATACTTTATTTGTTTTTGTCGTAACACATCCAGAAATAAGTGACACCTCCAAAGTTCATGTGATGGCTCATGAGCCTTCATTTCTCTGGAGATACCTCTGGTCTCTGGCTGGAAATCTTTTCCACAGCACCAGTTTCTGATTTGCAAGCTCGCTAATCATAATACATCAAATGAAATAGATTCATTCTGAGTCTATTCTACTGAGTCTCTGCTGTACGCTGCAGATAGAGAAATAAACAAGCGGAGATCCTCACTCTCAAGGAACTCAGGTATAGTAAAAGAGAAAGAAAACTGGTGATTATAAGATACGGTGGTAAGTATTGCAAATGACGTTCACGTGGTCTAAAGCTTTGGGCTGCATGCTATAATTATTAGTTAGGAGTCCATTCAGGGGCAAGAAAACTCAACCAACACTCACCCGAACAAAAAGGAGTTTGTCTCGGACAACAATGGCACAGGTGTGCAGGCCAGGGCTGGTGCAGGAGCTCCATGACATCAGCAGGGACCTAGGCGTTTCTATTTTTCCCTCCACCATCCTTACCTCGGAGGCATTTGCCTCCATGATAACCGCCTTATGGTTGCAAAATAGCTGCTAAACCTCAAGATGTCACATCTGTCCGTGTTCCAGGCAGGGAGAAGTGGGAAGAATGAAGGGCAAAATGCTTCATGCTAGCCCATTCTCTTTTTTATCAAGAAAGCAAAAGACTTCTCCAGAGACCCCAGCACGTAAACGGTCTCTTATACCTCATCCATCAGAGCTGTGTCACAGGTCCACTCCTGGTTGGAAGGCAGCCTACGAGAAGGGGATTTGGAATAGGAATAGGCTAGCCAACCCACAGTGTAGGACACACCAAAGCATTCTAGAGCTCTGCATCGTTCTGTCTCACCCACTGGAGCAACCACTCTCTTCTCTAGTTGACCTGAACCCTGGCAGGAAAGACTAGGGGGTGATCCCTGGATGTGTCTATGGCTATTGCTCTTTCAAAACAGTTGCCTGGAGTAAGATGATGAACAAGGAAATTCATGTTTCAGAGAATGTCCCCATTTACATTGTCTTTAAGTGTTGAATTGGAAATTTAAAGAGTCACTGTGTCTCCCTAAGTAGGTTTGCTTTCCCCTCTTTGAAGCTCCGTATCTTTTTTTTTAGGCTGCAGGGGCCTCTAGAGCCCCACCTCCATTTTCAGTTGAGGTGACCGAAACTTCACCCTTCCCTGGAGCCCCTACCACCTCTTCACAAGACAACCGAATATTCCCTCGCCAGCTTTCTGGGGATGCCAGTATTCCAGCTGTCCCCAACTTTCTGTCCAATAAGGGAATGGCATTCACTAGGCACTCATTATGTGCCAGCACTGTATTAAGCTCCTTTGGTCCTTCAACAACCACCTTATGAGAGATACTAAGGCACACACAAATTAAGTCACTTGTCCAAGGCCACACAGCTAGTAAGTAGCAGGGTGGGGATTCAGACTCAGGCAGTGGGCCTCTCCCTGGGCACTGGGCAGGGGTCCTGGTAGTAAATCACTTCTCCTCATCTAGGGGGAAATTATATTCTCAGGAGCTCTTTGAGCTACAGACATGAGGCCCCTGCAGCCCCCTCTAAGTCAGCTTAGAAAGGTATATAGCTAACCCTAATAATTCAGGAATATAAGACAGTTTAAGATTTTAATTGTTCATTCATTCATTCAGTAAATATTTATTGAATCCCTAATATGTGCTGGGTTCTACTCCAGGGCCCGGGGAGTCAACTGTGAGCAAGATAGCGTGGTCCCTCCCATCAGAGTTTATTGTCTCTAGGGACGACAAGCAAATAAATGAAATTTGATGAGTGATATAATAGGAAAAATTCAAGGCACTATAAAAGCACATTATAGGGGGCTGGTTCCTATTTTGGGGTCGGGGGGAGCTTGTCCCTTCTAGGAGAAAGTGATATTTAAGCTCTCTGAAGGTTTGACATTAGCCAGAAAAGGAAGCTGCTGGTGGGAAAGACTGTTCCAAGTAGAGAGCAGGTGTGTGTGTGTGTGTGTGTTTGTGTGTTGGTGTACATCTAGAGTCAGGAAAATCTGGTTTATTGGAGAATTAGAATTAACTACAAAACCCCTGGGGTGAAAGTTCAAGGAGAAAAACGGAAGAGTGGGCAGAAGAGTCATAAGGAGCTCTGCAAACTCCTAAGCCAATTGAAGGCCAAATGCTTTGTTTATGGATTTAGTTTTTTACAATTAGAGTCACAATGTCACCAGTAAAGAAGCCATCGTATAGCTCATGTCATTTCTGTTCCAAATTAGCTTGTTAACTTCATGGTCCAGTGATCATTTTAAAATGAGATCTTTTTCCTCATTAACTTTAAAATGTTTGGAGAGGAATGGTGTAACATTTAAAAACATTTCTTACGCTTCATGATGGAGGCAAACAGGCGAGTATCTTCGTGTTATCTGACAACACACTTTGGTCTTGGTCCTGCTGGTTTCATGATTTCTCATGAAAGACATATGCCTCAGTTCCTCTCGTCTGTTCAAAGGCCATCTTCAAGGGTGACTTCCACAAAACAGATTGAAGTTCTTCCCAGAATCTGGGATTCTAGACATTATCTTCAGGGTGATACAAGGATTGCTGTACAGTCTCTCCACCTTCTTTCCTGGTCCCTTCTCTGGCCCCTAGGCATCTGTGCCAATTGTGAGTTATGTTGGAGGCCAAGGAGCAGTGGCTTATTGTAAGTGGCTCATTAGTAAAATTCAACATCCATTCATGATTTTTTCTTTTTTTTTTGAGGAAGGTTAGTCCTGAGCTAAAATCTGCCACCAATCCTCCTCTTTTTGCTGAGGAAGGTTGGCCCTGAGCTAACATCTGTGCCCATCTTCCTCTATTTTATATGTGGGATGCCTGCCACAGCATGGCTTGATAAGTGGTGCATAGGTCTGCGCCCAGGATTCAAACCAGCGAAGCACGGGCCGCCGAACTGGAGTGTGTAAACTTAACCACTGCACCACCAGGCGAGCCCCTATTCATGATTTCAAAAAACAAATACTCCAAGCAAACTCGGACTATAGGAAAACTTTCTTAACTCAGTAAAGGACATTTATAAAACAACCTTTGATTAATGTCATGATTAACGGTAAAATGTTGAAAGTTTTCTTTTCTAGATCTATAAGAAGACAAGGATTTTACTACCACTTTTATTCAACATACATCATTTAAGGACCTGAAGTTCTAGCCAGTGCAGTATAAAATAAATAAGTAAATTACATAATTATTGGAAGTGAAGAAATAAACCATCATTATTCACAGATGACATAATTATGTAAGTAGAAAACTGAAAAGAAACCATAGCCAAATTAAAAGCATGAATAAATGAGTTTAGCAAAGTTACTAGAAATAATATTTAAAATCCATTTAAATTTTATATGCTAGTAACAAAAAATCAAATAAAAAGGTACCATTTATAATAACTTCAAAAATTTCAAATATCAAAGACTAAATCTAACAAAGAATATGAAGCCCTCAATGCAAAAAACTATAAAACATTATTAAGGCAAATAAAATAATATCTAAGTAATTGATGGGAAATACCATATTCATAATTAGTGGAATCAAAATTGTAAAGAATAATTCTTCCCAGATGAATCTATACATTTAACTCAAACCCCCTTTGATGGTTTTTTTTTAAAATGAAACTAAACAAGCTGATTTTAATTAAGTTAGAAATTCAAGGGCCAAGAATGGTCAAGATGGTTTTTTAAGAACAACAAAGCCAGATTCCTGATTATCAAGACTACGAAGCTACAGAAGTTAGGACATTGGTACAAGGTAAGACAATAGCACAAGGAGAGACAAATAGGCCAAGGAAATAGAAAGAGATCCCAAACAGACAGCCACCCGTGGATCCTAGATCTACGAGAAAGATGCATTGTCGAGCCGTAGAGGAAGGAAGAATCACTTCAATAAATAATATTGAGACAATAACTATCCATACAGAAAAAAAGAAACTTGACCCCTACCTTACACCATAAACAGATATTAATTCCAGATCTTTTTCAATCATAATGTGAAAAAAAATGAAAGATATAATAGGAGAATATCTTCGTGATTTTAGAGGAGAAATACTTTAAAAACAGGACATAAAAAATGCGAACCATTAAGAAACCATAAAAGCACAAATCACATATTTAAGTACAATGAAATTAGTGACTTCTGTTCACCAAAAGACATCTGTAAGAGTAAAAGGGAAGCCCAGAGTAGAAGAAAATATTTACAACACAAACAAGAGTTAAAAGCTTATCCCAAATATATAAATAACATCTACAAATTAATAAGAAAAAAGATAAACGATCCAACAGAAAAATGAAGAAGAGCAAATCACAAAAGAGTCTATTCCTTTGGCCAATAAGTTCTTCTATGATATTAAAACTCCTCAAAAAAACCCAACAAAAGCAAAAGACAAGACACAGAAAAGCGGAGGCCTTATGGCCGATTGGCAAACAGGGAATGCAGCATGAAGGAAGCAGGGTAGGCCAGTCCTCAGGCTACCAGAACTTGAGAGATATTCAATAAGTTCCGCTATTTTTAACTGAAATTCTTAGGACCAGTCCCTGTCAATAGAAAGTTCATCAGTTTTCTGTGGGTCTGTGGATTTTCATTCAACCTTTCCCTATTTCCGAACACCAACTCTGCCCTCAGCCATGGAGCCCAATTCCTCTCTGTCGGTTGCTAAGCATGATCATCCTCAAGGCGGCTGAAGGCTGGTTCTTTTCCATTAGATGTGCCTTTTGGGGCTGAACAGAGATCTACAGTTGATTTGTTAGCAGGCGGAGAGGAAGAGTGGAAAATGTAAATTGCAAATTGAATTTTTCCTGAAGGGACAGCTATTGGCTTGAATTTTCAGGTAATCGGTTCTGATGCTGTCAAATAAAATCGCTCACAGCAGTGGCCATCTAATAATAGCTAATGCAGATGACCTCATACATTCTTAACCCCTAAATTCCTTGCTAGTGGCTTCAGGTAGAAGGTCTCCAATGAGAAAAACTTGCAAAAAGATTTGACCTGAAATCAATGATGAAATCTTCTGTTGCGTTTTAAGAGCAACTGTGTAAGAAGAAAGCAATTAGTATAATCATTCATTTAATCACTTCTCTGAAAGTGAGCTGAATTCTTCATTTGGGATGAAAGAACCTGTTTGAAAATTTTACTCTGCAATGGATTTTATCCCAAATGGCCCCAGGAGCACCATCTGGGTGTAACAAACTACCATGCACCTATAAATATTTTAACTCCAGCTATAACTTTACATATAGGGTCTACCGATGAAGTGGAAGCATTATGCATATTATAACAATAAATAAGAATGCAACCAGTCAGTCTTTGGAAGATTCATAATAATGTTGGGGAAGCTCCTATACATTTATATATTTCAAAATGTCTTCTTTAAAGTAGATCAGATTTTCAATTTTTTTAATTTTTGTGTGTGTGTGTGTGGAGGAAGATTGTCCCTGAGCTAACATCCATGTCAATCTTCCTCTATTTTGCATGTGGGACACTACCACAGCATGGCTTGATGAGTGATGTGTAGGTCTGCACCTGGGATCCGAACCCGTGAACCCTGGGCCGCTGAAGCAGAGCGCACAAACTTAACCACTACGACCACTGGGCTGGCCCTGATCAGATTTTCTTTTTTTAACTTATAAAGACTAATTTTGAGTATGGTTCAACTGTATTCCATTCTAGAAAATCAATTGTTATGCACTACCCATTATCCACATTAATATATCATGATCTCTATAATTTTGGACACTGATTTATTCATTTTATTTGACAGTAAAAAATAAAGCAACGTAAAATACAAACCAGCATTGCCCTGGTGAAAAGTTCTATTAATCTTTAAAGTTTGAAAATGAATGCCACAGGAAAATGCCAAACAATAGGAATCTTATTAGGGTAACGGAAGAAAATCTCAAGTACTCTCATAAATGCTCAGAACTAGGCTGTACCCCTGCAGCCGCCTTTGAGTGGAAACTTTAAATGAGGTATTGAGTTACAGGGTGTTTGAGTTAACATAACTGGAGAAAATGTAGAAAATTCTTTGCCCTCATTCCAGAGAACATTGTATATAGTCGTAAGTGAAAACCCTGACGTGATAGCACTTGTTTCACATTAGTTGACACCCCTGAGGTTGATAACAATGTAGGCATGATTCATTATAGTCCATTACTCAGACCCTGCTCTGCAGAGGGACCTGTAGGACTGTTCCTTGTAGGGCTGGTTTCATGGGCATGTGACATGTGCAGTCACACAGAACCCCAAGCTTAGAGAGGCCTCACATTTGGTTCCATGTTCTGCTGTGGCCATCTTGAAATTATTAATAATTTTTGAATGAAAGGCCCTGCAGTTTCATTTGGCAGTGGACCCCACAAATTATGTGATTTATCCTCTTCTTCGATGTGAAAACTGAACTGTGACTTGGGCCACACTTGATGTCCCTCCATTCCTTAAATATTAAGAAAAATAGTTTTGGCCTTGGTCAAACGTATACGGAAACCATTTTCCCTTCTTCTCTCCCTCTTCCTCCCTGGATCTTCTTTCCTTAACATTGACTATGGTCCACATATATGTAGGTCTATTATTACTGGACTCTCTAGTCTGTCCCATTGATATATCCCTGTGCCATAACACAATGCTTTAACTACTACAGTTTTATGATAAGTCTTGATACACAACTATACAAGCCCCCCTCTTCTTCAGAAGTGTCTTGGCTATTCTCGGTCTTTTGCTCTTTCATACAAATTTTAAAATCTGCTTGTTGTGTTGTTGGGATTTTAGGAGAATTAAAATCATGTGATGGATTTGATGATTTTAGGACAGATTAAAATCAGTCAAGGAGAGAAGCACATAGGGCAGAGTCCAGGATTTACCAAACACAGAGCGTCTGTTGTCCTCTCCCCATGAAGTCATGGATGCATTACTTTCCCAGTTTCAACATGTGACAATATACACAAAGTATTGTCCACCTGAGCCTGGTGTCCAGAGTTTTTACTGGGGCTCCATTGGATAGGCATAACTGATTGCCCACATGGCTGATTTAAGTCTCCAGGCTCCAGCCCCTCCAGCATGGCCTTGGCCGCCACCCTAAATCCCATTGTTGGTCTTTCTGAAGCAGCCAGCCTCCACTCTAAACCATATTGTTAGACGATCCAGTTGTCCAAAGCTCCCAGTCAAACAAAGATACTCCTGCCAGACATGACATTCCAAAGGCTTAGAGAAGCCAGGATGCCAAGGACAAAGGCTAGACCTCTTTGGGGACAAGTTTAAAATCTTTACTACATATGAGATGAATAATATAATTTTGCCTTCTAATATTAAATCAGCTTTGCATTCCTGGAATTAGTTCAACCTGATCATTAATTATGTACTTTTTTTTCAGTTATGGAATTTGGTTTTATAAGTTTTTTTTTCTTTAGGATTTTTATACTTATGTTCATGAATAAAAATAGACTGTAAATTCTCTATTTCATATTGTCGTAGGAGAGGCAGAACTTTATCTCTACTCAGTTAGGGTCCCTGGCTGGGCATGAGAATTAAATTGACAAAAGACTGATTAACAGAAGAAAAGCATACAGATTTTTACATGTACACGAGAGCCCACATAGGATAATGAAGACCCAAAGAAGTGACTAGGCCTAAGTGTTTATATACTAGGTTGAACAAAAAGTAGCCATTGTGGAAAAGCAACTAAATATATGGAGAGACTAAAGGAAGATCAGAGTTATTAACAAGGTCTATTTGTGCAGACTTCTCACTGCCTTGATTCCCCATCTCTGATGGTAAGAATGTTTCTTCCTCTTGATACAAGGAGGGCACCTTTCACAAGGAAATTTTTATCTCCTGCTTTTAGGAATAAAAAGGAAAGTCAGAGTGTGTCTTTCTTGTATCTGCTGTTTTTTTAAATGTCTTTAGCTCAAAATAATCCTTGAACCAAAGTGGCGCATTTTGGGGTGTCATATTCTGCCACCATTCACTGTCCTTGTCTAGGATTATGCTAACCTCATAAAATGAATTGGGGAATGTTTCATCTTTTCCTATAAACTAAAAGAGTTTTTGTAAAATTGGAATTATCACTTATTAAATATTTGGCAGAACTTGCCCTTTAATATTTGTTAGAACACGTTAAGATTTTTCTTAAAACGAAAAAATGAGTGTTGAATTTCATATAATATTTTTTCTATTAAGATTAGCATATGATTTTTCTCTTTATAATGTTAATGTTGTAATAGGCTTCTAATGTTGAACATTTAATATTTTTTGTTTTTTTATGTTGTTGGATTTGATTTGCAAACATTTTTATGAAATGACGTTCACAAGTATAAATGGCCTACAATTTTTGTCTTGAATTACTCTCATGTTATCAAGATGATACTAAGTGTACAAAATAAGATAAATAAATTTCCCTCTTTTTCTTTCTTTTTTTAAAGATTGGCACCTGAGCTAACATTGGTTGCCAATCTTCTTTTTTCTCCCCCTTTTTCTCCCCAAAGCACCCCCGGTACGTAGTTGTATATTCTTAGCTGTATATTCTTAGTTGTGGGTCCTTCTAGTTGTGGCATGTGGAATGCTGCCTCAGCATGGCCTGATGAGTGGTGCCATGTCCATGCCCAGGATCTGAACTGGTGACACCCTGGGCTACTGAAGTGGAGCATGCACACAAACTTAAACACTTGGCCACGGGGCTGGCCCCTTCCTCTTTTTCTGCAACAGTTTATATAAAATAGAGATTCTGTGTTCCTTAAAGTTTCAGTACAATTCACTTATAAAACCTTCTGGACCAGATGCCTTTTTGGGAGGGAAAGGTTTATCCTCCAATCATCATTAATGGATATTGGTATTTTTGCATTTTAAAAATATGTTTCTTGATTCATGTGTTGGTTACTTATATTCTTATTAAAAATACCTATTTAATCTATGTTTTCAAACTTATTATTGTAACTTGCTTATTTTATTCTCCTATAATTTAAAAATCCCTCATAGAGCTTACTCTTCTTCATGCCTAATACTGTTTACTTACAGCTTCTGTCTTTCTTCTTGATCAAAACTGCCAGAATTTTTAGTCTTTTCAAATAAACACTTTTGTGTTAATTATCTCTTTAGGTTTTTAAATTTCACTAATTTATTAATTTATCATTATTATTTCCTTTATTTTACCACCTCTGGGATCATTGGGGGTTTTGTTCTAGCTAATTGAATTTTAACCTTAGGTCGTGAATTTTCTGTCTTCTCATTTCTACTGCAGAAATGCTTAAGTCTAAACACTACTTCTAAGTTCAATATTACTTTAGCTGCATTCCACAAATTTTGACACCTACTTATCAGCAATAAGTGCGAACCCTCTGACTCAGAAACATATGTATATATTTGAGCGTCAGCAAGGAGGGCAGTTGGACCAGATCCAAGGGGATCAGGAGGAAATGGGTCAGATCATGTAGGGTTTATGAGCTATTGTAAGGACTTTGGCTGTTATTCTGAGTCAGATGGAAAAGCATGGAAGGATTTTGAGTAGTGAAAAGACACGATCTGACTGATTTTAACAGGATCATTCTGAATGTATTAATTATGTATATGAATTTTACAATTAAAAACTAATAAAGATAGCAAAAAAATTAGCTCTGCCATTTTGTCAAACAGATTTATAACAGTGTTTTCAAAATCATGCACTCTATATATGCAATAAGCATCTATTGATAACTATGTAGCTTTCCATCCAAATGGGGCACTTCTGAAAATGAAAGAGGACACTATTAATAATTATGCCAGGAAAACAGGTGCACTCAAGGACTGCCCCAGGCAAACCTGGATATACAGTCACCCTATCTATTGAAAATTTACTGTCACTTACCATGTGTCAGTCCCTCTGCTAGAACACAGAACTTCATCTGAGAATCAGAAAGTGTCCTTGAGGAAGACAAATCATTTCAATACAATGCGATCAGTGCCGTGGAGAATAACAGAGATAACAAGCCAAGCAGCCCCTTTGTCTTCACAGGGTATTTATGAAGAAGAATGTTTTTTAATTAAGGCAATACTAGCAGCAGTGTGTTTTCAGATCTAGTAACATCTTCCAGCCAATCTTTTTACTTTTTTCAATGTATCTTGTTTGATTAATATACCACTTATTGATAAACACTGATGCCTTTTCAGTTTTAAATTGTTGTTATATTGCTCTACTGGTTTCCTAGGACTGTCATCACGAATTCCTGCAAACTCAGTGGTTTAAAATAACTGAAATTTATTCTCTCACGTTCTGGAAGCTACAAGTCTGAAATCAAGAAGTTAGCAGGGTTGGTTCCTTCTGGAGGCTTTGACGGAAAAATCCGTCTATGCTTCTCTGCTGGCTTCTGGTGATTGAGACAATCCTTGGCAGCACTTGGATGTAGACACATCCCCCCAATCTTTGCCTCTATCTTCACGTCTTCTCCTCTGTGTCTCCCTGTGTCCTCTCCTCTTCTTAGAAAGACGCCAGTCACAGGTTTCAGGGCCCAGTCTGGATCCAGGATGATATCATCTTGAGATCCTTAACTAAACACATCTATAAATTTCCAAAAGTGTCACATTCTGAGGTTCTGGATGGACTTGAATTTTTAGGGGACACTATTCAATCCACTACAATTGCCTGAAATATGAAAAAAAAATATCTTATATCATTCTAAAGTATAAAAGAAAGAAATAGCTTTCTTAAATGAGATTTTGGAATTTCTTCATACTTTGCCCTGGATCTGAGGTAATAAAGTATATTTGAGGTGAGATTGCTTTGAAAAGCACTCAGTTGGAAAAAGAAGAAGGTCAGAGGCCAAAAGCCACAGATGAGAGGATGTTACCAGCTGTAGATGGTGGCTTCTGGGGGGGGACAGTCACTTAGCAGAGCATCCATCAAGCCCGCTGGAGAGTTTAATGTATAAATGTAAATAAGAATGACAATGAAGCATTCAACAATGCTTACTCAATATTTATTCAATCTTGGGTTTCTGCTGAAACTACTAATTTTAATAACTTTGTTAGAGGCATAACAGAAAATGGATTCGTATCAATAAGCATTTCACTAAAGACGGCCCCAAATCCTTTCAGGTGCAAATGATTTAGAGTGACTCATTGGCATGGTTCCACCTTAACCAGTGCTTGAGAAGTGAGTAGCTGTCTTCTAATATTTAATAATATATTTAAAGATATAACTATAGAAACCTCCTAGATTATTGCCCCTTGCTCAGCACACTTCTCTGGAAATGTTTTTCTTGGATGCCATGAGAGGTCTTTCTAGAAGAGAAAGTAGATTTAAAAGCAGAAGTAGGCAATGTGCGCAAACTACAAAATGACAGAATACAGCAACATTTTTAAAACTTCTAATTTCAAGAGCTTCCAATCAAGGAAGCACTGAAGCAGAAAATAGAGGAGCATCCACTGGGGATGCGTTAGAATGGAGACTCTTGGGATCCTTTCCACCGCTAAGATTCTATGACGTTCCTCAGCTGTGGTGAAGTGAGCACTGCTGAGAAGTCAGTATGTGTGTGTGAAGGTGACTAAGGCATCTCACTTAGCAACACGGAGGGTAAAGCTTCTTGGAAATCTTTGCCCCGGGCCAAGAGGTGGCTAAGGTAACAATAAGGCAGAGTAATGCAATAGAAATATACCAGCTTTCTGGGCAGGTGGATCTGAACCCTGGCTCCTCCCTCTCTAGCTGTGTGTGTCTCTGTTCCTTCATATACCTCAATTAACATTCACATGAGATACAATATGCAAAGTACCTGAATGACATGACAAATGGTAGCTGGTATTATTCATAACTAGGAAAGAGAAAAGAAATTATTGCACGAAGACAAAAATTCTAGCCCTAAATTAACACCATTTATATAGGATGTATAAACTTTTAATACTTATGATGGTATCTTTTCTTTTATCGTACAAAAGAACAGTATTGACATAAACAATTCTCATAACATGGGAGTTCTTTGTGCATATCAGCATGGCAACATCACCTCAGGGCTGTGCTACCCACGACAATGCAAGCTGCTCAGGCTACTGCTGAGAAACTGGGTTATCACTGGACCTTCCTCCTCCCTTTTGCTTCCCAAACAAGACAATATTTCACATGCACTTGTGTGTTAAAGAAAATATTCTTTCTTTCTTTGGAAGAATGAAATACTTAGAAAAAAATGTATTCTCGTAATTTAAAAGAAATTATCAGAATGCTCTCATTAGTATTGAGTTATTTTTGCTGGAGTGGATCAAAAATCTGCTTTCCTACTGCAAGGGTTTATAGAAACAATATGAAATTGATGTCTGATTATCAAGTAATTCAGTTTCTTAGGCACTTTATAAATAGCATAACGTTTAGTGACTTGAAAAGGGCTGGTTTTCATAGATTCATGCTGTTGGGAGACAATTCTCCATGGATCTCAAGGCTGCTAGATTGTCTCTCAATGACTCTGCACATCTTGAAAACAGAGGCACTGATTTCTTTTCGTTACTGACTGTCTTTTCAAGGATGTTTGTATAGAGAACAACTTTGACAGCTAAGGATAGTGTTTTCCACTGGAGCAAAGGGCAGGCATGTCTGCTGTCCAATATAATAAATAGAATGTCTCTTTGGAGCAAAGAACAGGCATGTTTACTGCCCATTATAAAAAATTCAGGTCAGAGTTCCTCTCCTGTAACAAACCGACCGCATGTGCAGGTATCATCTGGCCTTTTCTTGTTGCCCATTGGAAGCTGGGGCTTAGGGTATTGGTGCATAAATGCTAATATTCTGGCTACTACTGTTGCTGTGAATAAGAAACTGTCCTTTGTCTCTGACCCGGGAGACTTGTGTCTTCTACCAGCCTCCATGAGACTGCAGCAGGTGAACTGGTTAGCTTGCAAATTGGTAAAATCTCAGACTCTTTGCTGTTCTTGACACCAATCTGACATTTCTATTTGATCACTAATGGAAAGAACTAAGGAAAGGCATGTAATCTCATAAAGTGAGAGGGGACCTTGGGAAGTTCTTTCATTCATTTTGCCAAGTTCACATTGAGAGAAATGTCTCAACTATTTCTCTCTCTTTAATACTGAAAGCCCTGGAAGAGGGCTGAGAAGAAAGAAAAACTTATTGTGAAGGAGAAAAAGCTTTGTTATGAAGAGCTCTTGGAACTTGGGAATTTTAGTCCTTGAATTCAAATTCTAGCTCTGCTCGTGGAGCCTCAGACCAGTCACTGAGCCTCTCAGAGGCTGAGCGGTGTCATCTTTAAGGTTCCTTTTCAAGTTCAAAGTTTATGATCATCTACTCTGAAAGATGTCATGATTCCCTTAAAAGAAAGTTCGGCTACACAGTTTCAGCTTTGTGGAGAGCTATGCCACAACTGTAGTAGTTATGGTACCTAAGTTGCTAGAGTGCCTGCAATGCATATCAGACTTTGCAACTTACACAATGCTAAATACTAGGAACCCTTTTGGTGATTTGAAAATAATCCATGCCTTCAATATGAAATCACGGACAGGGTTAGGTACAAAACCGCTCTAGCAATCTAGCTCCAGTTATGAGATTTGGAAAATTCCTTTATTTCTGAAGGGTAATATAGTTCCGTGGTTAAGAGTACACATTCTGAAGCCAAACCACAGGGCATCCTAACTTAGCTAGGCCACCTGCTATTTGGGCAACCTTGGGCAATTTACCTAACCTCTCTGCGCTAAAGTTTCCTCATGTATAAAGGGGAGATAATTATCATACCTAACTCACATAAAGCAACAAGAACAGGGCCTGGCACCAAGTAATTGCTGAATCAGTGTTATTTTCATGAGGTCATGTCATGGGAGATAATTAGTCCTAAAATCTTAAGGAAAACAAAGGCACAAATCAATAATTTTACTATGGTAGACCGCTGATCCACTGATCACTTTCTCAAAAGTGGAATAGCCCAAGTGGATGAAGAAATAAGCATTTTCTGCAGCCCTGTCTGTAGCTGGGGGGCGGGGGCGATGGGTGGGACGGACATCACCCAAGTCTGACCTCCTCCTTTCCCACTTTCTCAGCTGCCTTATATAAGTAGAGGCAAGGTTAAATCTGGGGAATCCTGCAGAATATCAAGAACAAACCCTTTTAATGAGTTTTGGATGAGTCAAGAGATTCAGCAAGCTCGTTTCTGTTCTCCATCTACAACTATCCAAGAGGTTTTTCAGAGCAGTAGAGAGGGGCTGCCGCCCTCTCGTGGTCCTGTCGACCATTACATCCCAGGGTCACACAGGCTATGATGGAACCTCCCATACACCACTATAGTGTGATAAAAATACTAGTAGTGATAACTAGCATGGCAGTTTGCAAATCTCTTTCAAAGTTTCTTACATGAGCTTCACAACAACCTTGTAAGGGCAGGAGGGAGGAAGAGCACATGATTAGAAGTCAGAATTCACTTGTTTGGTAATTCACCAGAAATGTACTAAGTACCCACCATGTGCCAGGCACTGCTGCGATGCCCCAGTGGCCTCAGCTATTTGGCATTCAGTTAAGCCTCATCATCAGCAAGCCCATTCTTGATTCTAACCCATTTTGGGCCAAAGAGCTTTGACCGAGAGGTGAATGAGGATTGGGTGTCTGTGAGCATGGGTGGGACTGGGGGTTTCCGTGGCATTCTGATCATGCTTTCCTGCTAGACTTTTATCTTAGCAGTCTGGGTGCATAAAGATGCATCACTCAGCAACTCACATTCTAGCGTGCCTGAAGGAGACCAGTAAAGAGGAAGTGTGACAATTGGTAAAGACATGTGTGTGTATGTGTAATCAATTACATATTTTTAGAAACCAGAGGAGTGCTTAACATTTCCTAGAAAATGGGATTTTTCTGAAACAAGGTTGTCAGGTAGGGTGACATTTGACATCAACTATTATAAATTCAAAGAAATCAAAACCACAGTAAATGATATTTAGTCTAATGATAACCAGAATGTTATACCTGAAAACACATGAGAGACAATAATAGCTATAAGCAAATAATTGACATGGAGGATTGGCTCTAAAACGAGCTCATAAAGTGAAAATCACCTTTAGTAAAAATATATCTTGAAAATAGTTGTGATCACCCATACAGTATACTGATCATACTGATCTTTTTAAAACAAATAATGCATTTCATTTCTTTGTCAATGGTCGAGAAACCTTTAAAATTATTCACATGTTCCTTCATTGAGTTTCAGAACTCCTGAAGATGGTTTTTTGACTTGACTGCATCCAAGTTGTAAGCCATAAGATTGGTAATAGTGAGCAATATCCATTTAAGGATATTCAGTTAATGTAACAAACTTTAAATACATGCATGACATGATTTCATTGTACCTTTAAATACTTTCATTATTAAACAAGAGAAGACAAAAAAATGAGCCAATGTAGAATTTAATAAACAGCAACAAAACAAACTTAAGGAAAGGAGGAAAAAACCCCAATTAGGCTAAAGAGAGATATTAATGAATTAGAAAACACAAAATTGGTTGAATTAATAAATTCAAGAGGTGTTTTCCTTCTTCTTCTTCTTCTTTTTTTTTTTTGCTGAGGAAGACTTGCCATGAGCTAACATCTGTTGCTAATCTTCCTCTTTTTTGTGTGTGTGTGAGTTAAGATTAGCCCTAAGCTAACATCCATTGCCAATATTCCTCTTTTCCAATCTTCTTCTTCTTACTTGAGGAAGATTGTTGCTGAGTTAACATCTGTGCCCATTTTCCTCTATTTTATGTGGGAGGCCACCACAGCGTGGCTTGATAAGCAGTGCTAGGTCTGCACCCAGGATCTGAACCTGCGAATCCTAGGCCACAGAAGCAGAGTGCACAAACTTAACACTACCAGGCCGGCCACCAATCTGCCTCTTTTTTGGCTTGAGGAAGATTAACCCTGAGCTATCTGTGCCAATCTTCCTCTATTTTGTATGTGGGTCGCCACCATAACACGGCCACTGATGAATGCTGTAGGTCTGCACCTGGGAACAGAACCCAGGCTGCCAAAGTGGAGCATGCCAAACTTACCTAGTAGGCCATGAGGCCAGCCCCCAAAAGGTGGATTTTGAAATAATAAAATAAAATGGAAAAATCCCTACAACTCACCAATCAGTAGAATGTAAGCTCCTTGAGGGCACCGTGCCTGGCATATAATGAACACATAATAAATGTTATTTAAATGAATGATTGGATTAAGAAAACACGAGATTGGAAAACAATGTGGCTTATTTTCTTTTTGGTAATATTGACATTTTCTTATTCTTTGCATGTATAGGGGAGAGAAAGAATAAGAACCAGTGCAACACTTAAGACTAATGGTGGCATGCATCACTTCTTCCCATATTCCAGGGGCCAGAACTATCACTCAACTCTTACTAGATGCAGAGGGGGCTGAGAAAGGCAGTCTTCCTGCACCCAGGAGGAAAAGAAAATGATTTGGTTTCTCTGCAACAGACAATGCCTGGAGATTATCTTCTTTCCCTCTCACCTCTCAAAATGGTCTGTCCCTCTATTGGCCTTCACACCTTGACATTGCATGCATCCTTTCATGTCTTATCTTTTCCAACCAGATGGCAAGATCCAGGAGAAGAAAAATCACTTCTTAAACTTCTTGTGCTAAACAACACCCAGCATGGGGCCCTGTGTGCTCATAAATTCCTTACTCCTACAGAGTACACTTCAATTTACAGAGTGTCTTCACAGATTTATCTCAGTGTTCATTGCTGAAGTGGAGGACCAATATTTCTGACTTTATGATGTACGAATGTTTGGATGAGCTGCAGAAGGTTGAGCAAAGCAAAATGTTTCCATTCCATCTAGTTTGGCCAGGCCCACATAGACATTACTTCCCTCTTTTATTCCTAAAATAAACTCTACTGGGTCGTGCTGTGTTTTTATTCTTTTTTTATTATTGCTGGCATTTTATTTAAATGTTTTTATCCATATTCTTAAGTAAGATGATGATTTCCTTTTTTTGTGCTATTTTTCCTGTTTTGTATGAGGGTTATACTAGTTGGAAATGAATGGCGCCAGATGGCAGAGCCACAGGTAAGAGTCCTAACCCCTAAGTCTCTGCTTGGAGCACAGCTGCCAGGAGAGCTGCCTGACCCTAACTGGACTGTGACATGAGAGAGAAGTAAACTTTTATCCTGGTAAGCCACTGAAATTTGGGAGTTCTTGTTACAGCAGCAAGCATTGCTTTTCCTGACTTATACATCCTTTTCATCTCAGGTCCTGCCATCATCCTAGGTGATTTCTGTGTTCACATGGATGACCCTTCAAAAGCCTGAGCCTTACAGTTCCTCTTAACCTCATGAACCTTCATAACCTCATTTCCTTTATTGGCGTTGACGACAGTCCTAGAGCTTTTCATTCCCTAGAGCGTCTACTCCTCAACAATTATAAATTTCAACAGCCACTCTCATCCACAACTTCCTTTCCCTGCAGTGCGGCCACTTCCTTGTTCTTCAAGCCCCTCGAGATCTTACTTACTTTTCTCTTGTACCTTCCTGCCTTCACTTCCTTCCCTTCCAATCTGTATTCGTCGACTTGGGCTGCTGTAACAAAACACCATAGACCAGGTAGCTTAAACAACAGAAATCTATTTTCTCACAGTTTTGATGGCTAGAGATCAAAGATCAAGGTTTTGGCCAATTTGGTTTCTTGGGAGAGCTCTCTTTCTGGCTTGTGGACAGCCACCTCCTCACTCTGTCCTCATGTGGCCTTTCCTTAGTGTGTATGCATGGAGAGAAGGTGAGCTCTCTGGATTCTCTTCCTATAAGCACATTTATCCTATCAGATCAGGGCCCTACCCTTATGCCCTCATTAACCCTTAATTTCTTCCGGAGAGGCCCCATCTCCAAATACAGCCATGCTGGAGGTTAGGGTTTCAACAAAGGAATTTCAGGGGGACACAAACATTCAGTCCATAAGACCATTTTATTCTCAATGATCCATAAACTCAATAACTCTTGGGCTAACTAGTATGCTGAGTCTTGGCTATTTGGCCTTTCATCACACTAGTTTGGAGAAACTAAACATGGATCAATCCTAGGGTCCACTTTCTCTGCTCCTACACCTACCCTGCTGGGTATTGCTGGGGGGAAAAAAATCACACAACCGTGTAGAGATGCTGTTCTCTTCAACTTGAAAACCCTTTACATTTCCCTAGTCATCTCTTTCTCTTATTTTCTCTGAAGGGGTAAAGAATATGCCACTGTGGCATATTTTGAGCTGAGGCCATTTGAGAACCAACAGATGCAGGAAGAGGGTTTTTTTCTGAACTCTCTTTATCTGCCTGAAAGCAGAGGCTTCCAAAGGAACTCAGTTATCATAAACCCCCTTCCCTGGGATAGGATTGACTCCTTTCACCAAAGATGAGAAGTCAGTGCCAGGATAAGAGATCACCTAAACAGACATTGTCCCAAAACTACCATATCATCTATCTGTTCTCCTAAGGACTCATTTATCTTTCCTAAAGTCATTTGTTTTCCCATAAGTGCTCCTTTCCTCCTTCTCTTCTTGTATTAAGATGATATAGAAACCCACAATTCTAACTACCTCTTTGAGTCACATTTTTCTGTGAACTTTTGTGTATATATGTGAATAAAAATCTCTCTTTTCTCTTGCTAGTCTGTCTTTTGTCAGTTTAATTTGCAGGACCCAATAGACTGAACCTAAGAGAGTAGAGGAAAAGTCTTTTCTCTCTGACACCCACAACAACTATTTCACATCTTCTCCGTTTTCGTTAAGCTCCTCCCCAATCTATCACTTCCCTTCACTCTCATTAAATGACCTCCTTTTGTATTTACTGAGAACTTGAGATCTTCAGGTAAAGATTCCCTCAACTTCCTACCCAGTCCTCCAAATCCTAATGTGTCCGCATGCATCCTTTACTCCTTCTCTCTTCTCTGAATGGAAGAGATGTCCCTCCTATCTCCCCCATGCACTCATTTCCTTCTGTCCTTCTTTCTTTCCTTCCTTGCTCCCTCCCTTCTTTATATCTATCTTTCCATCCTTCCTTCCTACTGTCTCATGTCTTTGCTTCATTCTTTATGCCCTGTGTTAGCTAGATCTACCTTCTGTCCTCTGCTGGCTTTTCCACCCTAGAATTTAAATATACCCAAACCTTCTGAATTTCAACAGACCTCTCCTGATTCTGCATTCCCCTGCACAGCTCAGTCTCTATCTTTTGTTTTCCCTCTCCCACATCCAAATTTCTTGAAAGAGATGTCTGCACTTCCTTATTTCTCACACATTCCTCATCCCACTGCCATATGTCTTCCTCCTCCACTTAACTACTTGTGCCAAGGTCACCTGTTTCTAAATCCAGAGCATTTTTCCAGGCTTCCTCTTCCCTGATCTCTCTAATGTATCTGGCCCTGCTGGACACCATCTCCTCTTCCTCATTTGGTGTTGGTGATTCTATTCTCCTCCTCTGCTTTGGCTCTTCTCTCTTTGGCTCCTCCTTTTCTGGCTTCTGCTCTTCCAACTACTTAAATATTGCTGTATCCACTGTGTCACCCTCTTCTCTTCTCTTGCTCCATAGTCTCTGATTTGTTTTATCTATCCTCATGGCTTGAAGTACTAACTAAATGCTGACTGAGCACTAAAATCTAAATCTCTGGCTCAGCTCTTTCTTCCAAGCTCAAGGCATCTTCATCCATCTTTGTACTGGACGTTTATTCTTTGATGCCTTACTCAAACTTAACATGTCCAAAATGAAAGTCATTTTCTTCTCCTTCCAACAAACTCCCCATCTTGGAGAACGCACTAACCTTTTCTGCACCAACCAAACTATAAATCAGAAAGTAAGTCCTGATGTTCTCTTCCACCTTCTTCCATTCAATGGGGGACAATCTTGTCAATCCTAGCATCTTAACATCTCCCAACAATACCTCCCTCTCCTTCTCTGTTGCCATATCTCAATTCCGGCTTTCATCATCTCTTCCTGGGATACTCTTATAGTACCCTACCTAGTCTGCTACTCTTTCCTCACTGCAGTCAGAAAAATTGAAAAATTGTTTTCCCTCTACCCATCCTAGGTTCATTTTTTGGGGCCTTCAAAGTAGGGTGACAAAAGACAGATTGATGAGAAACAAACAAACAAAAGCGTGCATTAACATGTACATTGTGCATACACATGGGAATACTCAGTGATGAGTAACTTACAGGAGTAGTCAGAATTTGGGCTCATGTGGCATCTCAATAAAAGTACCATACATTTTTAGACAAGTAACAAGATAGACGAAAATGATTTTGAAGTTCTAGGGAAGCAAATTGTGGGAAGGTAAATATATGTAATGGAAGATAAGAGCAATTAGTAAAGTTTGTTATGTAGATTCCTCTGCTGCTGTCTCTGGGCTGATAAGGGTTTAGAGTTGTCTCCAGTGATCAACTTCTGTCTTTCCTGGTGGAGAGGGGAGGGAGGATGCCTTTACAAATTTATGTCTTGTTTTTAGGCAAATAGGAGAAGGGCAGAGAGCTTCTCTGGTATCTGCTTCTTCTCAATTGCCTTCAGCTCAAAATAATCCTTATGTCAATGTGGCATTTTTGGGTTGGCGTATCTTTTACACTTCAATTACAGATCTGTTCATATCATTCCAGCTGCTAAAATCATTCATGGGCTGACTTCGTAGCTTTCAGAATAAGGTTGAAATGACTTGCGGTGGCACACAGGACCCTTCATAATCTCACTTCTGCCTACCTTCCAGCTTCCCCATCCTCAACTACAGTTCTGGCAAAACCAAACTACTGGCAATTCACTGGGTACACCACATTCTCTCCAGTCTCTCCGCCTCTACTCAAGCTCCTCCCTCCAACTGGACTGGAATCCCCTTCCTCCCACTCCACATCACCTTAGAAACTCATGGAGCCTTGTCTTGGGGTAGTATATCCTCAGGAAAGCTTTTCTGGACACTGAGCACCACCACTCTTCTTTGTTCTCCTATAATGCTTTGTGCATATCTTTATTAGGCCACTGCAAAGGCCCCTATTTGGTTTCCCTGCTTCCATTCCTGCCTTCTCCCCACCCAACCCACTTCAACATCACTACCAGAAGGATCTTTTTCAGATGGAAATTGAATTAATATCCCTTCCCTGCTTCAAAAGTGTCTTTTCAGGAGGGCTTAAATCAGAAGTGGTTCAGAAAGTGTTGCTTTAACCTATAAATAAAGGAATGCGGTCAAAGATGGCTTCATAGATGTGAGATTTTTGCTAGGTCTTTTAGGATTAATAGACTATCAATCAATGGAAAATACTAGAGAGAACATTCTAGTAGCCTCTGAGTAGGCCAGAGTGGAATGCATTGTTTAGACAGAAGAATTGGGGGAGAAACTACTGGAAAAATTGCTTTGAGTCAATCTAAGGAGAGTTTTGAATGCAGTCCTAAAGAGTCACACCATTAACTATGTATTATGCAAGACAAAATTGAGTTCTGCATCTAATTTCCCCACTTTAGACCAACATAGTTCAGGAATCTTAAATGGAAATTGAAAGGAATTATTTTTAATTATTATTATTAGGTGACAAGTCATACACAGGGTCCCAAAAGACTGCCTGAAAACTCAATGTCACAGCAATGACAGAAGAAAAGCCAGGAGAGATGTTGGGAGGGAAAGAGCTGAGGGGCCAGATAGAAATAATTTCAAGAGCTGCAATTTTAATATCCTGATATGAAAATTACTGAGATATATAGACTGACCTAGGACAAATTTTTAAAAAGAAAACTACTTGTTACTGTAATATTTCACTCAAGCCAGGCCTGCTTAAATGCTTAATTTTTAAATGTACATCAACACTATTCTAAGATAATCATATTCTCAAAGAATAATTTAACCAATAAGAATAGGAAAAAAATTAGAAAAAAAGAGTGTCATTATTTAAAAAGAAAGAAACACGCTACAAAAATTTCGTCTCCAGAGAAAGTGATAGGTTATTTAAGAGGATGCTCTGTTGTGTAAAAGCTTGGTTATCAAATTCAAATGCTTCAGAGAATGACTCTTTCATTCTGTGGGCCACAAAATAAATAGTTCTGCATTAGGGAGAAGTTCCCCTTAATGGGATGAATCATCTTTGACTGGCTAATAATTAAACTAGTCATTTAAAATTTTTAAAACTACCTGAAGACTGAGAAGGGTTGAATTAATCCAGTTTCTGTTATTATTTTTAAAGGCTTTTTTAAACAATGGATTGAAAATGGGAACACCTGGATTAAATTCCCAGCCCTACAATGATTGAAGAGCTTCATGCCACTGCATTATGTCAATCAATCAGCAAATATGTCCTGCCATTAAAAGAAAAAAATCTAAGTAACAATGTGCTAATGATCTACATATTTTGCAAACCTGGTTTAAGGTCATATAATTATCTCTCAGGAACATATTAAATATTAGCGATCATGATTCTGAGTGTGAGTTGTGACAATATTATGGGATATTTTATGACACCTAAAGGAACATTTAATGTCAGGTGAAAGAGAGGTCCGGTGAATTGAATGTAATTATCTCCCTCCTCCCCGCCTTTAGAATGACATTTCCCGAAATGGCAGCAGCCTTAGGAGTAACACAGAAACGTAATCTCTTCTGGTTACATACCGTTTAAGAAAGACTGGTGATAGCAGTGATTTCAATTTAATGTTAGAAATTGAGCTGAATGATAAAACATAATATGTTTTCAGACTATAAATGGCAGATATTAGCGCACTCCAAACTGTGAGATTCTAAAGAATGTATTGGTCTAAGAGAGTAGTACTAAAGCTTTTCTCAACCAGAACTAAAATTATTATGAAACAGGTAGTGATTTAGTAAAAAAAGAAAGAGAGAAAAAAAGAGGGAGAGACACAGAAAGGGAGGATGAGAAAGAAAGGAAGGGAAGAAAAAGAGACATGGAAAAGAAAGAAAGAAAACTAAAGAACTGACTTAATACTTCGCGCCAGATTCAGTGGAGGTTTTTTTTCCATTAGAACAAAACCAAGATAGGACCATAAACATGAGTAATATGTATGAACACAAATTCTGTAATCACTGTCAAAATGATAACGCCATTCCTATTTTCAGAAATATTTTTATTGGACGCATCCAGTTAATTTTATCCAGCTGTCAGTAAACACTTTGTGGAAGTTGCCAGAAAATGAATTGAATGTGAACAATTAAAATGATGGATAAATAATCGTAAGACATCCTTGAGCATGTGGGCCAAATGGCTTCGGTGTTTACTTTTTGGCATAGATATCAAGGTGCCACTAGACCTGGTATGTGTAAGCTATGCTCTCAGAATTGTTTTTCCAACAGAAATGTTAGGTTTATGATAAATATCTTCATTCTTAAAGGGTCTTCCTAGTGGCCATTATCTTTTCTGGGGAAGGCTGACCGGGACCAGACAACCAGTCTCCTGCCTGCAGTAGACTGATTCAGACAAGCTCAGGTAGGAATTTGGTCCTTGAGCTCATGACCAAAAGTTCCCCAACGCAACGACAAGGCCTTCTTAAGTCTTCTGTTACAAAGGAAAAGAATGGTGAGGCCAAGTTGTCTAGGCACCCAGCAGCACACAGCCTCTGCACTGACCACTGGTAGAGACAGGACTGGAGGCCAAGCACCGGCTTTGGAGTCGAAGGCCATGGGTTGACACCCCATCTCAGCTACCTACTAGCCAGGCTATGTAACCTCAGGCGATTTTCTCCATTGGAAAATGAGTCTATTGATGCTAGCTCACGGGGATGGCATACCTCTCTGTAACTATGTGAACCAGGGCCTGGCGCTGTGCCAAGCACAATGACCACAGTCTCCAGTGCCTACAGCTGTCATTCTTTGCAACTCTAATGTGCTGTTGCTCAGATTTTAATGATTGGCGCTTTTTTTTTATTGAAGCTAAAAATTATAGGATCTTTACCTAACTCCTAGTGATATCAGGATGCCTGCTTCCAGCAAAAGTTGCGGTAATCCCAAATTTAGGTTGTTAATAATGAATCAGAGTGGCCTTTACCCAAGAAGCCAATTAAAGCACAGCCAAGTGCTTTGAATCCAGACAAACCTGGGTTCTGATCTTAACTTCCTACTTGATAGCTACATGGCCTTGGGTGAGGAATTAATTTCTTTCCATTTTCTCCCATGTAAAATGGAGCACCAGGACTTGCTTCAGTGCATTGTTGTCTAGATTAAATGAAACAGCGGGTAGGAATCCTGGCTCTGCCACTGACGAGCTGGGAGACCTTGTGCAAGTTTCTAAATCTCTCTGTGCTTCAGTTTGCCTGTAGGTCAGGTGGCTTTTTACAGAAATCCCTAACTCAGAAGTTGTTATGAGGATTACACGAGTTAGTTCATGGAAAGCACTTAAAAGAGTGGCTGGCACATGGCAAGTGCTCCACTTTTCTCATTTTATCAATTAGCTATCATTTTTCATTGTCACTTCTTATTCATCGATGTTATTGTTACTAGGCAGAGACTAGGTTGATGAGACGACAGTGGTACAGACCTGAAAAAAACGCTTTAAGGATATACAGCATAAAATGGCAAGAGGAATAACCTACTGAAAGCAGTGAGTTGGCTGCTGTTCTCTTGGGTTGAGTAATACATGGACTCTCAGTGGAACGGAAGGATGGGTCCAGGCAGAGGAAGGAGCAGGAGCTGTTCTGGAAGACATAGATGGAGGTGAGAGGGCCACTCAGCATGTGTAACCTATCAGTGAGCCACTGAAACTGGCCCAGCTGCCATCTTTAATACCCACTATCAGCCTGCAGTTCACAGTTCACCAAGCACTGCACATCCACTGCCACATACCTGACCCCCACTTAGAGTAGGTCGACACTCTGAGTGGCCGACCCTTATGTGATGCACCCCATCCCCTTCAGGTTTCTTCTCTTGCCTGGTTTTCTCTGTGGTAGTGTAACTTTCTCCTCATACCAGGGACTACCTCAGAAAATACGTTGCCATGGAAGTTGCTGGAAGTTTCCATGTTTTGACAAGGAGAGCAGTTAATTGGCCTGTCAGACCACACGACCTCCACAGAGGTCATCTTTGGCTGCACTCAGATGTCACTGAGTAAACACAGCATGTCTGCTGTTTATCCACTAAAGCAGTCAGAATTCCTCTTGACAGAACTGGATTCACAAAAACCTGCTCCAAAGGTAGGAGACAGCTTATTAAATTTGTGTCAGGTCTACTGCCTGATACCTTTTAAGCCCAGTCTGATTCCTCTCAGGCCCTCGACACATGCTAATTGGCATTACTCTGTCAGCAGATGCTGAAAGGAAGCAGACATCCGCCTCCTGCTTCTCCTGCACTCAGCATGACATCTTTTCACAAATACCAAACAGGATGCCTTAAACAAGTGGGAAATAGATGCGAAATGGGCACTTAGATGTATTTAGACAGTTTATTCATCACTGAATAAGGCCAAATCCTTCTTGCACTCTTTTGGGAGGTGAAAGAAAAGTGTCAAAAACTGTGGGTTAAAGTAGAAAACCTGCCACATGGAAATCCATCATATTGTCAACAGTATGCGCCAGTTGTGGCCTTTCCTCACCCCAGAATTTATTACAGTAGGCAGGCTTACAGCTCCTTCCTAAGCAATTTCATTCATTGGATAAATATTTATTTGCTGGGCCAGGTTCTGTTCTGGGCACTGGGAACACGACAGCAAAGAAAACTGATAAAAATTCCTGCCCTCATGGAACTTGCATAGTAACGAAAATATATAGGATGCCAGATGGTGATGAACAATATGGAGAAAAATCAAACGGGAAAAGGGGAGAGGGAGGGTGGGCCTGAGGTGGAGGAGGAGCATTTAACTTTAAATAACCTGGTCAGAGGCCTCACTAAGAGGACAGTGAGCAAAGGCCTGATGGAGGCAAAGCCAGTCAGGCAGGAATCAGGGAGAAGAGGCAGGAGCACAGAGTGGGAGCATGCGTGTTGAACCCAGAGGTCAGCCATGCGCAAGAGCAGTGGGACAGAGCAGTGGGAAATGAGCCTGGAGAACTGGAAGGGGGTGAGAAAGGGCTTGCAGACCATTGTGAAGACTCATCCATGGCTACAATCTACGGTCACCTGTGGAACTTTTAAAACCAAGCAAATCAAAATCTCCTAGGATGGAGCCCAGGCCTGGGAACGCTTCTGAAGTTTCACATGAGCCTCCAGGGAGTAGTCAGGGGTGGAGAGACACTGAGTCCTAAGGTCTGAGCAGAGGAAGGACACGGGCTGGCTTATGCTTCGGAAGGGTCCCGGTGGCTGCAGTTTTAAGAGCAGATGGTATGAAGGCCAAGGGGGATGCAAGGGAGACAAGCGAAGTGACTGCAGTAACCCAGGGAGGGAGGCGGGTGGCTTGGATGGGGATGGGGTGGAGGCGGTGAGCAGAGGTCAGACTCCTGATGTATGCTGAAGGTAGAGCTATGAGAACTTTCCCACAGATCAGACACAGCGTGAGAGCAAAAGAGGAGTAAAGATGACTCCAAGTTTGGGGCCTGAGCATTTGGATGGAGTTACCATTTGACAGAGATGAGAAAAACCACGTTTATGCAAGAACCCAGCAGGCATTTCTAGATCCAATATAAACACGTTGCATGGACATGCCCATAGATAGTAAAGTGCTCAGCGCCTGGCACTTACCAGGGGTCAATAATGCCTTTAAGAGAGAGAGTGTGGGGTGGGGCTGGAGGGCGAGTTTCTATAGCTGCGTATCTAAGGTGGCTTGCTAGCAAATAATAAACACATGTTCCAAGCATTTTCCAGAAATAAATAGAGGAGATGAAGATGTAGCCAAGAAAAACTTCATATAAATGCCTCTGCCTCCATCTCTTCTAAATCTTTAGACCCTGTGGGAAGAGGCTTCAGTGCCTGGCAGGAATCCTGGCAACCGCCCCTAAATTCAAGAGACGTATGGGATGCTTGACACCGTTAGATGATTCGCCCATCTCCCCGAGTGTGTGACACTTAAAACCGAAACACAGTCAGAGAGCGCGCTGAGTGACAAACAGCAGGGGCGTTAATCAGCCACCCCATCGTTATGAGTAGAAAAATCCCAAAGAGCAACGCCTGAGTCCAGTTCTTTCAGAAAATCTCAGACCCTGTCTGGGCCTGCATATAATTTCATTTTCAAAACACTGCCAAATTAAACAAGAAAAAAAAAAGGTAACAACTCTTTTCTCATTCAAATAACTACATCCTATATAGCTAATTAAGATCCTTTTAAGGTCCTTATCACAAATTATATATAATAATTAATGATATGATTTTTCAATTGAATCCTTACATGAATAAGATTTACTAACACAAATAGCTCCTGACAAACTTGGCCCAGGATCGAGAAATACATTTCCTCCAGGTTTTAGGAAAAAGTCAAAGTTATTATAAATGGTTGCTCGGGGGGGATCTGTTATGTTCTCTACCGATTGGAAGTAGGTCAGCTGGAGAGCTGAAGGCTCCCCTAAGGTTGTAATTAAGGATGAATATTAAGAAACGGAGAACAAATCAAAACATAAACAACTTCTTTTAGGCTTTCACATCACAGGTCTTTCATTATGTTTCCATTTCAGGCAAGATGCTTTTGTTTGGAAAAAGGAATACAGTTGAAAAAATAGAATTTTTTTAAAAAAAGCTATGCAACAGCTCTCTAAGTCTAGACTTCGAGAGAGTTTTGTTCAATCATGAATACTTTGGAGAAGTACCTAATCAGGCAGAGCTGAGGCAAAAATGCACACAAATGCTCAATAAGCAGCCTGAATGGTTGTAATTTAATAATTCTCCAGATCAGTCTGATGTTTGCTGTTTTTTTCCCCTTGAAAATCACCTATTTCTGTCTCTTCCCACCCCAATCACTCACTCTTATAAAACCAGCTTAGTCAAATCAATATCTAGGCTAGCAATGTAAATTTAATTACAGTGAGCTTTGGATAAACATTAGCTCTAAGACATTTCTTGGGCTGTAGAGTGATAACTGAATTAAGTAGGATTATTTCATCATTACTGTATAAGCCCACATTGTTACACAAGAGAAGCTAATATTTCTAACTCTTTTTAGCCTAGCAAAATATGCTGTAAGCATTTACATGAGCCAATTTAGTATGTTTCCTCCTTGAAGGGCTATGAAATAGGACTACACTGCAGCTCCGTGCAGAGGGGAATGCGAAATGAGGAAGGTTCACACAGGACCCCATCCAAAGGGTCTAGCGATCAAGCTACCCCGAAGGGTCCCATTATAAGTAGGTTCCTCCGGCACAGGTGCCCTTGTTCCCAACAACCACTTTAGCTGAATCTCCACAGACCCAGGTAGTCATGGTCTTACCTTCCATCATGTCTGCATGTCCAGCTGTGGAAACCAAACTAGACCTCTAAAATACCACCCTCCTTGAAGCCTCTGCTCAGGCATTATTTCTCCCATTATCTTTCCCTGACCTCCCCGTCTTCAGGCATTTCTACACCAGTGCGCTTGCCTTGTGATCAAACTATATTTCTGCCTCCCTTCAAAACCTCAGAGCAGCTTGATCGTCATTGATCTCCTGGTCAAGCTGCAGCGACTGGTGCATATTAGGGCTTCCATACTGTGTGCTAAACAAATGAATGAATATAACTGAAAAGCTGAGACATGCCAACATCTACTATGTGCTGAGTGCTGGATAAAGAGACAGAGGACATATCCTCTAGTAGCTGATGATCTGGTCAGTAATATGGGCAATGTAAAGAGAGACAGAACGATGAAAGCCAGCATTGATTTATGGTCAAACCAGTGAGCTGCCAGGGTTAGCAGGAATTGGCCCAGCACAAGGGGACAGAGCAGAATCTTGACAGCAGAGCCAGACTATGGAAAGAAAGGTCGCCAGAGAAAGGGGGCAGGAGGGCAAAGGGGGCATGAGGAGCAAAGCCCTCTTACGGAGCTGACAGTATTACGGTTTAGTATATTACAGTATAGACTTGAAGAGACTGGCTTCTGGATGGATCCAGACAAAACTAGATTCAAATCCTGACTCTTTCTATATGTCCTTTAGGCAAATCACTTCACATTCCTAAGCCTCAGTTCTCCCATCTGTAAAATAGATGTTAAAAATAATAACTTCCTCATAGGAATGAGAAAAAATATGTAAAGCCCTGAGCATAGAGCTTACATATAAAAATGTTATTGTTATTATCATTATTCTGTATTGTTAGTATTCTCCTTCCTCATGACTCAGCCAAGACACATTCTGAAGCCTTCATCCTAACTGTGATGGAGGTGAGGTTTGGGGCTGTGAGTGTAGATTGAGGGCCAGTGCGAAATTTTTAGGTCTGTTTCTCCTCCAGATTTGATCAAAACTGATAATAGATCGGCAGTGGAATTTTAAATAGAATCCCTGACATTCATTTCAGAGCACTATTAACCAACTTGCCAATCTCCTTATGACACTGGCTTTCTGGAGGTAAGGACGCCTGTAACATAAGAGTCAGGGCACCTGTGGGATGCGACCTAGTGTTCAAGCCTGTGCCTCACGAGCCCTGGTGGTGAAAGTGAGGTCTCTGTCAATGATCTTCCTTTCCTCATCTCCTACTTGCCAGGATAGTCACTAGTAGACAAATCAACTGTCACTCCTGAATTATTTCAGGTTTATTTGTTTCTCTTCTCAGTTGTACTGTCATCTCCTTATGGAGAGAAAGTAGTTACTAGGCATCAGTTATGGCCTCCACAGTACCTAGCTATGCTCAGTCATGTTCTCTTGGTTACTTCTGGCCATTCATCACCAAGAATTTGCCTCTTGATCCTACGATATTCGACTCTATGACACTAAGATCCTATAGACACTATAAAATTCTCTGAGAATGTGATATTTGACACTCTGCTGACATATTACCTAATAGAGAAGTTTAATCAGATAAGCTAGTGAGGCTACCTTGTGAAATACTTTTAAAATTATTTTGAGAAATCAAATTTTAAAATTAGCTGGAAAAATCCCCCCTGGGGTCTGAATTATCCCTACTACTCTTTTAGAAATTTAAAACAAATTCTCAATACCCCCTTCAATAGAACTATTTACCCTGTAAATTTGGGTCATTTTTAATTAAAAAATGTTGAATTTAATTACGTGTTCATTTAAATATCTTGAATATGTCATTTATAATGATAAAGCAAATATTCGTTTTGCATATTAAGCAATTTCTTGCGCGAAAAGCAACCACACGGAGAAGAGCCAGCAGACTGGAGGAGCCTCATCTATTAAACCTCCAACTTCTTAGGTAGATTTCTAATTTTGCTACTTGTGACACATTGAATTTTACAGGGAAAAAATAATAAATAAATAAATACATAAAATAATAATCATTTCCACATATATTGTGTTTGGTCCCCTGACCTCCATTCCTCTTCTCCCAGATTTGTGAGCACTAACTCATTCACACTTTCGCATTTATGGAAAGTTTACTTGACGGCCCACGCCTTACAAAGCGATTCTATTGGTAGAGCATCTTTAGGAGTTCTGTGCAGAGATATTTTTTAAATGATTCTCATGATAAAAACGGCTTATTAGCTGAGTCACCTGGGAAAATTATTTATCCCTTTTGAGCATCCTTCTCCTATCTGAACTGGGGGTAATATTTTCCATCCTTCAGAGCTGTTCCGATGAGATAATAGTAAACACCACCTCTCACAGAGTGCCTGGCACTTCGTAGGTAATTAATAAATTAAAGCGAGTTTAAACACCATATCGATGACATTTTATAATTTAGAAAGGGTCTGTTTTTCACTCTTGTCTACTCCGGTCCTTACTGTAAGGACTCCGCTCCCCGGAATCCATCCACATCAGCAGAGGTCCTGCAGGCAGTCCTCTAAATTAGTCAAGAGGTTCTTATGAGAGTTTTTTCGTTGTTTTTCTTTTTTTTGAGGAAGATTAGCCCTGAGCTAACTGCTGCCAATCCTCCTCTTTTTGCTGAGGAAGATTGGCCCTGAGCTAAGATCCGTGCCCATCTTCCTCTATTTTATATGTGGGACACCTACCACAGCATGGCGTGCCAAGCGGTGCCATGTCTGCACCCGGGATCCAAACTGGCAAACCCCGGGACGCCAAAGCAGAATGCGCAAACTTAACTGCTGCGCCACCGGGCCAGCCCTGTTGATTATGAGTTTTTAATTCTACTTTTTACACATTACCATCCAATAACACTTGCAAGGGCAAACTAATCATTATCTTTCTATACTAACTTTCATATCATAAAACAATGAAAAGTTTGGCTTTGGGGGCTGGTTCTTGGGCAAGGAGGGATCAGAGAGCCAGGAAAAGAATCTTAGTGCTCTCTTTAAAAGATATTATTCTAATATATTGAAAAAACACAGGAGTTTGACTCTCTGTAGATGAGATCTTCACTCAACATCCTTGGAACATGCCCTCACTTTACTGCAATCTAAGCAAATTTGAAAGCTCCAAGCTCATTGTTACGAACCAGATCTGTTGTGACTGCTTTCAAACCAAAAATAGTTTAAAGAATGAAAGAATCAGAGATTTAGTCATCTCAAAGTAATTGTTCTATATGTCATAATTTAGAAAAATACAAATCATAACTTATGGCCAACAATTTAGAGTTCATTTAATATCAGAAAATCAAACTTTTGCTTTTCCAACAATTATAATTTTTTTTTCTGCTTTATTTCCCAACCCCACGCCCCCCCCCCCCCCCGCCCCGCCGATACATAGTTGTATATCTTAGTTGCAGGTCCTCCTAGTTGTGGGATGTGGGACGCCGCCTCAACGTGGCCTGACGAGCGGTGCCATGTCGGCGCCCAGGATCCGAACCCTGGGCCGCTGCAGCAGAACGCATGAACTTAACCACTTGGCCACGGAGCCGGCCCCCCAACAATTATAATTTTTAAGAGCACTAAAATTCTTATTAATAAATTCGTTAGCAAGTAATAATAATGTATTTTGACATAACCCCAAACACAAAATTTGCTATGGTTCCATTTTTGGATGTGTTTCAACAAAATAGGCAGAATCAGAATTAGTCAGAAATTTTTTTAAACTACGATGGGCAGGCCTTAGCCCAGAGCTCCTGAATCAGAATCTGGGGTTGGGAGGCGGGTGTAGAGGGTAGCTGCCAGAAACCTTTGTTTATTTAACTTTCCCAGGATTCTATTGATAAGCCTGGTTTCAGACCTACTGCTAGGTCACTTGGTTGACCAGATGACACTAAAAGGACAATGATCAAGCAGCAGTTACGGCAAAGGAAAAGCCCCGATGTTGGAGGATGTTTAGGCTGCATCCTGCTCAACAGCGCTCAGCAGGGTGATCCCCATCAGACGTCTTTGTAGAACTTGGACTGACAGAGTATCTTCTTGTCCCTCTTATGTTTTCACCCCTGTAAATTTCACCTACGTCCCTTCTGATCAACATTTTAGAAAAACGTTTATTTAGAAAAATTAAAAAATCATTTTTTCTGGGCAAATAATTCAAGCAATTAAAGCTAAAGATAAATATATTTAAATCTGTCCAGGCTGAACAGTGAGGATTAATGAAGAAGTTGACTACAAATAAGAAAATGTTTTAGGCCCTTCTTTCAGATTATAAGTCTTAAAAGTGTGTTTAAGAAATTTAACTCCTGATTAATTCTAGAGCATATTATCATAAACTAGTATCCTCTAATTATAGTGAAAAAATACTCTAAGCCCAGGAAAATGTCATGTCTATGATCTTTTCTTGGTTCCTCCAATGAGTGGCTACCTCTCTCACAACTGTGTAATAAAAAATACTTAGTTTAAAAGAATAACCCAGTTACGTAAGTCCAGATTATTACTTGGAAGGAAAATTATATAAAAGTTTTGAGTGACAAATTTATAAAGGACAAATTAGTTCTGTTCCTATATTTAAAATACATGTGCTCAGGCTCCTACCAAAAAAAAAAAGATACACCTAAGAATTTAAAATTCCACATCATAATATTCAGTTCATGCTTTCTCATCCACATGCTTTCCTACTTTTGTTTAAAATGCAGCTTTGCTTTTCAGTATTCAGGATTTTTCTGTTTTCGTGTGTTTGGGTTATGTTAGTTCTGATGTCAGCTCAGCCTGTCCTTTACCCAAGGCGTATCAGAACCAGCCAAGACCAGGCTCTAGAAACTCCCCACTCATAGGACTGTTGGTGCTCCCCTGACAAACGCAACTCAGCTTTCCCGTGATCAAGGGGTTGGGGCTGATCCTGTCCAGAAACATGCAATTCAGAGATCCTGTCTGCAACTTCCCTGCTCTTTCGCACTCCTAAGGTCAGGGGAAGAAGGCCCCTGGAGGCAGCCCTTCCCATCACAGGAGAGCGTCAGTGGTTCAGGGGTTTTTCCTTGTGTCCAGACTAGCTGTGTGAGGCTGAACAGATCACAGCATCTCTGAGTCCGAGTTTCACCAAATATGAAGAAGGAGGGATGATTTCACAGGTCATACAAATCACAGAATTCTCCAGAATTACTTAAATGGCAGTCACTGGAATAAAATGTTTGCCTGAACCCTCTTGGGGTCTGAAGGATCTTATCTAACCAGTGAAGTCTATGTTTACAAGGCAGAAGCAAGAATTTTTTAACACTGTGCAATAAGGAATTTTCAAAGCTACTGAGCACTGGCTCTGCACCCTATTCCCTAAGGCACAATCCTGGCCACTCACTCACTCCTTAACCCCCTGCTGACCAGCGTCTGCCACTGGGAGCCTGGCTTGGCACTTATCCATTTGTCACCAAGTGTCTACCATTCCCCCCAAAACAACACTGCCAAAGGCAGCCTTCCCTTCTCATCTATTTCTCTGGAGTATTTGTGAGTGTTGCCCACCTCCATTTTTTAAAAATTCTCATCTCTCTTTGCGCCAGTGACAAGACATCCCTGATGCTCCTTTGCCATTTTCTGACCACTCTTTCTTCTCATTCTTTGGCTCCTCCTCCACACCCACTGTTAAAAAACAACCATTCTTTGACTCTCTTCTCTTTGCCAGGAAGAATCTAGAACCCGAGCTCTCCTATCCGTGTCACTGATTCACTGTGTGGCCTTAGACAACCCACAACCCTCTCTGGTCTTCCTTTGTCCCTGAGAAAGGGCAGGACCTGGATTTGATGATCCAAAACATCCCTTTGAGCTATGCAGGGATAGCTGGTCCAGCCTACTCTCAGTCCTGTATTCCATCAGCATGTGGTACAGTTTCAGAAGCCAGCGCAAGTCTGTGATGGAGCTGAGACTCTGGGAAATCATCCCTTCCAGTGTGGGAAGGAAGTTGAACACCACCTCGTCTGACACTCTCACTTTATAGCTGAGGAAATCTAGGTCCAGCGTGGGCACTCAACTACCTCATAGCAGACATGGGACTAAGAAAGAGGTCTCCTGGGCTCTCAAGTGTTGCCAAATCGGAGCTTATGTGTCTTCCGAGCCTGGCTGAAGTGCGTCATGGTATCAGAGTAAAACGTGTAAAACACTTTAAAGCCTTTTCTCCCCTTAAAAAATAATAAATTCTGACTGTAACTCAAAGAACTCTGGAGACAGATTTGCTATAGAGGGTACTTCACACAAAGGAGAACAATCTAATCACACAAAACATCTCAGATTTATGTTTTTAAACAGTCAAAACAGAACATCAAGTCACAGAATACATATATTTACATTAATTCAAATGTCTAAAGCACAATACAGTGAGATCTGCTTAATAGTTCATATAAGATTTACATACACACAAGCATATAAACAAAGATTAGTCTGCTAGGACAAAGGTTTAAGAAGTTACTCAGACATTTTGGTCTTGACACCTACATATTTATGGCAAATAATGATGACTTGGGACTTTTCAGCAAGAGCTTTTGTACAAGGATAGAAAATGCGCAGAAGGGAAAGAAGACAGCCACAAATGTACCTCTGTTGCACTATTTCTCTTACACCAGATGGGACACGGCATTACCCAGTAAATTTTATCAGCGTAGTCTGTTTACTCTGGTCTAAAATGATGAAATTAGCTGAATTATTCCCAAATCTAACTTTATTTGGTGCTTTACAAATAACTGCTGCTTGGTTCTTCCTTGTACATCTTTTAAAAGTAAAATAGGACACGAACGCTTTTCTTTAAAATAACTCAACTTTGGTCCTAATAAGTTAGTAAAGTCTCTTTTTAAAGAACACTAATACATGAAATTTATTTTTCCAGAATCCTGAATTTTTAAAGAACACTAATAATACATGAAATTTACTTTTTCTTTCAAGAATCCTGAATGAAAGGACACTGTCAGTCATATCAATCATCTCCGGGGCCGGCTTTGAAATTGCCAGTGGTGCTAAAGACTAAGATAGTGTCATCTAGACCTTAAACTTGAGAAAACAACCTCATCTTTCTCTGGGATCCTGAGGAACCCAAGTGTTTTATCACACTTCCCATGAACCATTTAAAGAGACTCTTTGGTTGTCTTTTTTTTTCCCCTGCAATTTCTCCCCAAATCCCCCAAGTACATAGTTGTCTATTTTAGTATATTTGGTTGTCTTTTAAAAAACAAAACACCATTTCTGTCCTGCTGTTTATTTTGCAGACCACACACAAAGTTAAATATGGAGAGACTGAATTACTACACCGCACAAATACAGGCACAAAATTAAGCGGACGCCACAAAGGGTGTGTCTGAAAACACGGAGTTGACGGAATCTGAGTCGGATTTCACCCTTGCGGACTTTAAGATGCCCTCAGCTAGAACCGTTTCACTGGCGGAAAGCCTGACTTTCCCATTCTGTCCCGCCGCGGTGTCCTTCAGCGGTTCCAAAAACACCACTCTTTTACCAGCACCTGCCTTCCGTTCATCAGCCGGGGCATCGCCAGCCGGGCCGGGATTGAGGATAGATGAGTGGGCATTGCTTTGGTTTAGCACATTTTTTTGTCTCTTGGGTCTACACTTGCAGGGACAGGGCGTCAGATACAGGTACAAAAGTACCAAAACGATACTGGCCACACAGGCTGCAAGCGTGGTGAAAGCCGTGTTGAATGCCTCATGAGCATGGGACCTGTTCACGGTGAAATTGCTCACGTTAATTGTGACATCCACAGTTTCATTCAACAGGCGTTGCCTATTCATGGCAATACAGGAATACACGCCAGCGTCCTCAAAACGAGGACTTTCTATAACCAGAGTTCCGTTGGGAAAGACGTGAAAGTTTTCCATCTCTTTATCTGGCTCCAGCAGTCTGTTATCTGGACCCACCCACATGAAGTCCGTATTGGCACTACCGGTCTTGCTGTCACAGTGGACAACCAGCCTTTCCCCGACTTGAGCCTCATGAATAAGGCCAAGTGCACGGAAGGAACCATTGATGATGCTGTCAGAGCAATTCAAAAAACTATCCTGGAGCAGAAGCACTTGCTGGGAGTGCCTAGAGTCAGACCACAGGCGACAGGTATAATCGTTCTTAAAATCCATCACTGAGCTAAAGTGCCGTCTATACCAAAAGCTGAGCAACGAGTAAAGGGAACAGTCACAGACAAAGGGGTTTCCATGAAGGTAGATGCCTCTCAGCTGTTTGCCTGACACTAAATTGATGTGATGCATTGGCAGGGATGGAATCCGGTTATAAGAAACATCTAGAAACATCAGTTCTGCCAGCTTGAACCTTCCAACATACAAATCCATGGGAAACTGCGTGAGAAAGTTTCCACTTAAGTAGAGTTTTTGCAATTGGGAGAGCCCTCCAAACGCAGAAGGATCGAGATAGGAAATGTGATTGTTGAAAAGCAGAAGCACTTCCAGAACCTTCAACTCTTGGAACACTGCGCTTTTCACGGTCTTCAGCTTATTGGATGATAAGTCAAGACACTTCAAATTTGGAGTTGTGGAAAAACTGCCCGTGGAAATGCTCGTGATGTTGTTATGACGAATAATCAGGGTGTTCAGCTTTACGAACGATACCGGAATCCACTCGGCATCCAGAAGGCCGATTCTGTTATAACTCAGATCCAGTCTCTTAATCAGTCGGAAGAGGTTCCCAGGCACCTTGGACAGATTTCTGTTGGTGCAGCTCACAATGTCAGTGGCACAGATGCAAGCGGTGGGGCACACCCCGGAGGCGCCACGGCTCACAGTCACCGTGATCACCAGCCAACACAGCAGCTCCCTGCAGCCCGGTCTGACAACGCCAGGCAGAGTGGGCAGTGTGTGTAAACGTAAAGACATTATGGTCGCCTCTAAGTCTCTTCCAGGCGCCTTTTCCACCAGCTCAGCCTCCCACCAGTGAACCTGGTAAACAATCAATATTTAAAGAGGAGTGAAAAAGCAAAGTTAACTACCACCAGTTAACCCTTTTAAGTCATACCTTGCTTTCTTTCCAATAACTTTTGAAATGAAGGTTTTATTTCACCCTGGGGAGCCTATGTTGTCTTTTTACTGTTAAACGCAATTCCTCCTGAGTTCCTCCTGCGTACAGACATTTACAGTCACCTTCTATCAATAAAACCGTCTCAACAGCAGAAACTCTATATTTTTGTAACGTGCACCCTGCGTCGTTTTTTTTAAACTCCCTCCAACAGACACAAAAATACACAAACGCATCCTATAAACAATCAAGCGGAAATACTTCGCAAGCCACTCGTCCAGAGAGCAACTCACCGAGCCGGGAAGCCTGAAGGGCTCCGGGAAGAGGCCGCCGACGGTGGTGTCTTCTGAAGGTCTGTGCGTCTGTCTGTCTCCGCCTGTCACTCTCGCATCTTCCGAGTTCCTTTCCCTCCGGCTCCCGGCGGGCGGCAGCCTCTCGCTGCCTCTCAACTTTGGGGAGTTTCAAGAAGCGGCGGCGAGAGCAGCAGCCCCGGGCGCAGGAAATGTCTCCGCCGGCTCCAGCCGCCGCTCCCGGGATCTCTTCATCGCCGGCTGCAGGGCCCGGCTCGGCGCTCTGGCCGGCGTGTGCCCGCGCACGGGGCGCCCTGCTCCCGTGCCGGCTCCGAGGGGCGGGGGCAGGCAGCCGGTCGCCCCGGCCCCGCCTCTCTGCGCTCCGGAGGCCACAGGACCCGGGGTTCCCGCGCCGCCAGCCGGGTTTTATCCCCACGCGCCCGGGGTCGGCAGCGGGGCGGGGAGGCCGGTCCCGCCCCTGCGCGTCCTCCGTCCTGCGGGAACCCGCTCCCAGGCTGCGGGCGGGAGCGGGCCGGGCGCGTGGCGAGGGGCGCGCGGCGCGGCGAGGGGGCGGCCGCGCAGCCAATGGGAGCGGCGGCCGGCGCCCCCCTCATTCCCACCCCCACTCCGCCGCCGCCGCGCGCCTTCCTCCTCCAGCTCTTCCCCGGACCCGGCTGATGGGCCGCGCAGGCTGGGCGGGGGTCCACCTCGACCCCCAGGCTGGCGGGCCCGGGGTGAGGACGCGCTCAGAACAGGGTCGTGGAGGGGTGGGGGGAGTTTAAAGGGGACACCCCCAGCCCCGGAGGGAGAAAGCGCACCCTTAAAGACCGGCTTCGGAGCGGCCACGCGGGTCGGGTCTCTCTCCCACCCAGGCCCCTGAGCTCCCCTACCTCTTACGGCTTTGTTTGGGTGGGAGCCAAGGGTGCTTCCACGGCGCCAAGCGCACGTGGCTTTAAAGGTTTACATAATAAACAGAATCAGCCTTCCGCCTCCACCCACATTTAGGGGCAGGAGGTCTGGGGAAAGAGAGTCGCTCATGCTCCCTCCGGTGCAACAGGAATCTCTCTGAGGGAAGGAACCGGGAAGGCGCAGCGGGGACACTGCACCTCCCTAGGAAAGTTCTATCCCTTTGCTAACTCTGGTGGTGGCATGAGGGATGGTGCCGAACTCTCGAAGGAGAAGACCAGGAGAGAAGGCTTAGAGTTGACCTTCCGGCTGCAAAGCAAAGATAAGGGTATTAAGTTAAAAAAAAAATCCCAGAGCCAGGCTTTTTTTTTTTTTTTGGCAAATGCGCTCGCCCTGGGACAGGGACTGATCCCAGACGGGGTGTCCGCGCGGGGATTCCTCAGGAGGTTCTTCATCCCTTCCTAGAGGCAGGCCCGGCGCCCAACTCAACCGTGCTTTGGTCCAGCAGGCTGAGAGGTGCAGGCCCGGGTGGACAAGGCCAGGCAAAAATGAAGTGGAGGGTGTGGGGCTGATGAGCTTTTCGATTAAAAATCCATTTTTGTTTAATTCCGAGATCAGTTTTAACGATGGGATTTGACTGAGCCAAATGACCCATTTGTCCATTATATCCGGATTAAAAGAAATAAATTACTGCCCTGGCAAGAGATACTAACCAAAGCAGAAGGCATAGGACGACTGAAAACGGGGCAAATTGAGAGAACAGTTGGGGGCAGGTCGCGACTTGTAATATTATTTAAAAGACAAAAACAATGACGGACACATCCAACTCCCTGCCCCTCATCCGGACACTTGAGCATCCTTGGATTTAGTGGGAGCTGGTCCCTGCCTTATCCATGAATGGATTCATGCGGTAGCAGAGATCTCTTAGGTCAGTGACCAGTTTAAATAGAATTGCCTGCCTTGTTAGTTTAGTTAGCCTGTTTGGGTAATAAATCTGGATTGGCGCTGGTAAATCAAGATTTTGCAGGTGAGAGCAGCTTCATTCAGATTAGTTTCAGTTTCATGAAAAACTGAATGTTATCATAAGAAGAATACAGCCTGAAATGCTTCGTGAAAGCCTTCCTCGCTGTGTGCTCCCGGGGGATAGGCAGAGGTTAAGATTTTCTAAAGTGAGGCCACGCTTCCTGAAGTTCTCAAAAAAATGTGGTCTCTAGGCCTTCGTTTTCACAGTTAGAATGATTAACACAGAGAAATGGAACTAAAATCACTCAGAGGAGTACTCTTTAAATGGCTAATAAATGACCGGGTTTTTGCAGTATTTTACAGAGTAACTAACATCCTATTCAAAGGAAACCATGAAGGTGGGAGACAGACCTGTATTTATTACAAAGGTAGTCTAAAAAGGAAAATGACTTTCAAAAATGGAAACGGAAGGTTATGATATGATAGCTACAGGCATATCACAGAAACATTATGCAAAGATTACACAGCATAAATAAACTAAATGCACTCAAAATCCACAGACTTGTTTATTTATCTATTTGAAGATCTGATTTTTGGGATTCTGCACATTTGTCAAGGGGAAAGGAGTAGTGAAAGGAGTGGGTTTACTTGGCTTGGAGAACCGAAAGCTAAGAGTTGACCTTAATAATGGTATAAGATATAACCTTATTTTGTGGAGGATAACTTTTTATCTTTCTAGCATCCTTTCACCTTCTACCAGATCCACTCTTCCCACTAGAAGGTAAATTCCACAAGGCAGAAATTTTATGTCTTGCGCACTGCTCTATTCTTAGTTTCTAGAATCCTGCTTGACATTTGCTTGGCATTTAATAAATTTTTGACAAATGAACTGATGAATGGGGAACCTATTCTAGGCTTACCCCCCTGAATCTGCTGGTTGCCATCCTGCTCTCTGTGTACTTCAAAAAGCTTGTCTGAAAGAAGAGAAGAAAGAGAAAGAGGAGCCCTGGGAACATTATTTGAGTCCTGGATCCAGTAGTGCCTGAAGGCCACTGCACACTTTTACTTCTTTTTTAGTTATAGTCTCCACCCCATCTTTTTTTCTTTTTGCTTAAATTATTTTGAGTTGTGTTTATGCCACTTGTGACTGAAAGAGTCCTAGTACATATAATAATGGTAATAATAAATGTATATTGGGCTATGGTTATGTGCCAGAAACTGAGCTCTGTGTCTCACATGCATTATTTCATTTACTGCTCATCATAACCCTGCAACATTATATAATCCTATAACCCAGATGGTAAACAACTGTGTTCCAAATTATTTGAAAATGAAATGAGACGAAATTAGCTTGAGGCTCCATTTGAAGGATTTAGATTAAACAGAAGAGAGACGTTTCTGACAGGGCGGTTCCAGCCTGGAATGGGTTGCCAAGACAGATGGTTGAGTTGCCTTCTCACGCATTTAAAATAGGACAGATAGATATTCCTCTGGTCTTTTCAACATGGCACAATCTATTGGTATTTTTGACCATTCAGTGATGACTCCAACGGAGAACAGAACATTGATCGACGTTTGATACGGTTCTGAATCCAGCATGCTGAGGCAGGTGTGGTCACGTGAGTGTCTGGCTGGGTTTGAAAGTAACTCCTGCCTGGGGGCAGGGATTTGAGTAGAAATCTCAGGGCTTCTTCTGGCCCTGTGTTTTCCAGAATTTCTCAGGTTGTAATCAAAGACTTAAGGAATTAGAGATATGAGATGAGAAATTGTTAGAGCACTAATTTGATGATTGGGAGTCATTTTTACTAATAATGAACACTTTAGGAGCACTTTATATTCCATGAGGGCCTTTCACATTCTGGGTCTCATTTGATTCCAGCGCACATTGTGTAATCAAGTGTAGCTGACGCATCAACACATATATAACATTGCCTTTTGTTTTTTGACAGGGGAAGATTTGCCCTAAGCTAACATGTGTTGCCAATCTTCCTCCTTTCCTTTTCCTTTCCCCTCCCAAAGCCCCAGTACATAGTTGTATATATTTGTAAGTTCTTCTGGTTCTTCTATGTGAGATGCCACCACAGCATGGATACTGACAGATGAGTGGTGTGATTTTGCACCCGGGAACCCAACTCAGGCTGCCAAAGTGGAGCACGCCAAGCTTTACCCGCTAGGCCATCAGGGCTGGTGTGTTGCCTCTTTTTTTTTAACCTAGGGGCACATGAAGTGTTCTTCAGAGACAACTCACTGGGGTCTCCAGCTCTGCAGGCATCTGCACACAGGAGCTTTCTATTGAGGTCTCCTCACTTTCGGGTCAGCACTCTTCGTTGGATTTTTACTGTGTGACTGGAGCCTTGATCCACAGGAAGCACACAGGTTTGCCCACCAGCTCTGAAGTTGTGCTCCACCACTGCAACAGCTTGTTCTTCTTTTGGCCTTTGTAAATTGCCCAGGACTTGGAGTAGAACCAGATTTCTGACCCATACCACGTCTCTCGCTGTATGGAGACTGGGGTTCCACGCTCTGTGCTCTCTGAGCTCCAGGAGGCATCAGTCAACTTGTGCCTTGCTTCTCTGGAAGCTCCCTTGACTACAAAGCAGGGGGGGAGGGGGTGGGGCATGCAAGTAAATACCCATGTGTCCTCCCCCGGGAGAGCCCACAATGGGGCCGCTCTCCAGGCAATCTCCACCCTCCCATCTGCTCTATCTCCTGTCTTCGTAGACATAGGCTAGGTAGGTTCTTTGTTTTGTTATTTTTTTTTTTTCAGTTTAGATGAGATAAAATTCACATAAACAAAATTCACCTTTTTGACCATTTTAAAGTGTACTATTCAGTGATTTTAGTATACTCACAATGCTGTGCAACCATCACCACTCTTTAATTCCAGAATAATTTCATCACCCCAAAAAGAAGCCCTATGCCGTTAAGCAGTCACTCCCGCTCCCCCTCCTCCCAGCCCCTGGCAACCACTCATCTACTTTCTGTCACCATGGATTTGCCTAGTCTGGGCATTTCATAAGAATGGAATCATATAATATGTGGCCTTTTGTGTCTGGCATCTTTCACTTAGCATCATGTTTTCAAGGTTTGGGTGGGCTTTTTGGCTAAGGGTTGTAGACCCAGTTGGGGTCATCCCTTTGAAAGTCTTGCGTAGCTAGTTTAGCTGCACTTGAGCTTAGAATGTGGGATATACGCCCCCCTATCATTGTCGGCCTTGGGACCCAAAGTCCCACTTACCCAGAGTCTTCAATTATAAAAGTATTAAGCCCCTGTGTTTTTATAGAAACCTGATAGTTTTATGAGCTGAGGAGATCTAAGTTCTAGTCTTGAGCAAAAATCCTTTAATCTCTCCATAAAACCCAAGAGTCAATTAAGAATATGACAACCAATGATTTCTTAAGTTCCTTTCAACTTCAAAAAATTAGTTTGATTTTTTGATAACAATGTGCCTGCTGTCACCCACGCTCCAGAACACAGACTGTTGGAACACAGGGACTGACCGGTGGCAGTCGGTCTGAGTTTAGTTCCTCCGTCTGGGTCAGTTATTGCCGCACTGAGCAGACACAAGCTCGTCCTCCCTTTTCCCAGTGATGCTGTCAGTCCCAGTGCTGCTTCAGGAAAAGTAACTTCAGGCACATTCTATATAGTTGAGATACCGCTTTGATCTGTGAAGTCTTTGATTATGATGGGATATCACACATTCACTGCAGCGTCGTTTCTAACAGAAAATAAAGGTACATTCTTACCGCGCAGCAAGGATGTGGGTGAATAAATTTGTGTACATCCATCTGGGGTCATAAACTATATTGTCATTAAAAATAATGTGGCAGAGAACTATCTGGTATTGTAGCAAAAAAATTGCAAAATGGTACCATTCCATCTTCTGTAAAAGAAAATATGTATGCGTATGAATGATATGTATGCATAAAAGATCATCTGAAAGATTGTATAACTATGTCGTAACGGTGGTTTTAAAAAATTTTATTCTTTCCTTATCTGCATTTTCTATTTTTCTACAATGCTTTTGTGATAAGAAAAAGCACGGTGAGAACTTACGATTGTTTAAAGTTACCTATGACTAAGACACACGCATCAATGTTTCTGCTTTATTGTGATTCCTACTTAATATTCAGCAACTCGAGTTTCAGAGAGCAAAATCCTCTTCTGGCTTCTCAGGCAGGAACTGCCTGATTTTCTCTGATTTGAGGTACTGCCCTATCCTAGCATTACTGTCATTTGTTTGGCAAGTATTTACTGAGCATCTACTATCTGCCAGGCCCTGTTCTTTAGTCTGAGAAAATATATATGCAATACATAAATGCTGTGATAGCCACTCAGGCCTGACTCGAGTGAGACACACACTAGTCACTCATGTATTTCTTGTTGGCCAATTGTCCACATTCCCTGGTCTGGGACTCAACATCTTCCGTTGGAGTCCACTCCCAGCAGCTGTGCATCCTTCTCTCCCACTGCACATTCTTGGACCAGCCTTTGGGAAGGTGGCATGATCCATTTGACCCCACAGAGCCACTTGTTTTTCAATGGAAAGAAAAACAAAAATAACAACTAAAAACTTTTTTTCTTAATTCTACCATGCGCCCATTGTAGAAAAATTGGCAGATATGAAAAGAAAAGTGAAGAATCAGAGAATGCCATTCATTCAGAATCTTACTGGTAAATTACGTTTCAGCTCAAAGAATGACTCCATTGTAATGAAGGACCTGAGCAGGCTGCAAAAGGATGATTTTCTCCTGTCATAATTATGTAATGAGAGAAACAAATGGCTCCGTGGGGTTCTTTTTTTTTAATACTCTGAAATTCTCAGCCTTAGGAATGAAATAAGCTGATGAAAGTTTGCTTCATAAAATTCAGTGTATCAGAGCCATGCTTTCAGCATTGTGGTCATTCCTTTCGATTTTGGTCATAAATGGCAAGTGCTCTAATTTTCATTTTGCTCATTATTAGTCTGAAGAGAATCATCTGACTGAATTCCTAAATGCTATTAGATCCCTCAGAACCGGGAACCTTTATCTCTCTAATAATCACGGATAATGTTTAACAAACCCAGTTTGGGAAACTACAGGAAATGGTCAGACTCCACTTATATGTCCTTTAAAAACTATGATTTCCTATAGCAGTAATTAATTTATCAGACCTCTGTAAAGGTGCTCTCTAATTATTCAAAGAAATATCTGATTTGAAGCAATCATTATTTGCTAGCCAACATTAACACAAAATGAGGTAAAATAAAATTGAGAGAGAAAATAATAAACTCTGTCTATTATACAGCCAGCACTATTGCAAATACTTATTCAATTATTTTCAGCAAATACAAGGCCCTCTGTGGTGGGTGCTCTATGGACAATTTGCTCTGGATCTCTGACCTTTCATTTTGTGATAGTGAAAAGAAATGCCACGTTCATGTACAGAAGGCAGAAGGACCTCTGGGAAGATCCAAGACACTGGGCTTGGTAATAAGACCCAACATTTACTGCATTCTCACTATATACCAGGCTTCTCATTTAATTCTTACAAGCGCCTTAAGAGATGGCCATTAACATCCCCATTCTAATGAGGGCAGCGGGTCTTAGTAGGTTTATGTAACTTGCCCGAGATTAGTGGTGGAACCAAATCTCTCAGCCAAGTCTGTCTCGCAGTTAACCATTCGCTCTAACGCTTCCCATTAGGGAGTAGAAGGGTCAGCCATAATTTAAATTCCATTCAGCAAATATTGTTAGTCCTGGCCACACTCCCAGAGCCATGATATGGTTTGCTTTCCTCTAGGAATTTGTAGTGTTATTAGAAATAATTATAGGATATACAACAGTATATAATTCAATTTCAAATTGGATATAACCAAGAGCCAAAATATTTGCAACAGAAAATATGTACTTTGGGCATTGAAAATTCCAATACGAGCAGAACGTTAGGTCTTACTCCTTTCTTGTTGACTAAGTTTCTGACTCAACAAAGTGAAATATATGCCGATAAGAATATACTTTGGGAGAAACCATTCGAATGGTCAGGGATGCAAATTATCTCTTAGAATTAAGCAATGATAACATAAACCCTATGGCTCATTTCATCCATGGCATTCACAATGAAGAATTATAAGCAAGGAAAGTAGTCTCTGTCTCCTGGCATATGCAAAGAGTCTGAACCATCTCCAAATTAGATGCCAAATGGCAAAGTGTAAAAAAAAGAGTAAGACGTTTTAAGATGGAGCATTGAATAAAGAATCAAATCCCTGGAGTCTGGAGCCAGAACTTCTATTTACTAACTGTATGATCTTAGATAAGTGATCTTGTCTTTCAGACTCTCAACTTCCCAATTTGTGAAATGGAAATGCAGTACCAATATCCACATTGTTTAATTTCACAAGGTTGACTGAGATGAGACGTGAAAAGTGCTTGGGGACCTATAAAGCTGTAAAAGAGCATTACAATGAGTCCCGATCATGTGTCATTTATCCTTATTGCCCTTGTGCCTTGGACGGGATCTGACACAGCACAGATGTTTAACAAATGTTTGTTGAACCTAATGGAACCGGAGCTAGGTTTATGTACAGAATAAACAGACTGGAGAGGTGTCTCACCACCATCAAGTTTGTACTAATTACATGGCTCCCCGGAGCCCGGCTGTACCAGAGTACAGCGGGTTCTCATTCCGAGGCCCTGCTGTTGCCTCAGCCTTGCCTTACTCTCTCAGCTGCTGCAGACCAGGATGAGCCACCAGTCTGCATGCCTGGGCTTCTCAAAGCCCCTGGGGACTTGAAGCTGGCACGTTGTGAGGAACATCCTGGGTGGAGACCTTAGTTAGGAGTGATGATTGGCGATCTCGACACACACACTGGATAGAACCCAAAGGGGTTTTAAACTACAGGGAAAAGCGAAATAAGAAAAAATAATAATAATCACTCTCTCCAGAGAGCACTTTTGACATGTTGCTACTTGCCTCTTGCATTGTGATGGAAATACCTGGTAGGAAACCAGGAAAGGTTTCCTTGGAAGCTGTTCTGGAGAAGAGGTCAGGCACAAATATGAACAAGTTGCTGGAGGATGAGTCTGCTCATTGGCACGCCTACTTTACAGAAACAGCAGGATCATGGAAAACACACTATTGTGGCAATTATCCACATTTATCACAGAGAAGAATTTTACAGATACTCAATTATTTTTATTAAAACTATTAGACATCTAAATTCCTCTTGTTTAAACTCTCTTTGTTGGGAAGGCACTAAGGATCTTGCTTCTATTTTCACAAGCAGAATGTGCATTGACCCACTGAGTATCAAGATGTGTTTGTTTATTTGTTTGTTTGTATGGTGCATCTGGGGGAAAGCTGGATGGTGGGCTCTCCAGACAGGGCCACCTTGATAACATCAACATAATCCCAGCGTGGCAGGCCCAGAAATTTGATATTTTTGATGTCCCAGAGATAATTTGATGCATTGAAGAATGATTTATAATAAAAACCAAAAGAATACCTACCTATCGATTTAAAGCAAAAATCAACTGGATCAGAACTTAGTAGCCTAATCATTTTCTCTGCTCGTAAGAAAGCTTCAGGAAGCCAAGTTTATAATCATAAAGATGTTTGGTGAGTGTGAAATAATAGAGAAGAGTAGTTAGTTTGATGAGTTTAATGTTTAGTGGTATCAAGCTATTGTAGCATGACAAATCCATTGCCACAAAAGAGTATGTCTGCCAACAAGACCACAAATTCAGGTTGGCTGGATATGGCACGTCATCCCTGGACAGAAGGCACCAAGCAGTTAATCAGTGAAGGCTTAAGTTACACAAGAAATAGAATGACATCATGATCCTGCCCCAATCAGAAAATTACTCTTTCTATTAAAGATAATCTATCGCTCTTCCTTCATCAGTACAATAATGAGTATGCAAAGGCAGACCAACATCATAAATAAAGTAGAACAATGATCATGCAGAAAAGAGGCAGATGGATAAAGAGCACAGAACTCTTGTCAGAAACAGATATCAGAAAGCTGCGGTGCCACCTGGAGAGAAAAGCTAGTCTCCAGAAATAAGTCCTGAGAAGCAGGCATTTTGCAGAACCTCAACAAAATGTAATGATAAATATGTACATTGAAAGTAACCTGAATAATTATATAAGCAGAAACTGAGTTCTGTCCAACCATTCTGATGGAAAAGAAAAGCTCAGCAAAGATAGTCATGAGACAAGAATCATGTAGCATGCACAAAGACCATTAGCAGGACATAGGCAACATCACCCAAATCGAGGAACAGGATGTTTGCGAGCACCCCAAAGCTCCTGTGTCCTTCCAGTCACTAGCCTCCCTACAGTAACCACACTCCTGACTTCTAACCACATGGATTTACTTCTGCCTGTTTTTATACAACAGTCCCCCCTTGTCCTCAGGGGATACCTTCTAAGACCCCCCAACAGAAGCCTGAACCCTATATACACTATGTTTTTCCACACATACCTATGATAAAATTTAATTTATAAATTACACACAGTAAGAGATTAGCAACAATAACTAATAATAAAATCGAACAATTATAACAATATATTGTAATAAAAGTTATGTGCATGTGGTCTCTCTCAAAATATCTTATTGTACCATACTTACTGTTCCTCTGGGGATGATGTGAGATGGTACAAAGCCTAGTGATGAGATTAAGTGCAGTGAGTGACGTAGGCATTGTGACATAGCGTTGACCTTCTGATGATATGTCAGAAGGAGGATCATCCAGCCCTGACCATGTTGCTGGCTGGATCAATGCACATTCAACAAAAGGGTGATTCATGTCTTGGGTGGGACAGAGCAGGATGGCACAAGATTTCATCACACTACTCAGAATGGTTCATAATTTAAAACTTATGAATTGTTTATTTCTGGAATTTTTCATTTAATATTTTTGAATCACAGTTGACCATGGGTAACTGAAACTTAGGAAAGCAAAAGCTTGGATAAGGGGTGACTCTGTACTTCATATAAATGGAATATTTACTCTGTGTCTGGTTTCTATTGCTCTACTTTATGCTTGAGAGATTCATCCATAGTTTTGTGTGTAGTTGTAGATCTTTCTCACTGCTATATAGTATTCCATTGTGTGACTGTATCACAATTTACGTAACCATTTTATTGTTGACAGGCATTTGAGTCATTTCCAATTTTTGTCTATTACACATTCTGTTTCCACTAACATTCTAATCCATGTCTTTTGATAAAGATATGTACATATTGGGTATATACCTAGGCATGTATTTGCTGGGGCACAGGTTATACATGTATTCAACTTTCCTAGTACTTGCCAGTTTACCAAAATAGTTGTATCAATTTATTTTCCCACAAACAATATATGAGAATTCCTATTCCTCCACATCCTTGTCAACACTTAACCATTTTATTGGGTATTTTATTTTCCATCTTAACCATTTTGATGGGCAGGTGGTAGTATTCCATTGTGTTTTTAATTTGCATTTCCCTGATGACTAATGAACTTGGGCAATTTTTCATATGTTTATTGGGCGTTTACATATCCTCTTTTATGAATCTTCTGCTCATTTTGTTGTTAAGCTTTCCATCTTTTTCTTATTGACTTGTAGGAGTTCTTTATATATTCTGGATTTTGTGATTTTTATCATATATTTTATGTGTGTATAGTATATATGTTTAATATTTTATCCCACTCTGTGAGTTGCTATTTTACTCACTTTTGGTGGCCAGAAGTTCTTATTTTTAAGATAGCTGAGTTTATCACCTTGGTGGGGGGGAGGAGCAGAGATTGACCCTGAACTAACATCTGTGCCCATCTTCCTCTATTTTGCATGTGGGACACAGCATGGCTGACAAGTGGTGTAGGTCCACACGAGGGATCTGAACCTGCGAACCCCAGGCAGATGAAGCAGAGCACTATGCCACCGGGCTGGCCCCACATTTTTTCTTTTATGTTTGTTCTTTTTATTTCTTATTTTAAAAAGCAATACCTACTCCAAGGTCATAAGGATGTTTTCCTCCAAAAGGTTTTTTGTTTTACCTTTCAATTTATTTCTTCAATCTATCTCGCTACGGTCTGAATGTTTGTGTCTCCCTGAAATTCATATGTTGAAATCTTAATCCTCAAGTTGATGGTATTGGGAGATGGGCCATTTGGGAGATGATTAGACCCCAGGGATTCCTCATTCCCTTCTTCCATGTGAGAACATGCAGCAAAAAGATGCTATCTCTGAAAAAGGAAGCAGGGCCTCATCAAACACCAAAGTTTATGGTATTTTTGTTATAGCAGCCCAAATGGACTAATACATCTGGAACTGATTCTCGTGTGTAATGTGAGGTAGAAGTCTATATACACTTTGTCCGTGTGGATAGCCATTTGACCCAGCACAATTTATTGAAAAGACCACCCTTTTCCCTACTTCATCGCATGGTCACTTTTGTCAAAAATCATGTGATCATAAATGTGTGGGTTTGTTCCAGTGGACAGTTATCTCTTCTTTTACCAGTACCACACAGTTTTGATTATCATAGCTTTATAATAATAGTTCCTGATATCTCATAGTATAAGTCCTCCATATTTCTTTTCTTCAAGAATGCTGTGGCTATTCTTGGCCTCTTGCATTTCCATATGAATTTTAGAATTGACTTGTAAATTTCCGGAAAAAGTCTCCCACAGCTTGGAGTTTGAGAGTGCATAGAAACGTGTACTAATTTGGAGAGAGCTTACATCTTTACAATATTGAGTCATCTGATCCATAACAATATATATGCTTCCATTTATTTGGCTCTCTTGTATTTTTTTCTCAGTAACATTTTGTCAGTTCTAGTTAGAGGTCTTGCACATCTTTAATTAGATTTATTTCTAGGTGTTTGAGTTTTTGGATGCTACTGTATATATGTTTTATTTTCTGTGGGTTTATGGCCAGTATATACAAATATGACTCATGTCATAGTCCCCTCGGGCTGCTATAACAAAATACCATAAACTGGGTGGCTTATAGACAACAGAAATTTATATCTCACAGTTTCCGAGGTTGGGAAGTCCAGGATCAAGGTGATAGCAGATTGGCTGTCTGGTGAGGGCCTGCTTGCTCATTCATAGGCAGTGGCTTTTTGCTGTGTTCTCACATGGTGGAAGGGGTAAGGGAACTCCCTAGAACCTCTTTTATAAGAACACTAATCCCATTCCTGAGGGCTCTGCCCTCATGATCTAATCTCCTCCCAAAGACCCCGTCTCCTAGTAGCAACATCTTGGGGGTTAGGATTTCGAAATATAAGTTTTGGAGGGGTCACAAGCATTCAATCTATAGCAACTAATTTTAGTACTTTGACTTTATATCTGGTGTCCTTCCTATATTCCCTTATAAATTCTAAGAATTTGTCTATAGATTCTTTAAAATTTTCTCTGTGCACGACCTTGTTGTCTGAAAACGACAGTTTTATTTCTTCCTTTTCAATCTCTGTGACTTTTATTTTTTCTCTAGCCTTTTGCACCCGCTAGACTTCCAGTTACAACGTTGAATAAAAATGGCTACAGTGGCCATTCTTAACTCAGTCCCCATATGAGGTGGAAGTTTTCAATATCCTACATCGAGAAGGATGTTTGCTGTGGGTATTTTGTAGATGTTGTTTATCACATTAAGGAAGTTCTATTCTTGTTGGCTTAAAGTTTTCATCACAAATGAATGTTGAACTAATCAAAAAGTTTTTTCTGCGTTTGAGATGATTACGTGATTTTGCTCCTTCTTCTATGAATGTGGTAAACTGAGTTTACGAGTTTAGAATGTTAAACCATGCTTGCACACTGAGATTAAACTGTATGCAGTTTACCATATCACTGGATTTGATTTCCTCATATTTTGTTAAGAATTTTTTAATAATGTTTACGAGAAAGAGGGGCTTGCAATTTTCCTTCTCAGAATGCTTGTCCGAGTTTTTACATCAAGTTTATGCTGTTTTCACTTTTTAAAAAGTCTGAGCAGCTCTGCTTCTGTTTCTATCTTCTTGAAGAATTACATAAGACAATAGTTATTTTTCCTTAAATGTTTGGAATAATTCACTGATAAGCTCTCTGGGCCTGGACTTTTCTTTGGGGAAAGATTTTTAAATAATGGGTTCAAATTTTTGATACATTCAGAACTATTCATATTTTCCATTTCTTCTCCTATCAGCTTTGGTGAGTTGTGTTTTTCAAAGAATTTGTCCATTTCATCCAAATTGTCAAATTTATCTGCATAAAGTCATTTTTAGAATACTTTTATTTCTCAATCTATAGTGATATCCTATTTTTCATTGCTGTTGTTGCTAATTTGCGTGTTTTCTACTTTTTTATCAGTCTTGTTAGGATTTTATCAACTTTGTAAACTTTAAAAACAACCAACTTTTGAGTGTATTGATTTTTTCTATTATATGTTCAATTTTTATTTCCTTGATTTCAGCTTTTATCTTTATCATTTATTCCATAGGTTTGATTGCTCCTTTTTTTCTAGCTTCTTGAGATCAACACTTAAATCATTCATTTTATAGACTTTTTTCTTTTCAAATACGTGCATTTAAGGCTATATATGTTCTTCTAAGCATCATTTTAGTTTTTTCACATAAGCTTTGAAGTATATTTTTAAGTTATTTAGTTTAAAATATTTTCTAATTTCTTTTTTTCTTTAATACATGGATTATTTAGAGTATATTATTTAATTTTTAGGCAATTGAATTTTTTCTATTTTCATCATTGATCTCTAGCTTAATTCCATGGTGGTCAGAGAAGATATTCTTAAAGCTTTCAATATTTTGAGGTTGTTGAGACTTTTTTAATATTACAATATATTGATTTTAGTAAAGTATTTTTGTGTGTGTGTATGAGGAAGATTGGCCCTGAGCTAATATCTGTTGCCAATCTTCTTCTTTTTGCTTGAGAAGATTGCCCCTGAGCTAAGTCTGTTCCAATCTTCCTCTATTTTATGTGGGATGCCACCACAGTGTGGCTTGATGAGTGGTGCTGGGTCCATGCCTGGGGTCTGAACCTGCAAACTCGGGCACTGAAGCTAGAGCTCATGAACTTAAGTGCTACGCCATTAATGTTCCACATACACTTGAAACGAATATGAATTGGTCATTAGTAGGTACAATTTTACATGCATGGCAATCAGATCAGGTTTGTTAATTGAACTGTTAATATCTTCTATATCTTTACTGATTTTTTGTTTTGGGCTTGTTTTACCAGCTACTGAGAAAGATACGTTAATGCTTCCCATTGTGATTGTTGATTTGTACATTTTCCCCTTTTTTGTTTAATTTATTTTGAAGCAATGCTATTGAGTGCATAGAGATTTAGGATCGTAATGTCTTCTTATTGGATTTACCCATTTATAATTATGAACTGTCTCTCTTTATCTCTAATAATATTTCTTGCTTTGAAATTCACATTGCTTGATATTGGTATAGCTACACAAGCTTTTTTCTTGCTGTTAGTGTTTGTGTGGTATATTTGTCTTTCCTTTTGCATTAAACATCTCTTTATCACTATATTTAAAGCATATAGTTGGGTTGGTTTTTTTATCTGGTCTGACAATTGTAGTCTTACTTCAAATTTCATTCATATTCAATGTAATCACTGAAATAATTGGGTTTGTAGCTACTATCTTATTTTTAATTTTCTATGAGGCTCCTCTCTTTTATATTCCTTTTTGTCTTTTTGTTTTATGTTCCTTTTTTGTCTTTCAGATTATTCAAAATTTTTTATTATTCAGAAATTTTATTTAAATGACTTGCAAATTATACATTATTTTATTATTCTGATAGTAGCAATCCTAGAGATTATGACATATATTCTTAACTTATTACAGAATTAGACAAATGATTATTTTTACCACTTTTCTGATACTATTAGACCCTTAAACCTTTTAAGCTGTTGACCCCTCTTGATTTTTGTGTTCTTCTTACCTTGCATTCTAGTTTTACGTAGAGTTTATACTACAAAGGGCATTACAATTATTATTTTGTACAGTCAATAGTAATTTATAAATATCTATATATTTACCCTTTCCAATGTTTTTTATTCCTTGCTGCATTTTTTTTTTAGAAAATAAACTTGGAACACAGCCACTATGTAAGTTAAGTATGCTACTTTAAAATATATATGACATGGAATTTTGATTAAATAATCATCAAAAATAGATTATAAGTTTGTGTAAGACAACTTCAGTGCTGAGGTCAGGTAATAATATTCATTTTTCAATAAAGTATTGAATTTACTCAGTAAAATTCAAACACTTACAGAATGGTATTTTGCAGTTCTCAAAGAGTATTAACCGTCTTAGTTGTCCTGGTTAATAACTTGATGGGTAAGCCAAAAAGACAAGAAGGAGGGATCATGGGAGAAAAGGGACTTGCCCACATTTACACACCTTACGTGGAACTCAAGCCCCCTGATGCCTAGTTCGATCCTTTGACTACCTGTATCTACTAAAAATACCTAAAATAACTCATATGTCTATAAAGATAAATATGCTAAAGAAAATACATATGTCAAAATATGCAGTTTAATTACAACTTTGTAAATGATCACCCTCTTCCTTATCACTAGATTTTTAAAAACCAAAACACACATAAACATCTGCCTGTAGCAAACGTGAGACGTTTCCTCCCAACTGGAAGCTCACATTAAAGCCAGGCACAGGAGGGTAAGGGAAAGCAAGGCTGGTAATATTCTGTTTATTTTAGCCTTTCTGCTTAGTTTTTCTTTCCAGGCACTGGTCTGAACTTAGTTTTCAGAGCCAGAAATGATCATTGTTTATGTTTCTAAATTTATTAATACTCTGCTTTTAGAAATTTTTTAGGTACAATCAATTCCAAGAGTTTTTGGGAAATCTAGATTGTATTCCATGGAAAGCCAACAAACACATACCCCAAAGACCCCACTAATAAAATAAACTTTTGGAGTCCCTAAGACTCATCTACTCATGTAGCACAAGGCAGAGTAGGTGCTTACTAAGGATAATTGAATGAATGAATGAATGAAAAGCACCTCAGTATCTAGCTCTATGGCCTCACTTCACCCAAAGATTCTCTTAACCCTATTCACAGTGATGGCTGTGTCCCCACTGGAGCAGCAATTTACTTTCTGTTAAATTTGCAGTAAAGGGAGAAAAAGGATGGAGAATCAGAAACCACATTTTTATCATGCTCCAAACACAATCCAACTTGGTTTTGTGCAAACAGGGTCCTGCCCTTCTCCAAGTAAGGCTTTTCCACCACCACACCATGAGGAGAAAACGTTTGGTTTGAGGTAGCAGTTGATGTGCTTTGGGACATTTGTGCTCCTTTGCAGTTCCTAGCTCTGAGAATTCCTGCTGTTCACAGTCACTGCTGTAAAGGACAGGCTGAAGTGGCCCTGTCTCAACCTCATGTCCACCTTGCCCCCTTCTGAATAGACCAGGAACAGAGTCATGGACAACAACAACCTGACTCTCTCAAGAATTTGCGCCAAATTACAGAAACTACAATCAGTGGTTGTAGATGACCGCCGAGAGCTCACATCCAGTCGGGGCTGAGGTTGGCACCAGTGCTTGCCAAAGCCAAGCACAAACAATGTTATTTGAGAGCAAAATTGTAAGTAATCAGAGGAAGCCAATCTCTATAGAGAGAAGAAATTCTCCTTGCTGAAAAAAGCAAGGAGAAGAGTCGAAATAGAAACAGTCAAAAAATAAAAGAAAGAATCGGAATCGGAGAACAGAGATGGACGGACTTGAGTCTCTGTCTTTCTAGTCCCAGCTTCAGTCTCTGTGAAGTCCAGCTGGACTTTGTTTCCTGCTTCTGGATGTCTGTAAGATTGCTGGCTTTATCTTTACAGTTAACTCATCTTTTCAATTTGAGTGAATTCCACTGAGATGTGATTCCTGGTAACCAACAGTCTCTGACAGATGGCTTTCCCCTTCTCCCTCAGGCACCCAGGGCTTTGGTGTGGCCCTTCTCTCTCCTGTGAGGAAAGAAAGTGATATGAAAAACTTTTACACTTGAAAACATTTGGTTTGCTGGCTTTTCCAGAAGTATTCTAGAAAAGTACTGCGGTGAGAAGGCAACATGAGACACTAAGGAATAACAATGCATGGTACCATTTTGGCATCAGTTGGAATATGCTCTAGGAGGAGTCTTGCCAGAGCACCTTTTATTATCTCAGTAGCTGACCACTTACTCTGCCTAAAAGGGCTACTTATCATTACGCATCAACCTTTCCCTATCCACCCACACTCCACACACATACCATAGAAACTCTTCTATCAAATAAGTGCCTTGAAAATAGGGATTGTGTCTTCACCATCTTTCATACTTAGCACTTTAGTACAGTGTCTAACAACCATAGCATTCATTTGAATGGATACATGTAACATATGTAATTTGAATGAATATTCTTTCTCCACCTCTTAAGAATATTTTGAGAATGTCAGGGCCTGATATTCAGATATCGTTTTTCAGAATCCCTCCTTTTCCCTTTTCCCACTCCTTCTGGATTTCCATGTATCCTCAGACTTCTGTAAGCTCTGCTAGAATTGTTCGAAGAGGATGAGGAAGACAGGAAAGCAGGATTAGTCTTACTTAGCCCAGGAAAAGAAGGTTCAGAGGTAGTCCAGTCACATTCATTAAGTCATGATTAAAAGAGCCAACACAGATGATTGAAAGGGACTTTCTGAGCCATCACAATCTCCCATTCCATCTGGACACTCCCAGCATCAGCCTGCAAATCCGCAGGCTCACATGCATTCCATGCCAGTCCTGAAGCCGACTTTGCGCTGAAGACACAGCAGGCGTACAGCACTTTTGCAGCAGTACAGGTGTGGGTGCGTAAGCTCAGGGCTCCAAAGCACAACACTGTGCTGTGGTTAGTGATTTCCTTGGAAAGAGGGCCATCTCACAGATCTGATCTAAGGCCAATGAGGGAATATTAAAAGAAACTCTTGAATCTAGGGTTCTTCATAAATACTATTTTAGAAAAATTATTTTTGTGCATGAAGTACTGTTTTTTCTGACAGACTACCATTAACATTTTATTTCCCTTTTCTATGCTATTAAAGGCAAGAGTAATATTCAGAACACTCAAAAGTCATTGGAAATAAAAGAAAATCATGTTTTGAGCATGTTTGGTCCTCTAGCATATCATCTACTTGTCTTTTCTGGTACAATAGTACCATTTATTTTCTAAACATTCCAATTTTTACAGAATGAGTCACTGTTAATGTAGAAGCCAGCTGAATCATCCATCCATCAATCAACATACTTGTTTTCCTTTTTATTCTGTATGTTTATCGTTATACTAAAAAAGATATTAGGAATTCTTTCATTCAAAGTACTTCTCCCCTTCAGTTGTTGTGTTTGGTTCACAAGTAATCTGGTAAAGCTATCATTAACTTTGTGTTGATTCGGATTCCTATTCATGATATAGAGTCAGAAACTTGTGTCACACGCAACCCTCCAGTGTCTCAACTCCGATGCCTTCCATCCAGAAGATAAGCAGAGAGTCCACAAAGAATAGAGTGAAAAAGTTCTTTCTGGCGGTGAGAAAGGCCAGGCAGACTTTGGACTCTGGTGATAAATCTTTAAGAGTTGACTTGAGAAGTTATTTGATCATTTTGTTTCAACAAATCTGAAAATCTTGTTTATCTCAACCTAAATATAATCATCTAGGATATTGAGTTCATTTTAACATATGAATTTGGGGGCACATCTTTTATTATTTGTTCCAGATGGTTTCAAGGAAAAGAAACGTGGATAGGAAGGAATAAAATATTACTTGTAACCAAACTGTGATGTTAGGGGGAAAACACTGGCCCAGGTGTTAAGAGAACTGAATGCTAGTCTCTGTAGTCTCACCAATTTCAATGGCACTGTCCATTTTTTGGCTTTCTTGTGCCTCAGTTTCCCCTTCGGTAAAATGAGATTCTCCCCCTGACTGAAATCTTATTCTAAGATTCATTGACCTTTTTCTTATTGTTTATCTTTTGAACCAAACTTGTGACACTAAATCTTCCCAATTATTATGTATTTATACACCGTTCAGTAGCTAGCATGTATAAAATGTAATAATTATTATTAGCCACCTTTATATTGATCATTCTAACTATATCAAAAGAGAAAACTATGAATTAAAAAGAAGTGTTTATTATGCATTATTTCTAAGAGAAGAACTCAGAGAAATAATTTGTCACAGACAATAGTTTCTATCTAAACCATTATGCTCTTGACTCCCAAGCAATTCCCAAGAAAATAAATTGCTCTTACCAAATGATCTTTTTAATATATTGTGTTATACTCTCGTAGCCTATCTGCTCATTAAAATATATGGTCTACCAAAATCATATTTTAGCACTATTAGCTTTTAAATATTAGAAATCATTTCAATGCTTGGAAAAGTCTGGTGAGCCTGATTCAACGTGGAGATTTTCAAACAGAATATATCAGGAAATATAAGTAGATTAAAGAATTTTTGGCATGCTGTACCATTTTTTTATGCAGTTTCACATGATGTCTTGGAATAACAGTAATACTCAGCGTAAAGATAATCGATTATTTTGTTGTTCCCCCAACCTCTCCCCCAGCACTGCGTTGTACAATTTTCCACTCAACACACTCCCAGTCTGCAAGTCATCTTTGCAATGTCGGGAGAGGATTCGAGGTTTTCTCTCAGGGCCAAGGCATTGTAGTAGGAAGTTGAACCGTCAAATTGCCATTACTGGTCAGAAATGATTGACTCCTGGCCGTTTCCTATAGCTCAAGCTAAAGAGCCGAGAATTTGAATTCCAGCCCTGAGAGTCACTTGCGTGTCAGCTCAGGGCAGTTACTTAACTTCTGAGACTTGGTTTGTGAAATGAGGATAACACGTACTTTATAGGGTTGATGTGAGCATTAATAGAGACATGTAGAAGCGCTGTATCTGGCAATAGTAAATGTTCAAGAAATAGTTAATAATACAATATTATTATCATTAGACGTAACTTCGGGAGTCCCTTCCCTTTCTCTTTAGCAATTTCTGCATATATGGCAAAGGGGACAGTTGCTATGGTTGAGACAAATGGAAAATGTTTGTTAGGCAAGCATAATTTTCAAAGCCCCAATAGCTGTAAAGGGCTTCTGTTCCTGTCCTGTATGCTCCGGCATGTCCTAGTAAGGTCACAGATAAAGCCTGACACGTACTCTGTGGACTATCTAAATAGGAAATGTACTGAGGCAAATCAAGAACAGAGGTTTTTTTTTAAAAAAAATCAAAGCACTGAGCAAACATTCTGAACTTTTGGCAGAGGAATTGGACTGCTGAATCCCCATGACTCTTTGAGTTATTAATAGTGACTCATTTTGCCGTATTTTGGGCAGTTATATATTTATGTATCATGCAGTGTGTGTGAGGCTTTCAAGGCTTGAGGGCCTTTTGAAAACTGTGTTGCTCTAGAATAAAGCCCTTTGAAAAATGTGTTGCTCCAGAATAGAGGGGCCAGGAGGATGCCATTTTTGTCATCTGCGTAGCACCTACCACACAGTGCTCCTTACATGCTCGGGAGAAGATGAGCGCTGTAGCAATGCCTGGAATGTGGCTCCATCTGCTCTGCCAGAAGCCACGATGCAGTCACGAGTTGCACAACAGTAGTAATTCGCAGCTATTTATGACCATTTTAATAGCGACGGTCTTGATTAGAAGGCTGTGTTTACATGCCACGCAGTGGAATGGTTCCGTGAATCATTCTCACAGTAACTTTTGGTCAAACCAATGAACCGAGGAGTGAAAAACCAAGCAGTTGGTCCTGAAGCTGTGACTAACAGGCCTCCACGTTACCCTCCACTTTCCTGATGCTCCTCCACACCTGAGACTGCATTGCCTCCCACCGCTCCCATGGCCGCAGCCTCCTCTCGCCGGCCCCCTCTGCATCCACAGCCCGGCAGCCCTCTCTACACCCATGTGCCAAACCCTAACATCAGGTAAGTCCAAGAAGCTTTGGAAACTCCTGAAAAGCACCTGTGATCACCATTAAGAAAACACACTTTTAGCACGTGTTTATTTTCTCATTGTCATTGCTCCGTTATGTGACTGCAATTAGTGACCCCAAAAGCTCATTTGCATCAAGATCAGTAAAACCCTTTCATTTGTCCATTTAAATTGACTTGAGGTTTTAGTTAATTATCACTTCCTGGCAGTCTGAAGGTCAGACTATTTCCTTTTGTTTCACATGGTAGTTAATCCCCTCATTAACGGCGATGAGAAATGAATTATTAAACTCGTGCCATTTTTGTATTTCAGGTAGTGAGAGGCCCTAAAATCCCAAAGGTGTCATAGGGGAAGTCAGAAAAGTGTTGAAGACTCTACTTCCTGCAAACACGAGGTTCTCTCCGCAGTTCTCATGGTAAAGAAGGTTCAGGTAAGGCTCTTTCCCTAAATTAAAACAGACAAAATGAAAATAAAAACAATAGTTATTGGGCTCAGCTTTTCCACTCACTAGTTGCATGGCTTGGGGAAAGGCAGCTACCCTTTTGACATTAAAGATTTTCTCAATTGTAAAATGGTGATAATAATAACCAACCTAGAGAATGGTTGTGAGCGTTAATGCATGAAAGTGCTTACAAGACTGCCTGCCACATAGTAAGGGCTTAGTAACTGCTAGTTAATTATATTATCACTTCCGTTATCACCCTGGGCAAGTCAGCTTCTGAATTCTGTGGGTATTAGGCCTCAGCCAAACATCCGTTTGCCGAGACCTTGCTCACACCTGGGTCAAAAATTCACTTTTACCCACGGGGCAAAGATGAAAGCTAAGTTGTGTTAGGCCCTGGAGAAAAAACTCAGATAGCCATGCCTCTAGGGTCTTAGGGAATTCAACTTTATCTGTCCTCTTCTAATTACTCTAAAAAGATTTTTTGGAGGGTGGAGGCCAGTAGAAGATAGAAAGACACAATAGATGGGATCCGCAAGACCACCCCTCGTGGTGGAAGGCGCCTCTGGCCCTTCCTCTGCTTCTCCACCTCCCTGGAGGCTGGCTCACCCTGGGCGTCCCAGACAAGACTGTGTGCTTGGACTCTTGTCTCGCCTGATGGACCCCCTTAAGCTCATGCTCACTAATAGTGAATTCAGCCCTGCTAAGGAAATCCTGGTTCCATGAGGGAATACCTCCAAGTCTAATGGGGCCATTTCCTTTTGCTGTACCAAGCAGTGGACCCTACAGGCTAGCATCCTGTAAGATGCACAGTTCTGGGAAAGCCCTCTAGGTGAAGGGACATCTCAGCCAGGTTTTGAAAGACCAGCAGAATTCAGCTTGCCAGAGAGAAGGAGGAAAGACAGTCCAAGTCAGTGAGGAGAATGAGCAAAGTGGGAAGGGTCGGGAATGTGCCTAGAACAGGGAAGAGTTTTCCCAGAGGCTGGACCATACACTCTGCAAGGGAGTAATGGTAGCTGGGCTGCTGAGAGAGGGTTGGATTAAGGCCTTAGACTTCATCCTGCAGTCAATACAGACATTGGAGGTGGAAGCATTATTTTAGGGGGAAAAAGTGCATAGTGTTGCTTATGTGGAATAGGTAGGGCTAGACTGGGTGGGTGGGTCCCAGGGCCTGAGGTAGTGGAGACCTAGGGATGAAAAAGGAAAATAAGATGCACTGGAGTGGTTGCGTGATCATATGCATTGTTATAGGCAAAGAGGGTAGAAACTGTTGCTCAAAACTGAATTGTAAAATGTATTTTGTCAATGCTTTACCCAAAACTGTCATTCAGTAAATCCTGATTGGATTTTCATAGGGAAAATATTTTACCCCTTTAAAAAAGGTTCTAGAAAGAAGCTGCTTTAAAAATGCTCCTGGAAAAATAAAAGTCACCGAGGAAAATGAGTGGGGTATGAGTGATTGAAGGAGTGACAAAGTGCTGGCGTCTTTCCAAAGACCACGCCCGTGACTTGATGCTTCGTGTGACAAGCGCAACCGCTTAGCTCTGTCATTCCCTCATCAATATTGGAAAAGCACTTTGTATCTTCCCATAAAGAGGAGAAAAATATCCTAATAAGGATGCAGTTAGTCAGTCTTGTAATTTTTAATTGAGAAGCTTATGTGAAAGCTAGAACATTAAATCTGGAAGAGAACTTAGACATCCTGTCATCCTTTTACAGAAGGGGAAGCAGGACAAGAGAGTAAACTCCACTGAAAGCCATCTGGCTGGTGTGTGCCAGTCCCATTGCTGGAAGGTAATGGCATTGAATCCTGGTCTGCTGTGCTTTCTGCTTTGCCGCGAGAATCCCCAAAGACCATTTTCTTGCTGCCGTAGAAGACCTGGTGCTTTCGATTTTCTCTTTCGAAAGTCAAGAATTGTTTTATTGGACAAATGCCTCACATTTCTCCTTACTGCATAACTTTTTCCTGTTTGTGGAATTAAATGATTAACTGCGAGACGATCCTTGTATTAAAGATACCTTAGCCCAGGCAGGCGAGTTGCACAGAGGGAAGAGAAGTGGGCGTGTATTGGAAGGTGCTCAGGCCGGCCCTCTCAACCGGTGTTCACGGTAAGGCAAATTCACAAAGCGTCAGCAAACCCCTGACTCTGAACTCACATGTGCCCATGCTGATGGTCATCCCAGGGAGTCACAGGGGTCCCTCGCTGCCCCTTTCCCCTGTGTGTCTCCTCCATTCTCAGAAGGGGCCTAAGATGACTCTATATAAATTCCAACATGGGGTCGGGGTTCCCCAAGCAATTCTCTGACACCAGCTGGGAGTCCTACAATTCAACTCAGTTCTGGCAGTATCTACCTGGAGATGGCATCAGATCTCACAGATTAAGGGCTCAATCTTACAAGACTGCCCACCCCCCTTCAAATGCCAATCACAAGTCCAGGTTGTCCTCTGGGCTTCTGACCCACTGGCTGTAGATTGGAGATTCCAACTACCTTGGGTTCAGTTAATTTGCTAGAGCAGCTCACAGCACTCAGGGAAATGTTGCTTACGAGATTACTGGTTTATTAGAAAAGAAGACAACTCAGGAAGAGCCAGATGGAGGAGATGCATAGCTCAAGGTATGGGGAAGGGGTACAGAGCTTCCATGCCCTCTCTGGCCATGCCACTCTCCTCGAATCTTCATGTTCGCCCACCTGGAAGCTCTCCCAAACCCCTACTCCTGGGATTTTATGGCGGCTTCCTGACTTCGGCATGATCAATTGCTAATTCCATTTCCAGCCCCTCTCCCTTCTCTAGAGAAGTCGGGAGTGGGATTGAAAATCCCAAGCTTCTAATTGTGCCTTGGTCTTTCTGGTGCTCAGCCCCCATCCGGGAGCCATCCATCCAGGAGTCCACCCAGAGTCACCTCATTAGAACAAAAGATGCTCCTAGTGCTCTTATCACTTAGGAATTTACAAGGGTTTTAGGATCCCTGTGTCAGAGACTAGGGGTGAAGACCAACTATGTATTTCTGTTCTTTTCTTCTTCTTCTTCTTCTTCTTCTTCTTCTTCTTCTTCTTCTTTTGGTGAGGAAGATTGGCCCCGAGCTAACATCTGTTGCCAATCTTCCTCTTTTTGCTTGAGGAAGATTGGCCCTGAGCCAACATCCATGCCCATCTCCCTCTGTTTTGTATGTGGGATGCCACCACAGCATGGCTTGATGAGCAGTGTATAGGTCTGCACCCAGGATCCAAACCCGCAGACCCCAGGCCACCGAAGCAAAGCATGCAAACTTAACCACTACGCCAGCAAGCCAGCCTCCAAATATGTATTTCTCATTATAAATCACGATATCACAGCCCTCCCTCCTCCCCATGACCTCACAGAGGTCTAGGCTTCCTACGAGACAGCCATCAGCCTCAATTTCCCATTCTCTACCTTTCCTAGAAAAAGTTTAAAGAGAAAATAAATTCTTCCTGTCAGAGCATGCTCTTTTTCTCTTTCCTCCAACCTTTTTTGTGTCTCAGGCCCTGTCTCCCAGCCAGGTGAAATTGCATGTCTCCACTGGGGTGACACTTCTGGGCCTGCTTCCTCCTCTCCACGGCACCTCCTCCCCAGACCTCTTTCTCTCTGTGTATTAAGAATCCACACTGGGAGGGGGCACCCCAATAACCTCCGCAGGTAACTGCTGCTGACTGTCTCCCACCATCTCAGTGATCTGCCCGGGCTCAGTCACAGGAAGTCCTGGTCCCAGGAAGCTGTGGGCTTAATTAAGAGAAATTCAGACAGTTGTATTTTCTGAAAGTGTACATAGGGCAAGAACCTATGCAACTGAGAGTCATTGAAAAGCCATCATTTGGGCCGGCTCCATGGCCGAGTGGTTAAGTTCGCGCGCTCCGCTGCGGCGGGCCAGGGTTCGGATCCTGGGCGCGGACATGGCACTGCTCGTCAGGCCACGTTGAGGCGGCATCCTACATCCCACAACTAGAAGGACCTGCAACTAAGATATACAACTGTGTACGGGGGGGCGGGTTGGGGAAATAAAGCAGAAAAAAAAAAAAAAAGATTGGCAACAGTTGTTAGCCCAGGTGCCAATCTTTAGAAAAAAAAAAAAAGAAAAGAAAAGCCATCATTTTTAGCACAACCTAGCGAAGTACGCAAGTAGTGTGTTTTCATTAGGATGTTCCTCCACTAAACGTAGGCCGATTACGAGCTCTATCTGGATGCTGGCCTGATGATATTTCCATTTTAAAGTTGGGTCAAATAGGAATATAGTGATAGATGATGAGTTTCTTAAGCTCAGTTCTGTCCTTCACATAATATAAATGTCAACTTTTTCTGTAAACTTTAAAATTTTCAGAATTAGCTAGAACTTTGGGCCTTTTTCTTTTGTGATCAACTTAAGTTTTTGATGTTTAGCTCATCATGCTTATTCTTCGATATTACCGTGTCTCTGTTCTGTGGATTCCCTGTCAGGCCTTGAATGGTGAGGCTAGTTGGATCTTCCAATCCTAGGCATTCATCTCATTTCTTCTTGCTTTCTGTCAGTGTTTCTTAACTTATGACTCTAACTTTGGAATCATCTGGTACTGACTTATATTGAATCTAGCATCAAGGTCAAGTTGATTCTTTACTCAATCATTCACAGGATGTGTTGGATGCCAACTGTATGCCAGGAATGTTCCAGGTGTTGAGGAAATCATGGTGAATACAAATACTTGTGGTCCCTGCCCTCATGGAGTTTACTTCCTGGTTAAGCAGACAAGCAATGATTGAATGAACATACAATAAACCTATAATTAACACTGTGATAAATGGGATAAAGGAGAAAATATGGGTAATGAGTTAAGACGTAATTTCCAGTGGTCAATTTTATCAGTTGGGCTTCTCACTGTGGAAGCCTATTTAACTATTTAAAAAAAAAAAAAACCAAATTGATGATGAAAATGAAATAAAATAAATGTATATTTCATGACACTTATTCATTATGAAGAACCGTAATGGCCATTTTTCATTTTCTGCCCAGAACTCTTTCTCTTTTCTTATGGTAACAAAGCCCATTCCAGTTACCAGAGATGGTCACATGATCCAAAAGAGGACTATTTGAACCCTTCTCCAGGATTTTTCTAAGTGGAGCTGCTGGGAAGGCGTTTCTCCTGGTGGCGTGGACTGGAGGACGTGTGAGTCTGGATGCTCTCGTCTGTGTATATCCTCCTCTCCCCTAGAGCCCCCACTAGTACCTCTGAACTCAGTCAGAGTGGAGCCAGCTTGCAGAGAGAGGCAGAGATGAGGGACAAAGAACGAGAATCTCAAAGCGGGAGTTCCTAGCTTCAGACCTACCTAAGACCAGTCTTCTGTGGTTTTTTCCCGGGTCAGATACAGGAGCCTTTAAACTCCTAATTCCAGCTAACATGAGTTTGAGTCCATTTCTGTCACTTGCTAATGATGAGTCCACGTTAATACAGAAAGCAAGCACTTAATGTTGTAAATATTTCTTAGCATGGATTATTACATGTGGCTGGGCTTCTTGGGCGTATCTGAGAATGAACCCACTGAAGTTCTGATTTTCTGGGTTCTGATTTTCTTGCTTCTCCTTGAAGCAATTTTTCCTTACACTATACACCCAAATTCATTATTCAAAGTTGGTGTGTGTGAAGGGGTGGGCATTAGTCTCCATAGTCTTCATTGTTGATTCATATTCATGAAAGATTCCTGTAGTTCTGATTGGTGAATGCCTGTGCCAAGTGTCATGAGTCAAAGGAGTCACCCCGATGTGTCCATATGAAGAGGCTGGGAATCTTGGTGGGCTCAGAGTCTCCCCCATCTCTGTGGACCGTTGTGTTGCTCTCCCAGGGCAAGCCTATGGGACAGGGACAGCATACGCCTTGCTGTAGGAGGAAGGAGGCTCTTCTCTCCTCTTCTCCATGGGACCCAGGGAGGGACTAGGTAGGTGGGAGCCCAAATCTAAGAGGCGAAATTGGGACAAGCGTACAATTTTGACCATTCTCCCAGAAGGAGCAGAGGGAGCAATGGGTCTGGGTTAGAGGACCAGGTATGCCTTGGTGTGGCCCCTGCCATCAGCTTGGGCAGAGAGACCAAGTTCCAGTAGGTGGCAGCAGTGGCAGCAGAGGACTCTTCCTCCAATGAATGTGCAGTAGAGGTGGCACAGGGACCAACGCGCAGACAGGGCTCGCAGTGACCCTGGCAGGGAGGGAGCCAGTCTCTGCAGTGGATGCAGTGCCTCAGAGACGAAAGGAAGCAGAGCTTAAGGATTAAGGCTCAGGCATGGTGTCGCCAGCCTGGGGTTAGCATCCCACACATTAGGGATTTGTTCAAATACAGTGTCCCCTGAGAGAGGAAATGGGGGGAAAAGTACATTTTCCCTCCCTAAAACTCTTTTACGTCCAAGCAAAACTCCTGAACCAGAAAAGTTAGGGACTTTACTGCCAATTACAAGCTGGGTATCTTCACAAAAGACATTTAAACTCTCTAAACCTCAATTTTCTCATATGTAAATAGGGATGAGAAATAATAATTACCTTATAGGATTGTTGGAGGACAAAACAGCCATGTGACAAAATGAAATTCTCTGTCTGACACCAGCAAACACTCAGTAAGTGGTAGGAGATACAGCCACTGAGCTGATGAGAAGGTTACTACCCAGGAGTACAGGGCTTGCACAGTGATGAGGAATTTAAGATGGAGTGGGGTGGGCGAGCGTTGCTTTCTCCAGTTGAGAGCACTGAGATCCGTTGCTGGGGTGGGCTCTGGATGGGAGCAAGAGGTAAGTGAGAGGGAGAGCAGCCCTAATGCTGCTGAGCTTCTCAGGAGCTGTTTTGAGAAGAGCTCATACACAGTAAACAAGGACCTAATTACGCGGATCAACAATCCCAGTGGAAACTAGAATAATGGGGTTGATGAAGAACAACAGATCTCTCCCAGTAACTTCCTCTCCGGGGTCTTTTGTACTCTGTACATTCCTATGGTTCAGATATTGTCTGGATGCAACACATTTCCCCAGTGTGCATTGGATTGTCCTTTTCCCCACATCCTTGCCAGGCTTGGATGTTATCGATATTTTACTTTTTGCTAATCTAATAAATCAAACTGTAGTTTAATTTCCATTTTCCTGACCACTGGTGAGACTGAGCATATTTTCCCATGCTTCTTGGCCATTTGCATTTCCTCTTAGGTTTCCATCATTTGACTTTTACAAGAGAATGGAATCATGTTTAGAATTAGCCCTGTTATTTCATTGCTGTTATCTTCTCGTCTTTACATTGCATGCCTCTGATTAACCAATTTTAGAAATGTATAATATATCTCAGGGCACACACAGACTTTGTTTGTCTTCCTTTGGCAGATTTCTGGAATAGGTAGAATTTTTTCAGCTCTTCGATTCATCATGGTTCAGATATTGAAATGAAAACTAAAATAAACTTTCCAGGAGGCCTCAATCCTTATCTCAATTTAAATTGTTCTCGGTCAAATAAAAATCACCTACTTCAGAGTACTTTACTTACGTTTTGGCACTTTCTAAAGAACAGAATTGGAGGCAGAATACTGTAAAAGCAAGTTAAAGAAGTTTAAAGTATTAGATTTGGGATTTAAAAGTCCCTGTTTGTAACTTTCTACCAAATTCCGTATCACTTTCAGCAAATCATTTCCCTTTTCTCTCTCTAAATGGAGGTGAAGAGAGAGGTGAGCTGTATCAGTGATTTTTAGTCCTGGCTACACATTAGAATTACCTGAAAAACCTAAAACAAATACTGATGTCTACCCCCAGGCCAGTTACATCAGCATCTCTGGGAGTGGGATCTATGCATCAGTATTTTTTTTTTTAAAGATTTAATTTTTTTCCTTTTTCTCCCCAAAGCCCCCCGGTACATAGTTGTATATTCTTCATTGTGGGTCCTTCTAGTTGTGGCATATGGGATGCTGCCTCAGCGTAGTTTGATGAGCAGTGCCATGTCCGCTCCCAGGATTCGAACCAACAAAACACTGGGCAGCCTGCAGCAGAGCATGCGAACTTAACCACTCGGCCATGGGGCCAACCCCTATGCATCAGTATTTTTTAAAAGAGGCCCAGGTTTGGGGCTGGCCTGGTGGCATAGCGATTAAGTTTGTGTGCTCTGCTTCAGTGTCCCAGGGTTCATGGATTTGGATCCTGGGCATGGACTTATGCACTGCTTGTTGAACCGTGCTGTGGCAGTGACCCACACATGAAATAGAGGAAGCCTGGCTCAGATGTTAGCCCTGGGACAATCTTCCTTAAGCAGACAGAAGACTGTGCCAATCTTCCTCTATTTTGTATGTGGGATGCTGCACAGCGTGGTTTGATGAGCAGTGTGTAGGTCCACGCTTGGGATTTGAATCCACAAATCCCATCTTAATCACTACACCACTGGGCTGGCCCCTATTCAGTCTTAAAAAGGAAGAAAATTCTGGCATGTGCTACAACGTGGATGAACCTTGAGTATGTTATGCTATGTGAAGTAAGCCAGTCACAAAAAGACAAATGCTGTGTGATTCCACTTATATGAGTACTTAGAATAGTCAAAACCATAGAGATAGAAAGTGAAATTGTGGTTGCCAGGGGCTAGGGGCAGAGGGACAGGAGTGGGGAGTTATTGTTTAATGGTATAGAGTTTCAGTTTTACAAGATGAAAAGAGTTGTGGTGATGGTCACACAACATTATGGAGGTGTTTAATGCCTCTCAACTGTACACCAATCCAGAGAACAGCTAAGACTCAGTTCTTCTGTCCCAACTTTGACATTAAAAACAAAACGTTGGGTGTAGAGTGTGTAAAGTGAGTTTTGTAGGCACGTTGTCAATGAAGAGGAAAGTACAGTCGTTACCATAAGACCCACTTCAATGAACTATTTTTATTCAGTCCATAGCCATTCAACCAATCAATTAATTATGACTTGCAAGCATATTTCACCCAGGAAGTGTTTGGTACAGTTTGTGGTTGATAGAATAGAGTCCGACCTAGGGTCCGGTCCAAATTGATTAATAAAATATGATATCTCTGCTGCACAAGGAACTTAGAATATCACTGGGGAGGCAAAACCCTTAAGACAAAAAGATCCTCCACGACACCCTTCTTGATTGAGTGGTAGACACCATAATTGCAAAAGAAGCAGCCTTACCTTGAACATCAAGTGAGAAGTGTTCCGAGACCGTCTATGTCACTGCTGGAAGCATAATCAATGAGACGGTATGAGGCTCCCTGAGAAGCTGCTCTGATCACAAAAACATGAGCTTCATTTTTAGATCCAACTCAGATTTTCTTTCAGGTGATTATTGATCAGGCCCTTCTCTGCTGAGTCAATAACCAACACATAGCAGAGCTTGGTCCATCAAGAAGTTCAGTCTCTCAGGCCACAGATGCAGGGTAACATGAAGTCAGAGCACCAACGGTTTGAGCTCTTTAGTTCAAAAACCACAAGCAGCATGAAAGAATGTGCTGGGGTTCTTTAAAGTTTGACTTGTATAGCTTCAAATTCCAAAGAGAAATACATTTATCCTGCCACTGAGTACCGTTGCTTTAGAAGTAGTCTGATTTTTTTTAATTAAGTTTCGGTAGAACTGAAGAGTCCACTTAATATTTGGGTGGTCTTAATAATATAAGCCCAAGGGCACAGTGCACCTCATATTTTGAGCCACGAGGACACAAAGACGAAGACGGCATCACCCAGCCCTGGAAGAGCTCATGCCATAGGGAGAAGGGACACCTACGTGAAAGAATCTTGTGGAAGACCACCTTTAAAATGCTTCAAACTGCGTCTGCTCTCATTTTATGATAGGAGGATCATCTCCATGGTTTTCCCTGACCCTCAGAAGCAACAAGGGTTTATTAGATTTCTATTTACATGTTTGTTTATATATATTTTTTAATTGTGGTAAAATACACATACCATAGAATTTACTACCTTTCTTGAGAACACCCAACCAACAAAAACAAATCCCTAGGCTGTTGTTGTTAAAACACTATCTGCTGAATTGTTGCTATTGTCCTTTTTAGTGTATTAGCCACAGCTAAGTGGTGCATATCACTTTAATCCACAGTTTTGCAGGGAACTTAAGTACAATGTATCCAGAAAAAAATTCAGTCTATTAAGCTTGTAACCTTCAATGATGAGGACACGCACATTATGAATTTAAAAAAATTTACTATCTGAAGCATTTTAAGTGGACAGTTTAGTGGCATTAAGTGCATTCACATTTTTGTGCAACCATCACCCCCATCCATCCACAGAACTCTTTTGATCTTGCAAAACTGAAACTCTGTCCCCATTAAACAATAACTCCTCAGTCCACCTTCCCTAAGCCCTGGCAACCACCATTTTACTTTCTGTCTCTAGGAATCTGATTATTCTGGGTTCCTCATGTAAGTGGAGTCATCCGGTATTTGGTTTTTCATGACTGACTTATTTCACTCGGCATAGTGGCCTCAAGGTAGAGTTTTTCTTTTTCCTAAGGAAGATTTGCCCTGGGCTAACATCCATTGCCAATCCTCCTCTTTTTTAGCTTGAGGAAGATTAGCTCTGAGCTAATGTCTGTGCCAGTCTTCCTCTATTTTTTTGTATGTGAGATGCCTCCACAGCATGGCTGATGAGTGGAGTAGGTCTGTGCCCAGGATCCAATCCTGTGAACCCTGGCCACCAAAGCAGAGCACACAGAACTTTAACCACTTGGCCACGGGGTCGGGCCCAAGGTAGGGTTTTTTAAAAAGAGCTAATACTTTCAAGTGTCTCATAAAAAACCAGTGTTATTTATTCTAGCTGAGGTGTCCCAGTTATTTACAGATCTTATTAGAAAGTCGCTTCTTCTCCTTGGTAAATGTTGCTGAGAGGACGTCATTTTGCACATAGTTAAGGGAAATCAGCATCCTCCAAAAATTGTCTAGACCCCTCCAAGGCTCTGTGAGCTCTCAGAAGCATGAGCACGGCTCCTAATAAGCGTTTGTGGAGGTTGTGAAGCTTTTCCACAAGAGGGAGAGAGAAGGCAGCGGGCTGACTCAGCTGCCACGCCAGCCCCCGGCCCACACGGCTCTGGGCTTGATTATGGGTGTGTATCACCATCTGGTATGTGGGTTTAGCAGTAAGAATGAGAGAATCAGGTTCTCCATGTCACATGTTGCTATTAGCTTAGTTAACACTTGCTATATGGCCAGCACTGCACCAAGCACAGCATAGACCTGGAATTATCCAATACAGTCTCTGTCTATTATACGAGGGGCACTTCTGCCAAACTTGTTTCAGGGAATTGATTCCTCCAATCGACTGAAAAGTAGCCTCATTTCCTAATGCCTTTCAAACACAGCGTCTTGATTGTTTAAACTCTAAAAGCTGTGCTGTAGAATTTTTTTTTTGAGTAAGTGCTATTTCACTAAGACTCTCTAGGCAAACTTCACTGTACTTCATTAGGTTTCTGTCTTGGAGGAAAATATATCCCTCCATATTCCATGGTGTTAGTGCCGAAAATGAAGCAACTGCACTCACTCACTCTATCCCTTGCTGATTCTATTGAACGAAACAGTGATTTTTAGCTGAAGGTTTATTTGTGATTTTAATGACAATCTATATGTTGGACCTTAGCCAATAGAAACTTGTGTTTTCTTCATAGGAAAACCACTTCCAAAGTACATAATTTTACCAAAATGCCTTCCAGGGTTGTAATCCTTTAACAGAAACTTTATGAAGTCACATCATTTGCAAATGTTGATGACAGACATGATCGTTGCCCTTTTCTTATGCCCTTTAAAAGCCTCCCCATTGTCCCCTGGGCTCCAGGGAGTATTGAGATATTTAAGTGCCTCCCCCCTTCAACTAGGAGACTACAGTTTCACTTCTACAGTAAAGAGCCTCAATCTTCAACGGGCTTCTTGGGCATGCAAGAGATGGCCATTGATCTGCCCCCGGCACGTCCACTGCCCTGCTGGGTGCAAAAGCAAATGGAAATTTCTTCCCTTTCCTCACAACTAATATTCCCCACTCTTGGTAAGTTTGTCTTTATAGTCTGTTACTGAAAACTGGCTAATAGAACTAGTTTTCTTTATTTATTTTGTTTAAAGATTTTTTTTTCCTTTTTCTCCCCAAAGCTCTCCCGGTACATAGTTGTATATTCATTGTTGTGGGTCCCTCTAGTTGTGGCATGTGGGACACTGCCTCAGCGTGGTTTGATGAGCAGTGCCATGTCTGCTCCCAGGATTCGAACCAACGAAACACTGGGCTGCCTGCAGCGGAGCGCGCGAACTTAACCACTCGGCCACGGGGCCAGCCCCTAGTTTTCTTTAAAATTATACAACAGTTCCCTCTCGATTATATGAGGCATCTTACTCATTCCATAAATAAATGCTGGGTACCAGGTTAGTACATCTGGGATGTACTAAGATGAATCAGATGGAGTCCTTGTCCTGAAGAGTTAGGGAGAGGACTTACACTCGTTTACCATTGTACTAGTCAGGGCATAATACATGGTCTAAGAGAGCGCTATGGGAATTCAGAATATGTTAGGCAGCTTGTATGTCTGTAGCTACATAGTTCAATCCTCACAACCATGATATAATTAGACATTTTTTACCCCCAATTTAAAAATGAGGACACCGAGGCTTGTCCAGGGGTGATTCTTTGCTCTACTTTTATGCTTTGTGCTGCACTATTCAATGCTGGTAACACCTCCTGCTTCATGTCCATCACTGATCCCCATTCCCACCCCCCAAAAAAGGGGAGAAAGATGGGGAGGCTTCAGATAATCAGGTTTTACCAGCTTTGAACTGCCTTTAACTTTGCATCAGAAATTTGTGAGACATGTATGCAGAGAAATATATGTACCCAAAGAGTAGCCAGAAATGTGACTTCTTTTTTTAAATAATGTGATTTTTGAGAGTCATATATTTTATTTAGAGAAACACACTGGTGAAGACTTTTGTACGTTTGCATAATTCTTGCTTCCTCCTGTGATTCCAATTAGAAGGGTAAAAACTAAGTTTGGGACTTTGGTAACTTCCTAAAGACTTTCTGGGGATAAGAAGAGATGCAAAGCCATCACAGAGGGGCACACTTATGCAGCGAGGGCAGCTATCAAACTGCAGCTTCAACACATCTT